>NC_084955.1:21220266-21559822 GCF_949316205.1 Platichthys flesus | reverse complement strand
GCACATCTTTTATCTCTATTCATCCACATGCAAGCCGTCCTTCAAGTTTGTAAGAGGTTCGGGGAAAAGGAGACGAGTCGGGTTGATTTAGCATCAGTAGAAAGCAAGAGGCAGAAGCACTTAGACAAGCTGTGCCAGCCAGAGAGAGCTGTTAATAGAGTATAATGGGCTCCAGCAGGAGGTCTCTCTTATATATGGACTGTTAGATTTCACTATTAGTACAAGGTGAGACAAAGAAGAGTGTGTGTGTGTGTGGGGGGGGGGGGGGGGGGGGCTGCGTCGCACGGTTGGTCTCTGGAGAGACGGAGGGAGAAAGACATCCAGCATCTCACGAGGGCTGAGTCACCGGGTGCCGTGCTGCGTTGTGTTATCTTATCTCTTTTTCTGTCTGACAGCCATTTTCATCTCTTTTTTTCCTCCTTCCCACTTCCTTCCTTCCTTCCTTCCTTCCTACGCCTCCCCCACCACGCAGGCCGGTGGAGAGTGACAACACCCTGAGGATCAAAAACGAGAAGACGCGCTCGCTGCTGCTTTTCACCAACGTGACGGAGAAACACTTTGGCAACTACACCTGCTTCGCCTCAAACCGCCTGGGCGCCTCCAACGCCAGCATGCTGCTGTTCCGTAAGTCGTCACACTCGCGAATAAAAAAAAATACACGACTGCGCCTACATTTGTATCTCGTGGAGTTTGTTGATCAACGTGCACGGGGTTTGAACAGACGTGACACTCCACCGCGGTGGAGTACAGGTGCAGTGACACACCGTTTTTCCATCTTTGGTCCCATCTCATTTTAGCTCTGCACACAGCCCCTCTCCTCCTCCCTCCTTCTCCCCATTTTCGCTTCTCTCCGCCCCATTAAAGATGTGCTTGCCTACATTACCACCTCCCTCCCTCTCTCTCTCTCTCTCTCTTTATCTCTCTCTTTCATTCGCTCACCCTTCATCCCTCGTTCCTACATGTTCCTGCACTCTCTCTCTCTCTCTCTCTCTCTCTCTGCTCCGTCCCGGGAAGTTGTCATTTCTCTCCGAGCCCAAATTCACATTAACCGTCTCCAATGAGCGATTTCCTACCGTTCCTTTTCCAAACGCTGAGTCCTTCATCTATCCCCTTTCTTCTTTCATTCCTTTGCCCATTATCTCAGCCGGTCTCTCCTCAATGACTCACTCCGCCATCAGACCCATACATCTTCCCGCTCTCTTTTTCCACCAGAGCTGCCACCTCTGTCAGGCTATCTCTCCATCATCTGTCCTTCTGCCTCCCCTTTCCTCTCTAATCTACTCCTGCCATCGATGGAAACACAACAAACCTCCTTTCGGTTCTGGACACACACACACACACACACACAAAATAAATATGGGACCATAATCTGACATTTTTGTGTCTTTTCTATTCATATGATGGCCCTCACTGTTATGGCCTCTCCGACCTGCGTTTGTACCTCGTTGTCAGGTTGTCACTGCTCTGTAATTCAAGATGAACCATATACAGGCTCTCTGCAGGCTGGACTCCCATTTAAGACGTTTTTAAGACCTTTGTAAAACCATATTGAATGAAATTTAAGACCTGT
This sequence comes from Platichthys flesus, assembly GCF_949316205.1. Classification (NCBI taxonomy): domain Eukaryota; kingdom Metazoa; phylum Chordata; class Actinopteri; order Pleuronectiformes; family Pleuronectidae; genus Platichthys; species Platichthys flesus. The sequence goes on along the minus strand of NC_084955.1, from coordinate 21,558,252 downwards.
GTCAAATAGGACTGAAATGAAGGAACATGGGAGTCTCAGATTGAATTACATTTTACCCATAATTGAAGATAAGCTCTAGTAGCCACGTTATCTTGCAAATTCAGACAGAGACAGTAGGTATCCATAGTCTCACTCACAGCCGAACCACGTGTACTGAGATATATCCTGACCGCTGTGTGTGTAGCCTCGGTTATCAGTTCCATGTTGGTCTTGTTTGTAGTTTTATTACAACTCGCTAATATCTGTATGAGTTGAGAAAGGATCGCAAACACATGGAGACAGGAGACACAAGTTGCGTTAAATGCAACTTGAAGATATTTAAGACATACCTGAAAGTGTTTAGGAACCAAATGGTTTTGGCTCAGATGGAAGAGCGGGTCATCCACTAACCAGAGGGTCGGTGGTTCAATCCTAGTCTCCCTCATTCCACGACGATTTGGGCAAGATGCTGAACCCCCTGACAGCTGTGCAGAATGGTGAAGTGTGATAGAGAAAATGCTGCACAGAGATGCATGACTGTATGAGTGTCTGTGTGAAGTGTTGTGTAGTTGTTATGCTGAGTCAAGCCTAGAAAACTGCAACCTTAAAAACGTATAATTTTTGCTTATTTAAGACCTTTTTAAGGCCTAAATTCAGATTATTGAATTTCAGACCATTATAGATGTTTTCAGACCCTGCAGAAATTCTCCATATTCAACTTATGTCATTGCCTGAGACCCCCCCCCCCCCCCCCCATTAGAGGGATGACTTCATAGCTGTTGATAAATGGGCGATGTAGTTGTAATAGTAAGAAATGTTTTATCATGACTGGCTACAGGCCAACCTGCTTATAGTAATTACTGCAAATCATCATCATTAATTTGATGAATTAATTGGATTAGGTTTAACATTTACACCTCACACCTGGCAGAGCTGGTGGCTTCCTGTTTGCTTTTTGTCTCAACATATTTCTCTCCCTCTTCCCTCCCCCCCACACCCCACCACTCCCTCTTCCCTTCACTTTGTTCCCGATGTCTCCTTCCAGGACCGGGGGCCATCAGCGGGCGAGCGACGGCCTCACAGGCAGGGATGAGCGCCGGCGTGTGGGTTTCTCTCGTTGCCGCTCTTCTGCTGAAGATGTAAAGGACGGAGCGTCGTGTGGAATCGTCCCTAAATGCCCCCGAAAGCCCCCCCCCCCCCCCCGACCGCCCGCCGTCCCTCCACGCCTCCCTCCCCCTCTCCCTCGCTCCCTCCCTCAACGGAAGGAAGAAGGAAATTAAATTCTTTAATTACAAACCCATCACTGTGAACAAAAAGAATATGCATTATCCCAGGAGCCATCGAGTCACCGCATCAAACACACAACCGCCAACCCCGGCACCCGCAACTCCATTGTGAGGTCAACTCATTGTCTTTATCTCTCGCTCTCTCTCTCTTTCTCTCTCTCTCTCTCTCGCTCTCTCTCTCTCTCTCTCCCAGAATGCCTTGCAGATTTGTCTGACTCGGTACTTCCTGCCTCACCTTGCTTTGCCCTCATTATGACCACTGGGCCGATGTGGACAGAGTGTATATTAATGATTATTTGTGTCGGTGATCAATGACAGAATAGATAATCTAACAACTGGGCGATCATCTATATAATACACCACATATAGACTAATGACTGCACCTACAATGTTTGCCTTATGGATATTATACATAGAGTCACAATATAGTCTGGTGGATATTTGTGGAACATGATGATGTGGTGCTGGCGGTCATGTGAAGTGTCACCGTTTGATCACACACACACACACACACACCCACACACACACCCACACACACACACACACACACACACACACACACACACGCACACTCATGTGTATGGCTTCTTAATTTTAACTGTGCAGCAGTGATGCTGCTACGAATGATGTCAAAATGTCTAAAAACTGAAAAGAAGGGTGGGTTGTGACGGCGTCCGTCTTAAATAACCCTTTATGTACTTCGGGGGGGTTTATACCGAGGTTCCGCATGTCGACCCCCTCACGATCCAAACCTTTTTTAAGCCCCCCCCCCCCCCCCCCCCCCTGTTCAACGTGCTCTGTCCAGTCGCCCCCTCGCATCGCTATAGTGTTCTCTGCTCCGTGTCACCCCCTCCCCTTCCCCCCCTCCCCTGTGTAAATATATGCAGTACAGAGGCCGAGCCAGTGACTTCAAGTCGCCTGGTGCAGAATGACACCCCACCACCCCCCCCCCCCCCCCCTCCACCCCGTCGGCCTCCACTCTGCCCCCGGCCTCCATGTCTTCTGTTTCGAGGCCGCGGCTCCATCCTCTGTGTCGCTTGTTGATAGCATGTACCGGTTAGAGATGTTCCTGTTGTGAGTCCCCCCCCCCCCCCCCCCCCCGCGACCCTTACCCTGACCCCACCCCCCCGACACTCCCTCCCTCCTGTCCCTGCACTGTGTCTGTTTTACTCTGCAAGGTAAACCTGCTTTTACTTTTTTGGTGTTAATAATACTACCGATGATGATGATGTTAATAAGTATTTGAACAAACTATGAATAGTAATTCCATGTGAGAAAAAAAAAAATGAACAAATTCCGATGGTAATGAGCCGTGCGTGGGAAAAATAATTTTTGTACTTTACTCTGAGAAGTCACACACATTGAACGACAACAGTGAAACGAAAAAAAAAAAAAACTACACATGTAAAGTTTTCAAAGTGATGTGCTCTATTTTGCCATGACAAGCTTTTTAAAGTCACATTTGATCCAGTCTGAGGGACAATTTCATCCAAAGTCCAGAAGCGGTGAATGATGATGATGATGTAATTTATAATTTGTAACAGTTGTGTGTAACGGACCTTTTTTAGTTTTTGTCATGCTGAAAAACTGCATCTCACACATTCACAGCAGATTTGTCAACCTGTCATCGTGTGGCGTCACTGCGACCAGCTAGATAAATGATTTGGATCCATGTCAGTCCCTGGTCGTGGCAGTGAGTCCGTTCTTGTTCCCCCGACCACGAGGAGATAAAGATGTAATTAGCCATTACCTGTGGCTGGCTAAGTGAAGGAGCCCGGGCTCCACCTGCCCCCCCCTGCCAGCCCCTGATGGCCCCCATAAATCAAGCTCAATCCTGCCGCTGACAGGAATCCTCTTCAAGGACAACCTCGCCTTGGTGCACCGGTCCTCCCTCCAGTGTGCACGACAACACCCCCCCAATGGCACAATTATCCAGCCACTTGCCCTGCCCCCCCGGTGAAGCACAAACAGTGGGAGGTAGGCCCCCCCCCCCTCGTTTCTCCGCTGAAACAATGTTCCACTCACACGCAGCGACTATATGCAAATCTGCCATAACGAGTCTGCACGGAGAGACGAGTGCACCCGAACCCTGACTGTCGCGACCTGGAGCTGGAATTATCGGATCGGTTGTCTGAATGTGTTTTTGTCTGTTCTGTTTGAAACCAGCAATAACCCCTAACTCTACTGTGCAAGAGCTGTCAGATATGGTTAAAAGCTGTGGTGTGATATCTGAACAAATTTGCCATTAACAAGGTATAGGAAGTAAGTCTGTTGTACTTTTACTGTGTGCAGTACTCTGACATGATTGTGACGCTCTGTTTCAATGGTCCTTCATTTTTTGCTGTGCTGAAGAAATCGATGTAGTCGGGTCGAGCGTGTGTAACTGAACACGCACTGTTTGTCGCTCCAGAAATAACGATGGATTCCATTTCAAGCACAATAGCAGGTTGTTTGGTCGGTGCCTATTTTTTTTTTTTCCCGTGTGAAATCATCACTTCATCCAGTATCTCTCTGTTTCTTTTCTTTTTTGTGTTTCTCACTCATGCACTCGTCCATGTAAGTGGCATATAACATCTGTATGTACATAAAATGTCCTTGATGAAGAAAAAAAAAACAGAAGAAAAAAGAAAAAAAACGACAAAAAAAAACACAACATTCTGTCAAGTTTCTCAATGTGGGTTTGAAAATAAGCACGTCAGTGTTTGTGTATGGGTGGATTTTGAAGAAAAACAAACAAAAAAAACAATAAGCAAACATTGTATGTTGTGTTTAGGGGGTTATGGGTCCAAGGTGGAGGAGTGTGTGGGGGGGGGGGGATCAGGCACTATGTAGTGATACACAGAATGTGGGCATTTGTACAAACAAGCAGTAAAAGAACATGTTTCAATGATGAGACGCCATGTCATGATGTCATGTGTGTAAAGGGGTGAGAGAGGGTGTGTGAGGGTGTGTGGGGGGGGGGGAGAGCAGATCCCCTGGGTGCTCAGTTTGTGGGAGGATGAGGAGGCTGTTGAAAGAGCGACTGCTCAGACGGGGGGGGGGCCTGAGGGAGGATCCCCCGACAGTGCAAATCCAGAAAGCCGAGAGCCGGAGGGAGATGGGATGACACCAGCCCGACAGTGAAGGAGCAGACGACAGGCGGCCGCTCGTTTGGCTGTTTTTCCACAACCTGAGCACTGTGGTCCTTCCCACGAGTCACCGGGGGGGGGAAGAGCACCACACACTGTTTCTGGTTTGCACGATGTAATGTGAAGAGCATTAACATAGCCTTGATCACAAACACAGTCTGGCCTACTTCAAGTGTATAAATAACAGCCCACCCGGGGTTGGATGAGTTTACAGTCGTATAAACAAGACGCTCGCTCGGCCCCTAATTACACGCGGCGCGCAGCCTGATGAGGACGTGTTGATTGGCTCCTGCAGCTGAAGGTTGTGTTGATATGTTTACAGGAAACTGTTGTTTGTCAGTTTACAGTACGCTGCGTTGTACTTCACCCTGAGAGCACGTACAGTGAGATATAAATACAGGGTAGCTACAAAAAGAGGAGGATTTATGTTGTTGTAAATAAATTCAGCTTTTTGCTTTTTTTTTTTTTATTGTGTTTACAAACGAGATGCACGTCAGGAGCAGGGATTTGAAGAAATACTTGCATTAGATGGTTTTTGGATCACTGTGCGTTTTTGCTGAGAAGAGTCAGGTAATGACGCTCTACAAGGACAGAGCGGCTGCAGTGAAATAGTGAAATAGTAATTACGGTGTTTCGAAGGCCAGACTGTAGAATAGCAAAGTGTAACCACGGGAGAGATGGTTTGAATGCACCACCGTCTTTTGTTTTATATATACGTGGCAACCCGTCCAACACGTAGAGCCGATCCCAGACACGCCTTCAAACCAGGCCGCAGTGGTTAATCAATACGTTCGACTGACTGGCTCTGGAATAGAGCAATTTCTCTCCCCGCTCCGCCTCGACCAGGTCCCCAGAAGCCGAGCTGATCAAGTGTCTATAGAGCGGCCGGAGAACAGAGAGCATAATTCATCATGCCTGATACCAGACACCGCTAATTGCACATCGATTTTTAAGCCCTTCTCCGAAACTATTTGGTGAAGCTGTAATGTCAGCTCAGTAAACTATGTGCTCAGAGCCGCGGTTCAGATCCGGGCGAGTGAAGAATTAATCATTTGTTTTTCTTTTCTTTTTCTTTTTTTTTATAGTCAAACCAGGCAGGCTGTTGTTTGTTGTTTGTTTTGCTACACAGCGCAGAGTTAACCGACATGTTCCCCGGGCGCTTGCACTCGAATGGCTGCTGCTGCGCGCACTCGATTTCATTAGCAATGTGACCCGATCATCTTTGCAGCTGTTTGATAGGATGTGTCCAGATGTCTGGATATAAAACGCACAGAAGATGAGACGTGACCATAACTAACGTGTAGGAGGGGGTAATTTGATAATAGGAGAAAAATTGCCGACACTGCAGCGTCGGTGTCAGGATGTCACATGTGAATGATCGTGTCCAAATCCCCTGCTCCTGTCCTTTACAGCAGAGCATGCCTAATTCCCATATATCATCCTAATCATCCATTGTTTACCAAATATCTACAAGCTCATTCAGTTCTCATGGGCAAAGTTAGTGCTGCAGCTCTATTAAGGCCCAGCGCTTTTCCATTAGCGCGGCTAATGAGTGCATTAGTGAACAACGCGCTGGAGAGGACAGTGACGAGGGACGCCACCGCCGCCGCTAACACACCTGCAGCTCAGGTGTTTGACACCAAGTCGGATTGGTTAGTGAAGGAGTCACCTGACAGCTGGAAGACGCTCGACTACATTAGCAGCAGGAGATAGATAGATAGATAGATAGATAGATAGATAGATAGATAGATAGATAGATAGATAGATAGATAGATAGATAGATAGATAGACAGACTGACAGACAGACAGATAGATATATTTTGTTTTCTGTTAGTAATTAGCTAAAAATAGTTATATAGATTCCTGTCTTTGCAGTTGTTTAGAAGTTCTCTACATATTTAGAACCGGCAGCAGAGATGTCGGGACACAGATCCGCCGGCTCGGCCCTCGTCCTCGTCTCTAAGACTTGAAGCATCTGGCTAATTAGCAGCGTGCCGACACACAGAGCAGTCGAGTGAACCACGGCCACGCGCTGAACAATGGACGCATCTCGCCCACCACGTCTCCCCTAGTCATTAAGTCGCCCACCTCGCATCACCAACGTAGAAAGAGTCCCATTACTTGGCCTCTCTGAATCACCAGCCCACGCCTGGCATTTTCCTTGTCAATCAAGCGAGGGGGTAAATATTGGTTGTGGTGTTGGGGGGGGGGGGGGGGGGGAGCTGACAGAGAGAACCTGGATTCATTTTGTGTGACAGTACAAACCGGTGTTTTTGTGCTGATTTACATTGCAGTTATGCGATGGTGGGGGAGTCACCGATACAAGCTTCAAGTGTCTTATTACTGTCAAAGGTGCGCGGGAGTCAGGGGGGGGGGGGGGGGTTGTATGACAGGATGTATGATGGCCGGGGGGGCTGGTCATGTGCACTACGCCTCAGGAGACAGAGATCAGTGAACAGACGGCAGGAGCCCTCCATGCAGTGACTGGGAATCCTTTTGGAAACTAATCGCGAGTTTTACCAGAAGAGAACCCACTGTGAATAGCTGGGGCTCGGAAAAGTGTTGTTGATGTGAAACCCATCTCTCTCCATCTCTGACACACACACACACGCAGACAAACATACACACACACATACACATACACATATAAACACACACACATATATTTACTTTCCTTCAGTCTTTCTCTCCTCTGTTTCTTTTTGTGCAATGAGAACCTGAAGGACTTCTGACCTCCCCTGACCTCCTTGGCTCCCCAGGTTTGCCCAATCTGCCATTGCTAATATAAATGGGGTGTGTGTGCGTTTGTTTGTGTGTATTCCTGCATAAATGTGTGTGTTGGGCTCCACAAGGATCATGAGTATTCGTTTGCATGTGTGTAATATTCTCTGATCCACACAGGTCTGTTTTCACTGCACACACTTACAGGCCTTGTCAACATCCCATCAATTTGTCTGCTGCACTGACGGATGCTCGGCGTTGTGAAGCGATGATTGTACTTTCTCTTTTGATTTGTGTATTCGCTGAACATGTCGACTTTTATTTGTGTGTCCTTTTTTGTTTTTGCAAATCCATCGAGGGGAGTTTAAAATGATATCAAACGGAGGGGAGACAAAAAAATAAAAAACTGGGTCTTGTTTTTAACAGAGCTCACTGTTTGTGGTTTGTTGCCTAGGGGGGGTGGAGGCCGAGGGCAGGCCGGCTGTTTGCACTCGCTGCTTCCTGCTGGGGGGGGGGAGTGCTGCCGCTTTGTTTCGTCTATAAGTTTGTCTCCTTTTCTTTTTTTATTAAACTGTCTAAGTGTTTGGTTTGAAGCGACACTGTCAAAAAGAGTATAAATAGGAATATCCACTCATAGCTAATTACCAACAATCACATAAATGTGGGGGTCATAACAGGATTATTATGAAAAATGTAACAGTCTTAACTGGTTTGTCAGTTTGCACTTTGATTAAAAAACAGTTTTATTAATTTATTATGAGAAGGTAGTGACCTTGTACACAGGAACACATTCTCCATGTGTTTCCTCATCTTCAAGTTCGACACAGTTCCTCATATTTAGTCATCACTTATGAAAGAAATTGATAAGAGCATTGAAGGGCTAATGCAGAATAATTATTTATTATGACAGCAACGTGTTACCATCCTTTCCTTTCTTTACACTTTATTTATGTCAATATAATAGATTCATAATAATAATTTAAATAGCACTTTTCAAATAACATAATGGTACAAAGTGCTTCACAGTGTAAGTACAAATTTAAGCAAGTCCATGAAAGACAATGGGTAAAATAAAGCAATAGAGCAAACAAATGCCGGTTTAGTTGCAATATAATAATAAAAAATAAAAGCCTTTATATGAAAGTTTAAAAGAGTACTCCAATGTGTGAAATAACACTTATAACCTCTGTATTATATTTTCAGCTCAAACAAAAATAGGAAGGTGGAATGAGAGGGCTGATATTTAAAAGCACAAACTCTGTACAGACACTTCAGGTGACACTTGACCTTGCATCAGTCCATGCAGGAGCTTTTAATGTGATATTTGATAAGCGGATGAGTCTCACACACTTCACCTGATGTGTCATTTTTTGGAGCTTTCATTCTTATTCGTAAAAAGTTCTCGGTTTCAAAAATATGTTTATCAGGTCACATCTCTCTCTCTCTCTCTCTCTCTCTCTCTCTCTCTCTCTCTCTCTCTCTCTCTCTCGCTTCTCTGTCTTCCTAAATATATATATCAGGTTTATTTCTATAGCATTATATAATATTATACTGACATATTATTACAATGGTTTATTATTGGCGGGATTAGCTGTGGTTCTCAGTTTAGAGTGACAAGATCTAAGCAGATTTCTCTCTTTTTTTCTAACTAGTTAAACTTGTGTTTCTCCCTTTGATGATGATGATTACCCCCACCCCCCCCCCCCCCCCAAAGAACACAGATCTGAATTCATTATTCTGTTCCTCATTAGGCCGCTCACTAATTCAGATGTGCAGCACTAGGAAACAACAAGGGTTTTGGAATATATCAACACGATGCAGCAGAGCCAATGAAGAGGAAGAAATAACGAGTCATGACTTGTAACCCAACGGAAATATGCAGTTTATTTATTTTATCTTGCATGAAGGTTTATTTTAGTTTTTTAGTGGTAGATTATAAGTTTATTACCTTCTCTGACTGAAGGCTTTTTGGCATAAATATTCCTCCAGTAAAGGTAATTACTTAAAATTTAAATACCAAAAATCCCACAAGATTTCTTAGATTCATCTCCATCGCACAGGAAAACCTGTAGAAATCCACTAATGGCAGCACTGGGCTCGTTGTCGTGCTGTGGTTCCAGTCGGTGTAGTTGTGTCATTTCTGGTGTTTGCTGAGACACTGACATGTGTAGTTCTTTCCCCCTCAACGCTCTCAGAGTCTCAGGCTTCTGTTGAAGCGTGAACTATTAATCAACCACAATCTCCCACCACACAGTGCAACGGGAAGAACAAGCTGACACCATCGGATTTGAAACACGGTCAGTTTCAAACTAAAAAGCTAAAATTACTTTGAGCGCTGGAGCTCGGAGTGGAGAACAGCTGCAGCAGCAACTACACAACAGCAAAACGCACAACACCTGTGTTTGCCTCTTTTATTGGCAGCAGGGCAGTCAGGGTAGAAAATATCTCTGTGTGAACTTCTGCCTCAAGTTCAGTTATTAATGTTTAACAATATCTGTTGAGCTTATTACCTCCACCAGGGGGGTTAGGTTTTCACCTGCGCTGGGTTTTAAAAGGATTGCACAAAAACTACTCGACAGATAATCAGGAAACTTTTGTTTTTAGGAGACACTTTGCGCAATTTGGAGAAATTCCACATAATAATCTTTATCTAGAGAACTTCAATATGATTCAATAAGGAGACTTTGCATTGGTCTAGTGGCTTTCCAGCATTTCATTGATTCCCATTCAGATCGATTGGATCTGTCATTTAACCTTTTTACAATTTCACTAATTCCTTCTGTGTATACATTTTTACTGTTTCGCAAAATCATTACCTCCCAGATGTTTGATTGACTGTCAGCAGGATTATGTAAAACCTACAGGAGGAATACTGATATAAAATACTCTGGATAAATGTAACTATCATTGATCTCCTTTAACTGTACAGCCTGTCACAGTGATCGATGTTCTCTGTCCTGGCAGTAAGTGATTAGGACGATAAGAAAACAAATGAATTAGAGATGAATTAAAATCAAAGGTAGACAGACACATGATTTGAAGATTCACTCTGTGTTGTCTCCCGCTCGGTTCTCGTCTCGTCTCCTGCTGCGAGCGACTGGTTTGCTCGTCTCCTCTGCAGAAACTCCATCTTCCCACTTAATAATCCCTTCATCACACTTAAGCCCGACAACAAGTCGCTGCAATCAAACACCCATTTGTATTGAAATCTTTTATACTCGAGTGTGTCTGCATTAGTCTTGGTCGGGGGGAAAAAATATGTTTTGAGGAAAAAGCAGGAGCAGTTTATCACATTCAGTGTGTTTGGTGTTTTGTGAAATTACACTAAATTGACGCCCAGGTTTTTCCGTCTGTCTGTTATTTGCTCTGTGTGATCGTCTTCTGTCTGAGTTCTCTACCTGCAGCCGCCTCACGTACACAAACACATTTATCCTTTTTGTTTTTAAAAGTTCCCTGTACGACATGATGCATGAACGACTCTGTCTTCGCCGCTGACAGTGAGCGACCCTGGAGGGACTGAGGGACGGACTGTGTCCTCCCTCTCTCTCCTGGTGACAGTCCTTCCTGGCGTTTCAAAGACCAATCCCTCAAGTGCAGGGTCCACTGGTTCAAAATGAAGTCGTCAAAGCAGCTCATCCAAAACCCATCCAGGGGTTAGGGTCGTGCAGAAGAACCGAGCCTCCTGCCTGGGGATGGCCGAGCTGGCCCTGGAGGATTCTGGGTGATACTGCGAGGGGAAGGTCCTGCAGGATGAACGTCTCCCTGCCGGTGATTATGTCTCATTTGTATGTGTTCGTGCCTCCTCTCTGCACAAGCACCATTAGGAGCCACGTCCACCACCATGGGGCCGGGCTCAGTCCATCTGAATTCCAGTCACGTGAGATACCCTCACGGTTCATCTTTTTTGCCTGAGCAGTTTCATGACAAATTTAGAAATAATCACCCCGGCACCGTGCGCGCAGCCTTGTATCGATCCTGCCCAGGGAATTGAAACTCACCAGAAAACAAGGCAGAGAGGGAACGCTCAATTATTAGGTGGAAATCCTCCGTGCGGAAGAGCAGCTTCCTTTGGATTCTCTTTGGCTGAGATGGAGCCTTTCGCCAAACAGCAAATGATGTTTCTTTCCTCTTCTTTTTAAGAAAATTCTTCTTTTACACTGTCAATATACTGTATATTTATTATTTTATATCGATTTTAGGTTTTTTATCAATGAATGTTTAAATTTGCAACGGAAAATCAAATCAATAGAAGAAGTGAGAGTATAAATTTGGTGGAGGACATATTTACCGACTTCCTTACACATCTGTCTGAGGCTTAGGTCATCAACAAGGGTTCTGCAATGTCTCGGGGGGGGGGATTTCTGGTTTCACTCCCATTCCTACCATTACAATCATGTGTGTTATTATGGGGAAGTGTCTCTAGTTGCTGCTTTCCCCTCATTCAGAATTCCACTGAGGTCAAACAGGGTTTTCTGTTTGTCCTACTTTTTTTTTGCAGCACACGTATTCACTCATATTTGCTGCATCTTTGCTTATGTCATGTTTTCCTTTCCCCGGCCATACGTTTACTCTATTCTGTTTTGATGGCGACATCATGACTAATACCACCGCAACCTATTTTCATATTTCTGCCCTAGTTTCCCTTCTCGCTCTATATGATGATTCTCTGCAGCCATGACCTGGTTTCACAATACAGATCTCATCTGATCACACTCACTCCTCCTCCTCCTTCTCCACCACCACCTCCTGCCCACAGACACCACAGACGGGTCAGTGGGTTCACCTCTGCTTCACCGGGGGGGTGGGGGGTTCCACACCAGCTTGCTTCACCCTCACCCAGACCTACCAGACCACATGTGGTATCCGATATCGGTCACCTGACTGCACACTTCCTGCCGCCCCATCCCTCAAGGAGCCCAACTGTCCTCAGACTGGTCGGTGAGCTCGGTGCCCCAGTGCCGGCCCCAGTGTTTCCAGTTGATGCACAACCACAGACTTGATTTCTTCTCTTCTCTTTCCTCAGAGATCCCATTTCTTCTTTCGTCATCTCAGGTTGACGGACTGTTATGGTGAAGACACAGCTTCTTTGTTTGCCATGGAGGACATGATGTTCAGAGGTGTGAGTCACAGCTGAAGCAAATATAGAGCATGTCATTGCAATTCCGCCCCCACCCCAAAAAAAGGAACACTGCTCTTAGTCGTTCAATTGATTGAACATTGACCCAGAATCTGAAAATAAACTGATTTAAACTGTCGAGCTCGTCATCTTATTTCTGTGCTCTCGGTTTGCTGTTAGCTGGATGGGATGTTTCTTGGAAGTTCACTTTTTCCCCAAAAAATATGTTTTTCTCCACCGTGGAACAGCAGCAACAAGCTGTAGATATAATAACTACACTATAACCACCTTGAGAAGTTGATCTCATTGTTTTTTGGATGAGTCGTCTGGAGTTGTGGCAGCAGCCTGCGACTAAATTAAAATGAATTAAATTAGATTATGATGCTGCAAAGTCAGATTATGACTCACGCCAACATCAGGTCCACTACGTCAACAGTCTACCCTTAATATAACCGGAATAATTATACCGGGATTAAGACGTATATGTGTTTAAATAATACGACTCTCAAATATATATTGATTCTTTAATTGAGCAGCTTATGCATTAAATCTACAGACTTGCTTGTTGGAAATCCAATCAGGAAAAAACCTGGTCATATCTAATTCAGTTGCTCAACTCGTGCACTGACAATTAAACCAGAAATAATTTCATCTCCGTCCAAGTCTCCAATTCTCAGTCTCCTCACGTGATGAATAAAAAATAACTGGATCCCCCCTGAACAACCTCCCTCTACATTTCTAACGATGTAATAAATAGTAAATACATATCAGCTCCTGCTCTGACACGACGCGGCCTCACATACCACGTTCGCCCTGCTTGACTGTTAATGTGGGTCAGACATCGATCATGCCAAGGCAACACAGTGCCGGCAAATTAATGATTTTCCAAATCAATGTTTAAACACCTCTCCTCCCAGTGAGGAGGCCAGTTCAAGCTTCCTGATTCCCGTCCTGCTCGATAACGTGATAAGTCCGAGCTAATCAGTGATTCTCTCTTTTCCTTCCTCCTCTTTCCAGGCGCCTCTTCAAATGAGCCGGTGGTAGATTGGAATATTCCTAAGGTGTGTTTCCTCTCGGCTGCTTGTGTCTTTACTGGAAGGTGAGTGAGTAATAATCTGCCGGGAAGTTTGACAAAATAAATGATAAGTGAGATCTCGCTCCTCGCAGCAGTCAAACGTTTCCGTGTGTAAAGGAAAATTATATTACAATATTCCAATCTACCTTTGGCACACAAACAAACACACACACACACACACATAAACAAACACACACACATGCACAGTCCAGTCTCCATGACCTCACGGGACATTACATTGATTTACTTCCTGGAGACTAATCACACTAACAACAGTTACTGCTTGAGTATACAACATTCATCTTAAACCAAGCCCAAATCTTAAATTAGGTTTTCACGTCAAAGTATGGCTTGATATTTATCCTCATAAGGACGACAGGTCTCATTAATGTGGCTGTGTAAACACCTCTAGGTCCTGGACAACACACACACACACACACACACACACACACACATACACATGTCCATGCCCGCGCTCTTATCTGTACACGTGGGGCTCATTTGTTCTTGAGCCTTATCCATGCCACCAATGACACACTGTCAGGAAAAGAGTCAACACTGACGCAACAACCAATTATTGTCTTCCAGGAACCACCTTATGAAATAAGAGACGATAAATAAATAAATAAAAGACGAGCCGGGTGTTCTGGGACCAACCTTTGACAAACAGCAAATTATAGTCCAGAGCGACCATCACGGGGGGGAAATGAATTCTGAACTATCAGCTTCATTCTGCTGCATGTATCTGCGTCGCCCTCGTGTTCGATGTTTGGAAAAAGTCCCCCCCCCCCGGTTTCAGGGCCCCATGCTGCGTCCTCTGTTTTGCTTCCCCACGCAGCCGAGCCTCTAAACACCGATGCATCGTCGACTCCTTTCTTTCCCCGTTCGAGTTATTTATCCCTGTCACCCTTTACCAGCGTGACGTGCTGACTGCCGTGTTTTTTCGGATTTGCTCATTGTGGCAGCCGCTGCTCGCCCCGCGCCTCTCCGGGTCTGTGTGTCAAAATGAATACTTCATGCATGATCCACCTGTCAGGCGGATTCAGTGATCGGCTCACCCTCCTCGCGGGGGCCCATAATCCTCCAGAAACAGGATTACGGCCGACGCCAGCGCTTTGCTTGCGTGATAGCATTGTTCGGGGTCTGCAGTGTGCGGTGTGAGATCTTGATTCACGTGTCGGGAGGAAGTTGGTGTTAAATTTAGCCGTGCCTGCACCGCCGGGAGCCACGATACACTGCAAGTGATAATGACCGGAGCGGGATGGTGCCTCTGCAGCTCGGCCGGATTAGGGAGGTGAAAAAAGACCCCAAAAAGATTCTGATCAATAATTCTGCTGTTGCTTTTAACTTAAATCCTTATTTTTTTTATTCTACTCTTCTCTTATAAATGTCATCAGACAGTAAATGGCACATTGTCGTCAACGTGGCAGAAGATTTACATACAACGCACACATTCATCGCTCGCTCTGACAACACCAGGTTTGTGCTTATCTCTGCTTTTTCATGCACGCACACACAAAACACCTCATGTACGAGCGCACATACAAATATTAGTCATAAATGACGCAAATATAGGACGACAGGATTTGTTTGTGTGGTTTGTGTTATTCCTTCAAGTACACTCGTGCATGTATGGAAACAAACACAGACACACACACACACACACAGTTCTTTTCCGACAAGAATGAGTCATAAATTATGTAAAATATGTGTTTTTATGGTTTGCGTATGAAAATATTGTATTTACATTTTGTCTTATACAATCACAACCCTTGTCATACAGCTTCCATTCAAATAGCATGAATCCACATACATATATTCATACAGATATGTTTTCTAAGTACAGCATGTGTTTTAAATACAGTCATGTTTGTCATTTAAATGATTCAAAACATGTAAATGTCATGTCGTGGAAACAAGAACTTCCTTAATTGTATAAGACAAAGAACAAAATACACAAATATATTATCAAAAAGCTGCAACTACTGTATAAGCCCCATTTCTTTTAAACAGATCAGCTCATGAGCATCTTTTTACAAACATATGACACTTCCTGTTTGTCGGTGAGCTTTGTCTCTCATTGGCTAGAGAGGACGTCCAGTTGCTTAGTCATTGTTTATGTTGGCGTCTCCACCGCGGAGCAACACAACGCCCGACTGCATTACCGGAGATCTTGCGGAGTCCTGCTGTTGTGTAATAAATATTGTTCATTTGAATGTGACAGTTCCAAGGGGCCCGGCTCTGCATCTTTTGCATGTTAAGCTGCTTGCTCCTGCAGACAGAAGACTTCCTCTGCTGTCTCGTTTCTGAGCAGGAAGCTCATCACAGAGTCAAACAGCGCCGCGCCGCGCTGTGTGCTGCACAACGAGCAATCTTCTCACATGTAAAAACATAAACACGACATTAATTTCCTGCTTCCAGGGTTGTAAAAGCAAATTAGTCAAAGCAGCTGTCCTTAGATGCCTTTCAGTCAGTTAGCATTGGCCTCCTCTTGTGTGTGCTCCTTATCTCTCGCAGGGTTAGGGTTTTTGTTCTTGTGGTTTGGGCCCCACGAGCCCAGGGGAACGTGACAGCACGTGCACCCGGGAAGGCGATTTTTAACCCCTTGTATCACACTGCTCACAGTTTCCCTCACGGCAGAGGAGGAGAAGTAGAAGATCAGAGGATCGAGACAGGCGTTGAAGGTGCTGCAGAGCAGGGCCTTGTCTCTCCAGTGGGGACTTCTCCACGTTATGTAACCCACGATGTGAGAGACGTTGTACGGGCCAAAGCACAAAGCGAACACCAGCAGGGTTCCTAACGCCATGCCGATGGCCCGGAGGCGCCGGCGGCGGTCAATGTGCTGCAGCTTGGACAGAATCCTGATGAAGTTGATGTAGCAGAAACTGCAAATGAGGAAAGGGATGCAGAAGAGCACCACACAGAGCTCGAGACGCACGGGCAGGAGCACATTCAGCTGGGCCTCGGTGAAATTCTCATAACACACCTCGGCCCCCGGGGCATTATGGCCCTCGGTGCTGTTCTGAGACTCTTCACGGCCGATGAAGGGCGTGATGAACACAATGCTCAGGTGGAGGAAGGAGAAAATCCAGAAGAAGATGCTGGCGACCACAGCGTACATAGGTCGCCGCTTCACGGAGTAGTGGATGGGGAACGCCACGCCGAGGTAGCGGTCCACGCTGACCGCCGTGAGGAAGGAGGTGCTGTTGTAGATGGTCATGTAGAAGACGAAGCCGGACAGCGGGCAGAGGGGGTAGGGCATGTTCCACACCATGTTGTCCATGGCCTCCTGCATCTTAAAGGGCAGGAAGAGGAGGAAGAGGAGGTCGGAGATGGTCAGGTTGAGGAGGAGGATGTCGATCGGCGTGGGCTTCTGCCTCACTTTCTTGCAGAAGGTGTAGAAGGCGAGGATGTTGGCGGGGAGGCCCAGCACGAAGGTGATGATGTAGACGGACAGACACAGGCCGGTGTGGCACTCCTGCATGGTGGCGCCCGGTGTAGGTCACTCAATCTCTCACTCAGTCAACCAGGGATCCAGATGTGTCTGTGACTCTGGCTCATCGTTTTCTCGAGGGCTTCGAGCTCTGCTGATAAGAGAGAAAGGAGAGGAGATTACCACACAGCACCGCTCACCACTCCGGCCCATTGTCCATCTGACATTCAGCTTAAGAGAGCACGGCTAGAATATTTACACGCTAAAAACCACAGGAAGGAGCCGGAGATAAACTCTATTACATTTTTTTTTGCCCAACCCCCCCTTTGAATTCTGTCTCTACCTCAGAGTTTACGGTGGAGCTGAATCATCTGTTAATGAGGAGCCGGTGTTTTGCTCCTGCACAGGGTTATTTGTATATAAACCGTCTGATTGCTTCCTCTAGCGTTGTAAATACACAACAGAGGCTCTTTTCTTTATCACCAGCTCCCAGCCTGCACTGTATCACTGTGCACTAACACTGGAGATGTCGTGAAAATGATGACCCTCATAGACATAATGACTTAACTACACAAGGGAGGCGAGCGTCTCACGAGCTTCGGCTCAAGAAAATAGAATTAATGTTAAAACAAATAGAGGAGAATAAAAAAAAAAGAGCTGGTTTCTTACCCCACTTGTGCAGAGATCACTGAAAAGTGAACATGTGTGAGCAAAGGTCAGCTCTTATAGTCCCACGGCAGAGCGGTCGGGGGGGGGGGGGGACTTATTTTCACTCAGCGGAAAAGTGATGAAAGCAGAGAACTGCCAACAAGTTTAGGAAACTTGACTTCCTCCTTGTCGGCGCTGGCGGTTTGTCAGGTTGCACATGTTCTCTCTCACTCCTTTGACTCAACAAGTCAAGGTTTCTCTCCCCCCCCACCCTCCCTCTGCTGTGTGTGTGTGTCTTGGCACACCCACCAGTGGTGATTGCCCGTGTGTTCGATCTCCTCTGTCACGCAGCCCGTACTCCCCTGCCTGCTGTCATCTGGCACATCCCCCTACTTACATGATAATCTAAACAATCCAGCGCAGATAATAGAAATTATTGGTGGGTTATTAAGTCCCACGCTCCACGCTCCTCCGAGGACCCTCTTCATGACGGGGGGGGGGGGGGGGGTGACGGCTGCACTGTCCAAACAGAGGCTGGTTGTTTGGTTAGCACAGGGTTATAAAAGAAATAAAGAAACAAATCATGCCTGACTGGTGGTTTATTCCGGAGAGGACTGATGAGGTCGCCCATTGTGAGTCGACCCTGTCCTTTCCTGCAGTGTGAACCCCCCCCCCCCCCCCCCCTCGGAGACGTGAGAGGTCAGAGGGCCCGTTCTGTGTATTTACCAGCTCACATCCCAGCGGCGGGGTGGAGTCTCTGTCGCGGAGGCAAAGCGTGAAGCGCAGGTAGTCACGCTTCATTTCGCCGAGCAGGAGAAAAAAGGAGCTTTTGAAGTAATAATGACTCGGAGCTGCACAAAGAGGCCGTTTGATGTTTCTTAATGTATGTAAATCACGCCGAGGCACTTTCTCACTCGAGCTTCGTCCTTAAACACTTGACTCCCGTGGGTGAGTTCTGGGTAGTGTGTCGCTGTGTGACCCGACTCTTTATTAGAAGTTGGTCTGTCACTTCTTGCCCCTCCATCTTCTTCCAGGGCCTCCGCAGCCCGGACACGTCGCCCGAAGGAAAACGTTTAATGCAATTTAGAGTTTTCCGATGTGCTGGCTGGTGGGTTTTTTTTTTTTCTGTATTTTTTTTCCGGTAAGACATCAGGGAAATTCTAAGACGTAGTTTACAGCACAAACTTTGACGCAACACTCTGTGATATGTCATCACTGCAGGATAACCCACTTTAGCAATCAGCCACAGACGAGCGGCTCTTGTTGCTGGAAATCTCAAGAGAAATGTAAACAGATTATATTCTAACTTTTTTTTTTCTTCTAAACGTATTTCAGACACAGAAACGTATTATTCTCCTCATTAGTCTTTTCCTCATCTATTCTATCTGCTCTTAACTACGAGGATTATTGGCCGTAACCAGGATTTTTTGAAACACTGAAGTTTCCCCCAAAACCAAAACCCAGAGGAAAGTGGAACTAAATAAGTTCACAACACAAAAATAGGATCTGGAATCTCCAAAATGACTCGTGAACCAGAAGAGCAGACTATATTTAACTGAGGTGTGATCCAGTTCTTAATACAAATCTATTGTAGGGTTAGGGTTAGAGGGTATACATGTATTAAAGTAGTTATCATAAAAAATGCTCCCTCATCTCTAAAAGTACTGAGTCGGCTGTGATTCAAGCTCAGTTAAGTGGAAGACAGGACCCTTTACCATCACATTCTTACACCATGACGTTTTTTTCACATTTCCACAGTAATTACCTTGGTTTGTTTGTGTTGTTGTGTGTCAACAGGATTACACAAAATACCACTGAACTGATTTGAACTCTCGGTGGGGGGATGGGAAGCGGAGCAGGAAAGAATCATGTCATATTTCTTTTAACACTGAGATTTCCTAACATTACTTCATTACTTAATATCCCAGGAAATAATTCATGGAACTTCATGAAAAATATCCGGCATACTCCGAGAACCGATATGTAGAAGTGTGTGAAATGTGGTGCAGCTTTATCGCATTGAATGGGTTTGGGTGTAGATGTGCACTTTGGTAGTTTTTTTATTTTCTTTCATAGAAGCAGTCTTGTGTACAAGTCTTTTATAACATTTCTCACGTATTTGTTCCCTTTTGAAGAAAAATATAAAAATAATTTCTTGTAAGTGTACGTGCAAAATTCTGATTAACATGGTGAGATACGGCCTCACAGCTGAAGTTGCGGTTTACATGATCTAGATCTACAGGATGTGAAGAAACACTTTTTTGCATTGAAGGACTTGTCGGGGGAATAGAGATGCAAGTATTTTTACCAGCGATATTGTAAACTGCTGTGTAGTAGTCGTAGCAGTAGTTGATTGGCACTACAGGGCGCACTGAGGCTTGTGGCAATCAACACAACGGACATATCCTTTCGGGTGTGTGTGGTTTGTGTGAGAGCACAAGACAAACAAAGCTGTCGCCACGGCTCTGTGTGTAAATGGGAAATGGGGGATTTCCCCAACAGCATCGGACAGCTTGTGAAAAACAGGTCGTGAAGAAGCAGCAACAGACCCACAACCCGGAGGTGTTTTCCAGCGCCGGGGACGTGTGGCATGTAATCAGACCAAGCTGCTGCAAGGACAGGGCGCCGATGTGCAGGAGGGAGGAGAGCAGCCTGCAGAGTCTCAGGCTGTGTGGTTACTGAAGCAGCAGGGAGGGATTCATACATTATATAAGCCGGGAGTGGAAAGATTTATTAGGGTGCCAAAGTAACAGGCTGCGAAAAATCCGAACCCAAGCGATCGAGACTCCTCAGCCTGCACCGCCAAAAAAATATCTGCACAAACATCAGCTTCTTACGACTGTTTTCAATGGAATTAACGTTTAATTTGACCAAATCTCTAAAAGTTAATGATGCTCACTGAGAGTTTTAAGTTTTCCACAGGTTAGGTAGAGAGGGAGAGGAGTAATACTTAACCAGGCGGCTAATTCGAAATCAATTACAGACTTTTAAACAAGACTTTTAAGACCAAGAACAAAATACTGGGGAGACAACAAATTACTTTTGGAAATAATAAACTAATTGATATAAAATATTGGATTTAAGAATTTAAGGTAGGGTGGGACAAGCTATAGCAAGAGCAGGGTTGGAAACATGCCAATGACACATCCCAGTCCCTCCCTTTCGACCCTCACATCCCAGCCCCTCCCATCAACCCTCACATCCCAGCCCCTCCCATCCACCCTCACATCCCAGTCCCTCCCATCCACCCTCACTTCCCAGTCCCTCCCTTCGACGCTCACATCCCAGCCCCTCCCATCAACCCTCACTTTCCAGTCCCTCCCTTCGACCCTCACATCCCAGTCCCTCCCATCCACCCTCACTTCCCAGCCCCTCCCATCCACCCTCACATCCCAGTCCCTCCCATCCACCCTCACATCCCAGTCCCTCCCTTCGACCCTCACTTCCCAGTCCCTCCCTTCGAATCTCACATCCCAGTCCCTCCCATCAACCCTCACTTTCCAGTCCCTCCCTTCGACCCTCACATTCCAGTCCCTCCCATCAACCCTCACATCCCAGTCCCTCCCTTCGACCCTCACATCCCAGTCCCTCCCATCGACCCTCACATCCCAGCCCCTCCCTCGACAGGTACGCCGGACGATCATTTCATCAGGTGCTACTGAAACGATTGGTTTTGTTTATTACAGACACCGGCTTTTATTATTTCTGTGAGTCGACTTAATTCATTGATTGTGTAAAGCTAAATCACCAACCCTACTTTTAATATCATCTTTCAGAAAGCTGCCTGATCCTTGTAAGCCTCGAAACAGTCCAGGAAACTCAGGACCTGTCGTGTGCTCAGGGACTTCGGACAGACTTGAGTTCAGTTGCCAGCGGCCGTCGTGAACAAAGTGTTGGTGTTTTATTCTTGAGCTCAATCGCAGAGCAGCTCAGGGAACAGCTGCTCTGTATGTGTTACCCACAGCCGTTTGAAGCGAGGCTGAAAACGAGAGGAACCAAAGTGGACGTGACTGTGAGCATCACCTCCTCGGCTGGTTTATTGTAAACACTCTCAGCTTTTAGGAGAAAGAGGAAGGAACCGAGAATATGGAACTGTGTGTGCGTCGTGTCTTTCATCAGTTGCTGCTCAGTTTGCTGCTGGAGGGGAAACGTGTTCTCTGCTGCTTATTAGGTTCTACAGATGGTCTTCAAATCAAAGGTTGATCTAAAGTCAGCTACAATTCATCTGAAGTAACTTTAACCTCTGGAAAAGTACCTGAAAAGATATCAATTGATCTGAAATCCAATTTGGAATAAATATATTGTTGGTGATAATAGCACACATAGTAGAGACTGTATTTAAAGATAGATGATGTGTCTCCACTTCCTCCCACTGACCAGAGATGAAGCCAGAATAATAAACCTTCCATCCCTCGATAGAAATATAAGACATGGTCGACACAAAGATCCCACAAAGTCAGGTAACACCACAAATCAGTTTTATCATCTGAAGCAGAAATGACAGAAATAGTGATTTTATTTTTATCCTGAAATATATCGATATCGACTGATACAAGTATCGTGATTACATTTGTTTTCAATATCATCCAGACGTGTGTCTATATAGTTTGTGATTTGAATTCTTTATTCAAGAATTTGTGTTTTCTCAATACTTTGACTTACTGCTCTGTCCATATCCCATCCATTAACATGGAGGAGGCAGGATTCATAACCAGTGAGCCACCGGGCGGCAATCAAAATTCTTTGGCTTCACTTTTGCGGAGCCGTCATGTCGTCCATCTTTATTTACAATCTGCTCGACAGACTCAGCCGCCTCCTGAGTGACTCCTCTTCAGACGAGAGGTGACAGGTGCCCGGCCTCAACTCGTTCCACACGACACTTTAACAAAGGCCCCTTCTGAAATCTGCCTCCATCTTGTCTCTGTGAGAGCTCTGTGTATTTGACGTAAACGGTTAATTGTGTTACGCACACAGAGATATCTCAACAATGAAGAGTTGGCAGCTCCGTGCCTCATGGACTTCATGAGCGTCCCAGAAGCCCCCCCCTCGCTAATCCCTGTGTTAATACCCAGAGCATGAACCTATAAGCTTCCTTATATTTGTGGCAGGGGGTGTGGGTGGGGGGTGGGGGGGAATAACAACATAATTCTCCCATCCCATCAGAAGAGCTCAGTGGCTGCTAAGACACCACGTTGCTATTTGGAGAGTGACTTTGCTTCCAACGTAGCCGGACTCGTTTTATTCCCAGTGACACGTCCATTCAAATAAACTGAGCCGTGTTGAAAAGATAATCTCGTACGTTTCCAAAGAACAACTGTTGGAAATGTGGAAGAGAGATTCAGGATAAAAGCCGTGAGGGCGAAGTAGGTTTTCAATCCCCCGGCTCTCCGATCCAAACCAGCTGATCAGTTTCAGAACGATCACGTCAGTTCCTTTCACACATAAACGCCAGAAAGGAAATTCGGCTACGGTCCCATTTCAAATTGATGAGTCAGCAATTAATATTTGAGCCAAAAGAAGAAAAAAGAACATGTGGGGAAACACGGCTTTGTCTGAGTCCGGTAAATCAACGAAACCCAGTATCAGATTTCAGGCTCATGATCAATGTCCACTTTGTTTGTTTTTTTAAACTCTCCCACTACTGGGAACGAGGCCAAGTCACACACCTGCACAATGGATCCGTGGGGGGGGGGGGGGGGAGTAAACCCTGCCCCGAAATAAAATCTGTTGTTTCCAGGGAGAAACTCGCGGAGTGGCAGTAAAACCCAAGCTGATGTGGATGTGTGTTCAGTTTGAGCTGGGTCAGAGATCGGAGCCACGCTGGGTTCATGTTTGAGGCTCTGAAGCAATAAGTGCCCAACGTCAGCAGCTTCTCATTATGAGCCTGGAGATGATGAATATGCACATCATGAAAATAACATTTGATTTAACTGCTCATCTCTGAGTTACGTCACCTTTATTTGAAAAACAGCCTCAATTGCTAATTTGCTTTTTACTTACAGAACAATTACATTCTTGATTACCAGTAGTTTTTTAAGTCTGGCTGATCCAAGGCCCTGAATATCAAGTGGCCGTGGTTCTGCTGCAGTGCCATTAAAAAAAAAGAAAAGAGTAGATTTCTTTTCAGAGCGATAAATGTACTGAGCCGAACTGATGGAACGTCGTGGCGTCAGAAAAGCTGCTGATCCTCGGACCAGGAGCTCGGATCGCGGAGATAAAAAAGCGTCTCGGGAAGATCAAAAAGCCGAGCACTTAAAATGCGTCTCGTTATGGGAGCAGAAGAGAGTTGAATCAATGGTTTTGTCAAACAGCAGGCGCTGGGCTAGATAAAAGTCCCCCCCCCCCCCCCCCCCCCCGACCGGAGCGGAGCCACGAGACGGAGGCATCGCACTCGTTCCTGGAGGTCGATGAGACTTGAAAGTCACTACTGCTCCGATTAGAGGGTGAATTGCTCAATAGACGTACAGAACGCAACCCTTTAATATCTGAGCAGGGTAAAAGGAGCGAGAGCAACTGTAACTCGACGTTCAGGTGAAGTTAAATTTTAA
Organism: Platichthys flesus; assembly: GCF_949316205.1. Classification (NCBI taxonomy): domain Eukaryota; kingdom Metazoa; phylum Chordata; class Actinopteri; order Pleuronectiformes; family Pleuronectidae; genus Platichthys; species Platichthys flesus. The sequence goes on along the minus strand of NC_084955.1, from coordinate 21,534,318 downwards.
TGATCTCCGTGGGGAACCTTTGCACACATTGAGGAACAGTTAGATGAGAAGTCTGCAGCTGATGAATTCACATCAACGCACTTCTTTAAATATAAAGTCGCACTTAGGGAGTGTGAAGGCTTTTGCAACAGTTCCCTTTTTCTTTAATCAAGAAATGATATTTAAAAATGATTAAAATCAAGGAAGTCCTTCTCCTCATTAAAACGTTCAGATAGGTTGTGATGGGCTTTTTGTTTATTCCAGCGCTCTTTGCCATAAACAACTTCAAAAATAGATTGTGAAGGTCAAAGGAGCGAGATGCTGATTAAACTGATGGTTGATTAGACTGCAGGATTATTATGAAGGATCAGATTTGTTGTTCGAGTCAAAATAGTTTTATATTCACTATTTACAGAAGTTTGCTCTTGACAGCATCCATTCATCACTTTGTCTGGAGCCTGGACAGGTTGTCAGCGTGGTGCAGCACTGACATGTGGAGACAAACAACCGTTTTGTCTGTGGAGCGTTAGAGGAAGTCTGAGAAAACCAACACAGACACAGGGAGAACTTACACAGAGAAAAGGCCCCAGGTTTGAGCCCAGAACCTTCTTACTGTGAGGTGCACACCACTTTACCACCATGCCAGGCCCATTTAAAACACTAGATAGTCTCCTGTGGTGTCAAAGCCAAAGACTAACAAGGTCCAACCCAGTTTATCTTCCAGGATCAGACAAGATTTGCTAAAATATAATAAATAAAATAATGAGGCTGACAAATTACGAACAGAAATATTGAATATCGTTCATAAATCAAATCCTGTGAATCTCTTGTGCACTCGAGGGAATCTCATTCCATCGTTGGGTATAATGCACTAACACTAAAAACAGCTGAGTGGAGAATTAATATAATAATTCAAATATACGATAAGTGCACAAATATAAAAATCCCTCATGTGAAATATTATAGACAATAATCTTTGGTGAGAGTAAGAGGCTATTAGAGAACAAAGGCTTTCAGAGCTTTTAATATAAAAATATAGATTAGCTCGGAAATGCACTGGTTCCTGAATCCTCGTGAAAAACCTGTGCAGACAACATTAAATATATATGTAATCAAATCCATGTCTTATAGCAATATTTTGCAGAAAGTAAAACGTAATACTTTCAGGGTACTGTGTATATTGTGCTGTTTAAAAACATGGCACTGCAGAATATAAAGATGAATAAAAGATAATGTATATCCCAGTGTATTCCAGCTCTGGAGCGCTTTTTGCTTACTCAGCTTTTTCTTTGAAGACACATTAAAGGCTGGTAGGAAAAACAGCAGCTTTTCTTTTTTTCGGTCGGCAAAAATGTCAACTCCTCAAGACTTTCAAAGTCCCTCGGAAAATGTCGTCCTTATCTAAATGTACCCAAACATATATGATAGTGAGAAATTTGTATATAAGTAAACCTTGCCCCGAAATAAAATATTATAAATGTCACCGTCGACTCCCCAAAAGACTTAACTTGGGTTCACGAGGCTCAGTGGTGACATTTTGAGGAGCAGAGATATTCCAAAAACGCTTTAAAGTCCAAGAAAAATCATTCATAAATAAATAAATATATGAAAAGCATAAATAAAAGCAGGAGCCTGTTGGTGCTCGCCGGTCTGCGACCAGTGTTTGTTTCTATTATCAGGTTCTTTGTCTGAATAATTGTTTTAAATGGCAACAATAACAAAAGCACTACACAGCTCAGCGGAGTCTAAATTGATGTTTACAAATGACCGAGTCCGGGGAAAAGAAACTAATTAATAATTCTACCACTGAAAATGAAATCGAACTAAGACTTGGCAGTTTGTTTTTTTCTTTCCTCTATTCATGAAGCAATTAATAAAAAAAGTTTGCCTCTAGTTTATCAACGAATAGTTTCTGCACCGCTGCAGATCACTTTCATTTTATCGGCCTTTTGGCTTCAGAATACTTTTAACACATTACATGTAAACAGAAAACACATTTAAACTGTAATGTGACACGCTGTAAATACTTAGAACAGTTAAACATATGTGAACATCCCTAAAGCTTTTGTATAAATATTTAAATAATATAATAAAAAGAATTGAAGTACTAATACAACCAAATATATAGAACTACAAACATAAACACAGATAGCGATATGTCTGTGAAAGGCTCGTATCGGTCAAGTGATAAATCATCCGGACTATAATGGAGTCCAGAGATACTTCTTAATAATCATTGTATTAATAATAGCCCGTGATAAACTGGCGTCCTGTCCGGTGTGTACACTGCGTCTCACCTCCTCCTCAGCTGTGATTGGCTGTAGCCCTCAAAGTGGACTTCGCTCCTTTGAGATATTAGTCTCACTAAAACATTTAATAAACACATTCAATAACAGTAGTGGACCTCGGTTTATATGGGATTGGGCTTTAACTCGGCTTAATACCCTAGTTAAAGTTAAGTTTCACCTTATTATTTGTATTAGTTTGTTTTAAACCTCAAAAGTAAGTTTGCAGACCAAAGTCTGACTTGACCTAGAACGGCAGTAAGAAATGTGTCTTAAGCTGCTCAAATGTATTTAGATTTATTACAGTGGACTGGTCTGTCAATCAAAAACAATTCTCCAGTCCCCCCGGTGGGTGTGGAAGAGACATTTCGAATTTAAAAGTCGTCAGGCTGCTGAAGAAGTAGGGCAACGCTTCCAATTTGAATTAACTCACACTGGGGCTGCACATGTATTTAACAAGGACACGGAGCAGCTGAAAACAGGATATGTGTACGAGCATGGTGGGAAATGCAGAGAACATATAGGTCAGGAGGATGTACAGTGGTAATATTTCTGAGTGTGTGCGGTACGGTTTATAGCGTCTGCCTCGTGTGAACTGGAGGATCACAGCTGTGCAGTTAAACAAGAGTTCAACAGTTCAACTCCCTCCTTCAGTACACACTCTGTGTATTTGTCACACAATCTTTCACGAGCAAATCCTACGGACGTCTTTGCCAAAGACTTTTTAATAAAGACGGACGACGACTTGTCTTTTCCTTCTACTTTCCAGAAATACATGTTGATAATAAGAACTCTGCCATTTAGTGTCAGTCATAACGTGTCACCCTGTTTTTATGGTATTAAAACATCAGACATCAAAATAACTCATCAACAAACAACAGTGTGATACAAAAAACTATTGAATATAGTGGTTTAGTTTGAAACATATCCCATCCACTAACATGGAGGAGGCAGGGCTTTCGATCTATACTGCAGCGAGCCACCAGGGGGAGATGGAGCGATTTGGCTTCCAATTGAAAACGTATCGCCAATGTTCGCTATCCCTGATTGGCCGGATGTGTTTTGTGATTTTTTGTGTGCGTTTCTTTCTTCAGTGCTCGGAGCCCAAACACATAACCTGCAGCAGCTGGACATGAACAAAGAAAGTTCTTGTTCCTCCTCCACAAACTGAAAAGTTGAATCGGACAGCGATTTAACTCGCCTCTTGTTCGAGTCCACACAATCAGCCGTGTTGCTGACTCGGCCTTTCTTGGTCTGGCAGGATAGATAATAGTGTGTAACGAGCTTTACTGAATCCGTGCACTAACTTTGAGTCTATTGTCTACTTGTGCTGCTGTTACACAAAAGTTTCACACTTGAAGTCTCTTGCACAGACGTTCGTAGTGACACCTACTCCACCTTATTTAAGGTGAGTTCAATAGTGTCAGGGCTGCTACATGTGTTCTATCTTACTGTGTATTTTGAATGTTCTAGTTTGCATCTGTTGCAATGACAAACTAATTTACCCCTGGGGATGAATAAAGACCATCCATCCATTCATCCATCCGTCCATCCATCCATCCATCCATTCATCCATCCATCCATCCATCCATCCATCCATCCAGTGGCTAATATTCAGCAGAAGTTGTATTATCTTATCTTAAATGAAGGTCTGATAGGGCCTTAGTTTTTTCCACTCAGAAATCCACACTGTGTTTACACAATACTACCAGTAATATGTATATAGCAGCAGTATGTTCTGCCGTAAGCATCAGACTTCTGAGTAGAAAGAACTAAATAACTAGAAAGTCAACCAAACTGCACCGAGAGGGGGGTTTCATTTCTTCCTCCTCCTCCTCCTCCTTCCTTCCTGTTTTGCAGCTCGTTGGTGTATTTTTTTTCCTGTGACCCCGGAATCTGCTCAGTTCTGCACAATGTTTTATTTTCCTTTCTGCTGACAGCAGATCTTTGCAGCCACACACGGCGTAATTAGAAGAACTATTTGCTTTGCATTTCCAAGTATGTGCTCTGTCTTTGATCATCTAAAAAAGAAAATGTTTGCGTAGTGTCGTCGGGCTTCAGAGTGTGAACTTCTGTTTCCCTCTGAAACGCTCGGGAGAGGAAGTGTGAAGTGAAGTTTAATGCCACTGAGGCTGGTGCGGTGTCGAGTTTTATTTATTCCACTATGCAGCCACACCATATCATTTATATTTAGCGCAAACCTAATAAACTTCTGCTTCTCCAAAACGAGGAAACATCTGTATACGTGACTGCACAGCACATTATCAGTGACAGCTTCTCCTGTGTCGGGTTTTAATTCTGCAGCTGATATCAAAGATGATTCTGAAAGGCTTTTAAAACACTGGATTTCCACAAGGACTCCTCAGATTCTCTCTGATTCCTTTTTGTACAAGGGAACTTCAGCGAGAGAGAGAATGACTAAAGCTTGGTGACACACAACATGTTCCGCTCAATTGAATCAACAAAAAAGATTAGGATAAAACACGAGAAGCTCTTTGAAGTCATTGTGCTCGATATGTTTCCCTGAAGGCAGCAGTTCACCTTTAAACATCCGAACACAAGCCTGGGACAGCTGAGGCTTTCCTTGTTGTTGCAAACAGGATTTCAGTTCATGCTTCTTGTTCTCTTTTCAGTGCCGGACAAGGAAAACTTTGCCCGTGGCTTGTGATTTCAATTTTTGCACCGTGCACGGATGACAAATGCAGGAAACCGATCACTAGATTACCTCGAACCTCCTCTCACATGGCTCCCCCTAGTGGGACGAGCAGGAGTCCCCGGCTGCCACGGTGCAGCTCCCAGCTCATGATTTACATTGTGGACGCTCCCATCTCCAGCGATTTACAGTGAGTGAACTGTTGGGGATTCACTGTCCTGCTCAAGGACACTTTGGACTGGATGGATGTCTTTGGCAGACCGACGCCGTAAATTCAGGGTCACACCGTCACACTCAAATGGTCTCTTTTCCTGGTGGGTAAAGTGTAATCATAAATTTGTTTCATTTCATATCCCCGTGCGGCTCGATATTCAACGTGCCATTTCACCTGAAGGGGATCGGCGCAGGGAGGCAGGGGTTCGGTGTGTGCGTTGCTCAAGGACACTCTGACGGGGGATGCACGCGTGGAGCTCAGAGGACTTTTAGTGATGATGGGGCCTGATGAGGACGACCATGTCTGACCCCTTCCTTTTCCCCAGAGGTGGAGGAGATGTGGCAGCGCTGCAGTGAGGAAACGTGGCCGGAGAGGCAGCAACACCCAACTGTAGAGATATGTTATTCTTTCAAAAGCTATTTAACCCACATGATCAAATTTAAACGAGACTGTCATACACATACGACTTGGAATGATGGCATGTTCCTGTTCCCCAGCAATACCACATGTCAACCAGAAGGGTAGAAAAGGGCCAAACTAGTTTTTTGCTATTCGGGCCATAACTAGCAAGTGAGAAACTTTGGCATTTTGTCTGGGCCACAGGAAGATCATCTTTTATGGAGAGGTGGGAAATGGCCGAGGGAAGAACATGTTAAATTGTCTTGCTAATACCGATCAGGGGGCGGATCCAGGTTCTTGTTGATTTGTCAGACAATCATTCCCTGGTACTGATATTCATAAGTTTGTGCAATTTGGTGCAGATCCAAATATAAATCTGAAGCTAGTGAATTCAGACGTGGTTTCAAAAGATGAGGAATGCACTACTATGTACTATTCCAGTTGTTGATTGTGTTAAATTCTGTCTCCAAAGTTATATTAAACTAAAAAATGCCTTCAAAGCTATAAACCTGTGCATCTGCTGAACTAGACTGAATTAGCATTACTATTGTTCTAGGATTACACTGGCCATTTTATGGTATTGAGCTTCTCAGTGCAAACCTGCTGCAGCCCTCTCCACACTGGCTCCCTCCACACTTGAACCATGCAGCTCACTGTTGCAGTTGAAGCACTCAACAAAACGAGCATTCATCAGTACGAAGAAAACAAATGCCCCATTTGCACACCCCGCACTTGTATTATGTTTGCCTTTAATTTATGCCTCCAAAGGGACGCGTCAACAATTAAAATTACTCGCAGCAGTCAGAGTAAATCCCGATAAATCAGAATACTAAAACAACACGAGCAGATTTACATGCAAATTGGCCGAGGGAAGGTGGCCGCATCAGCGTTTGGGGCTTCACTGTGTTGTGTTGCTCTAAGACTGCAGAGATTCTGCCGTGCAGCCGGTAAACAATCCACTTCACCACGAAAAGGACAAAGTATAGTGCACGCTGCAAACTTTTCATAAATCACAGCTCTCATCCGGAACCGGTAGGCAACGGCGCAACCTTCTCCAGTGCAGGTACTCGAACGCACTCCATCTCCACTCATTACAGTGCTACACTACCGTGAAGTGTCTCCAATGGTGAGCAGCAGGACTGTTCATCAGAGGTGACGTGGAAGTGGGAGCGGGGGATTGGGAGAGTGATGGAGCTGTGATCCAAACCCACGCTCTCTGCACCTTCCACAACAAGCCCAAGGAACAGATTTATCTGAGGAGAATCAACAACAGCGCTCGGTGTACACAGGCTCCGTGCGTAATTAGCACTATAGACACAGAGAGCAGGAATATGCGTTCGACTGGCAAACAGCATTGTGATTCAGGGGGAGCGGCAGAATAAATAGGTGCCTCTGTGGTCTGACTTTCTGTCAACATGCGTGAGGCGGATTGTTTTTGTGCCAAAAATCAAAAGAACCCCAGAGTTTTAGAATAGGATGTTTTCATTTTGGAAAGTAGAGGTTAAATAAAAAGTCCTGATTGTTCATTCTGCTTGAGTAAACAAGACAAGTGGAAATAACGAGCCGGTGCGTCGTTCAACAATAATTCTTTATTAATGTTGATAAAATAAGATCAGGGAAGATTCCACGAAGCCCAAACAACGTACAAATATCCTCCCTGAGAAGCAAACATAAATATCGGCCTCGTAGCGTCTCACGCTCAAACTAAACATCCACCTGAATTATTTACGAGCAATAATTATCATAAAACGGAAAAACTTTTCAAGGCAGTGCAGTAAATCCCCTGCTCCAGATGTTTGGCTGGAACCACCAGATGTGTTGTGTAGAACTTCTATGTTGAGTTCACAGTTTGTATTTTGTTATTAAAGGTAATAGTGTTCTTCTATGTATTGTCTCTTAATTTATTCGACTTGCAGAATCTAAGAGTATTTGTTTCTGCTGAAGTCTTTGATCCATGCAACAAAACACACCGTTGTGTTTTGAAGAAAGGCTAAATAATGATTCCCTGGAACAGCTGTGCATCATACATACAGACAAACATAACTTAACCAACACAACTTGTAGTTATATTTAATCGGCTTCACACTTTAAATGTGTATCGTTAACTAACCGAGAAAGTGCAGTCCTGATATCTGGTACATTTATAAAATCTTCGGTGCAGATAAACCAGGCAGGATGAACTCTAAGGAGAAGGAATAATTCTGGAGTCGCTCTCCAGAATCAACACAGAACAAGAGAACAGCATGTTACAAACAGCCAGGTATAGAACGGGCTCTAGGATTTGTTATTTCATCAGAATGATCATGTTTTGGGAATTAGCTCAAACCACGTTCATCATGATGATGCAGACGATCACCCAGTGTAACAGTGAGGCTGATTAATGTGTCTTTATTCGTTTTTTGACTGAAAACACACAAATATACACACACGATCCTTTGTTTTGGGATTTGTCAACAATAAGAAAAAGCTTAAATATCATCAGCCTGATCCTTGGAAAGTGATTCGCTTGCACAAACTGAAACATAGAAGCAAATAATCCTAAACAATCAATGTCCACAAGTACACCCCTGAGTTTAAAACATAACACGTGATACAGCAAATACTGTACATACTCTGTAAAACCGATAACAACCTCCCATCATGTTTAGTGTGCTGCCCGTGACCCGGTGCAGACACTGGATTGCAGCACTGGAATTTTCCGGGCAGAAAGCGTGGCAGCCCAGGTCTTTGTGTTCGCCTCATTCATGCACCGGGTGTGATTCTTTTCCAAGTCATTTAAGTCGCATAAAAGCATTTAATTAATAGGCTCCATCCATTCGTGGGATCCCCTTCATAGTCAGCTGAGCTTTACTACCGAGAGCTGCTGAGGCGAATCCTCTTAATTGAGAAGTAAAGTACAAGGCATCTGTAAACAGAAGGCGCGTAAATAAATAGTTCCGTGTAGACGAGGACCACCCCTATGGCTCATTTCCTTTTTTCTGATGTTCCCAGGGGTTGAGCGGAGTCCCGTTTCCCGTTTACTGTCACTGTTCGATTCCCCCTGTCCTGACAGAACAAGCTCTTTGAGTGAATTGGGTCGAGGTGATGTTTAGTTTGGGTGATGAATGGCTGAGTGGATGTGAGCTCGGCCAGGAGCGATGGATCAACGGACCTGTCTTCTCCGAGCAAATGTGATGCCTTACCAGTGCATCAGATGTGAACACAGTACAACACAGGTGGGTCAACCACTCTCCCCAGTCTCCACACACACAGGCACTGGGCTTGTTAATGGGGGAACAATTTAAATTAAAATCCTTCAGACTCGTTTTACGTATTTAATTTAGTAAAAAAAATTATAAAAAGCCAGATCAAGCCTCTCGATATTTGTCATTTCTTTTCAAGTAATACAAAAAAAAAGTTAAATTTCATCATCCCCATTGGAGACAGATTTGTTTCTTTCAGAAAGAAAATGGCTTCAGCACCGAGACACCAGACCATGACAGCTCCTGTTGAGTGTCTGTTCCTTGCTGGTACACTGGATCATGTCTGTCAGCTGCTTGTTTGTGTCACTGACTGTGGAAGCATCGTAGAGTGCAGTCTGCCGACATCTGTCATCATCTGGGTCTCCCTCCGTGAGCCTGTTGCTGGAAAAACACAACAACAAGCCCGTCACTGGCGACATGTCATGCAGAAGAAGCGAAACCTCCGACACCGAATGTTACTTTTAAAAACTGCCACTGTGTCTCTAACGCTCAGACTAAAGGACATTTCTGTGGCAGAGAGAAGACTGTCAGTCATAAAGCTGCAGCATCCAGTTAGAGGTGCTGCCAATCATCCTCCGAGCAAGGCACACAGCTGAGAACAGTACAAACTGTTGAGGAGGTGGTGCAGGTAAGAGAGGAGCTAACACACAGGAGGAACGACCTAATGCGACTCATTGATGCAAAACTGAGAGGGAACCAAATGTTGGAAATCTGATATCGACAAACATATGGCATCTGTTGGCTGCAGAGTCAAACTCTCACTCACCTGCCGTGGGTTGGTGGGGTGGGCAGGATGCCCACGGCCCCGGGTATGGGCATGAGGATGGGCATTCCTGTTTGCACTCGCATGCACATGGCCCTGTCCAGGATGGTGATGGTGGTGGGCGGCGGGGCGGCGCTCTACATCCAGCCGCTTCTGTGCTTCGAGGTGCCGTTGACTCACTGGTATGTTGACAGGAGGTCTGGGGGGCTGGGGACCTCTGGCGGGGGATCTGTGCTGAGTCCGCTCTTTGGGGAGCGTCTGGAACTGGGCGAGGGGCATCACAGGAGGAGGTATCGGTGCATGATGAGCCTGGACAGCAGGAGCTTGTGTCTGCGGTCCGGGGTGAAGCAGGGCGGCCTGGGTCTGTTGTTTACGATTCTGAAACGTCTGAGCCCTCGCAGTGTGGGCTGTGAGTGCAGCCTGGGTTAGGTTGGTGGGATTAGGCTGGGCAGTAGGGTGTGGGACTGGAGCGGTGCCTCCTTGGCGAGGGCGGTTGGCACCGTGTGCCACAGGCTGCATGCCCAGGCCTTGTGGTGAGCTTTGGATCGGCGCTGCTCTCTGTTGCTGGGACATGTGCGCCTGGGGAAGGTGATTAGGATCAGCCAAGGCTCTCGTATCTGCACTCTGTGGTGCAGTCAGTCCCCGCTGTGTGGTGGGTCCCTGTGACATGGCAGAGTGTCCTACAGAGGCCTGCTGGCTCGTGTGAGGCAGCGCCTGGGGGCTATTGCTGTGTGTGGCTTCCTGCCTGGGGGCAATCTGGCTACCGGGCGAGCCTCTGATTTCTCGCGGATCCCTCTCCCTTTGAGTGCGGGGGCTTCTCTGTGGGAGGCGTAAGGCTACAAACTCTGCTACACTGTGAACGTTTTGAGGATCAGCTGAACGGCCCCGTGTCCGTCTGTCCTCCGACGGAGCCTCTTGACTGGTTGGACCTCTGCTCCGTGAAGTGTTGTGGCTCTGAGGTCGAGGGCGAGATCTGTTTTCTGTCCTGGTGGAGTCTGTGCTGTCCGAGGCGTACTCAGTGGGTAGCTGTCTTCTTTGCAGCGTGCTGCTGGGATAGGAAGGTGTCCCTCGCTCGCGATCCCATGGCATCTGGTGACGAGAGGAGCTGGGAGCGGCATTGTGTCTTTCTAGGTTTCGATCTGATCGACCACGACGCGCTGGCTCCACCTCGTATGTCTGTGTGTCGGCATTTTGCCGGGTAATATTACTATTGTTCAAATGTGTGTACCCAGTCGGTATGAGTCCCCGCTGAGCTTGATGATCTGAATCCTCTATGTGCCCGTTCAGTCGGGGGTCACTGGGATAGGATTGCCCATTTTGCATTCTGGGATTTGATTGTGAAGTGTTATAATTAGTTGTGTTGGGAAAGGGAAGTGAAGCGTCCTGCTGTGGCTGTTGGCCGTTGGTGGGGTACGAGTTTAGATTGACGTGAATCGTTGGCATTTGTGCGTTGCCGTTGTGTTGGGCCGTCTGTGGCAGCGTGCTGAGGCTGACCTGAACCGCCGGCTGCTGGTTGCCGCCCTGGGAAGGGCCCGTCTGGATGAGAATATTAGAGTTCTGCTGCTGTGTGTTGGGGAGCGTGTTTGCATTCTGAGCATCGCTGTGCGTGAACGCTGGGTTGTCAATGCCATTGTGTGGGTATGAATTGGTGTTCTGAATGGCATTGTGTTGCAATCCATTTGTGTGGGTATGACCATTGTGTCGGTGTGTGTCGGAGTTACGCGGGCGGTTCAGCGGCACTGTCTGCAGGTTGCCACGAGTTTCCCGCAGGGCTGAGTACGAGCGTCCGGGCTGGCGTGTGAGCGGGTTGGCGTAATGGAGGGGGGGGTCTTGGCCCAGTTCCCTTGCACCGATAGGTTGTGGTTCTGGAGGCTTAATGAGAGCCGATGAGAAATGAGGGTGGAAAGAGACGGCGAGAGAAAGATGGAATAAAGGAATTAATTTGTGAAAAGACATTCAGCACCATCACCTCAGACAAAATCAATATATGAATCAGATGTGAACGGTTACAGTGGCTTACCAGAGGCCTGGGGTTTGGGTTGGTCTCCCGCACCAACACTGTATCCCTTTGTCTCAACTGATCTGTAGATACAGAAATAACAGCAAAATAACATTTCAGTGCGAAAATAACCTACTTGGGCAATTACAGAGATCTATTACAGCTATTATAGGACCTAGAAAATCTTTAAACAAGCCTTTTACAAAGTGTTTCACTCAACGTAATATACGACAAAATGAAATATGGGCAAACAACAGATGGAGGACAAACACACTAACCCCTCCTCTTCCGTCTGACACAAACAATGAGCACGATGAGGAGCACGATGATTAGGATCAGCAGAAAACATCCAATCACGATCCCCGCCACTTCCCCTCCATCTAGACACGTTTCTGAAATAGAAAGAATGGTGTCAAAGGGAGACAATTAATAAAGATAATGAGTCTGGAGCTGAGACAAGAGCAGGAACAGAAAAACACTCTGAAGAAAGGGTGATGAAGCACAGCAGAGAGACGGTGGGAGAAACAAATGAAAATAAAAAGAAAGTAGAAAGTGTGTTTGTAAAAGTCACCGGACGACTTTGACCAAATTCCCAGCAGTTCAATCTCCCAGGACACTTCCTGTCCCTCTCCCGTCGCGAGGACAGATACAGGGACACAGCCCCAACCCAATCGTCAGCATTATCAGTCACAGAGAGGTCAGCGTCCACCATAACTCACCTACGACGGCCAAGTCTGTCCCCTTCTCAGAGGAGCCGCCGGTGATGGCGTTTTTGGCCGTGCAGACGTAGAGGCCGCTCTGATCGGTTGAGAGAGTCTGAAGGCTCAGTAACCCGCTGTCCGGTTGGCCCGACGCGACGCTCTGTCCGCCACGCTGCCACGAGAACCCAGCAGGGGGCAGCGAGTCAGACGTACAGGTGAGACGCACCGTCTGTCCCACCAACACGTCCCCTCCCCCGACACAGTTCTTAGGGGTGTCCTTGGTCACTACTGGGGTGTCGGGGCCATCTGGTTCAGTGAGGATCAGAGAGGACATCGTCATTAGCAGCAGAAACAGAAAGGTTCGGTTCTCAAGGAAAAATGTGATTATAAAAAGGGATTTCCGCTTTAACTAACTGCAGCAAGTTGGTGTTAGAGAAGAATTAAAGCAACGATAGCAGCTTCAAAATGAGTTTGATGGTTCAAGTGATTTAGAATACGTAGAATGCTGCTTCTTTCGTTCCCACTCCTCACCCTGAACGTCTCCCTTTGCTCTATGTAACCTTGGTGAGTGGGCACGACCTCCTGAGAGAAGTGTGGAACTGGCTGATACTTCAATAGTCAGAATCACGTCCAGCAAGTTGAAGAGTAAAGCTGAACTGCAGATCACTTAAAAGGACCCAGAAGTCATTAAAACCCTGAGTTTATCTCCACTATTCAGCAGGAAACTTTTTTAAATATGAACAATTCTAAACACACTTTGGTAGATTTGTTGCAGCCGCAGCTCTTGGGGATCATGGGTCATAATTATTATCCAGTTGTGTTTCAGTTCAGCGAGTGGGGTCGCGCAGATCAAGAGATTGAGCCCAAAAGATCGAATCAGCATGTGTGGCTGCAGAGGGCGCTGTTGCTCAGTAGTTGCTTTAAATTCAACTCTTATCTTTAAAAAGTTATTTTTGTTTTAGGCTATGTACAGCTAAAAGAGAATACCAAAGCTTAATTAAACATATTTTTCAATATTCTGCATAAATGCTGATTGGCAGACTACAGTACGTGGCGTCTTCACTGGCAACTTTCAAAATATGCTAATTAGAATTTTACACCAGACCAAGTAAGTGTGTCTCTAAAATTGTCAAGCTTCATCTGCCAACAGAAAATGTAATTTAATAATAAGTGATTGCCATTTAACTAATTGTAATAACTTCTCACATGTGAAAAGTGTATTTTTCTGTTAAATATCAAGTCAAATTAAATGTCTGTGGGCGTTGGAACTATTGATCAGACTAAACATGCAATTTAGCTTCTGAGCAGGGTTGCGGGGCATTTTTACAGCTCCCTGGTAATTCATGGACTCAAAGTATCCAGAGATGAATCAATAATGAAAATAATCTTTAGCTGCGCCTCAAGTTTTATGACTTTTGTTCAGAAAGCTGAAATGAAACTCTGTGAAGTGATTTCTCAGATTCTATCTATTATTTAATTCCACAGGTAGCAGTGATTTAATTTACGCCGGCTCAGGAGCAAATGTTTTGAAAAGAAAACTCTGTGGATTTCATCATCTGATGTGTGGGATGCTGGCTAGAGAACAGGACTATTAAGGGTATAGTCTTTGTAGGATGGGATATTACTGCAGGACTTAATGACGTGATCAAGACAGGAGCAGCACAATGAGCTTAAGCAGAAATCCAGAGTGCACTGCAGCACAGTCTGTGCACTGCAGCGTGGATAAGCAAGTGAGTGGCTCCAGCAGATTAGCTGCCATTTATCTTGATCAGCGTAGACTCACAGTAGACAGTGAGGCTCTGCGTGGCGGTTTGGGCGCTGACAGGGTTGCTGACGGTACACGTGTACGTCCCGGCATCGCCCCGCCGGGCCGGGCGGATGTCCAGAGACCCGGCGGAGATGGTGATCCTGGAGTCGACAGGGATGGCTGCGCCTCCTTTGCCCCACTGCACGGTGACCTCAGTGCCCGCGGCCCACGTGCACCTCAGGGACACATTCTTCCCCTCGATCGCCACTGAGGGAACAGACAGACTCACCCCGACCACTGCGTCTGCAAAGAAATCAACAAGATGTCTCCAAGGTGCTGCAAAACCAGAGAATCACTGAGAAAGGGCGTTATTGCAGGAGAGGGCACACTTCATAAGTTTGAGTGACAGGACAACGGGGGGGGGGGGGGGGGGGCGCGCGTTATGTTTCCTCTGAGGATAATTTGTTGTAATCAAAGCCAACGAGAGCGGAGAGGGGACCAGATCCAGGCAGAGGCGCAGATGGTGAATGTGAGGGGGCAGACGGTGTGAGTGGTAGACGAGCAGCCTCTCGGTGGCCTGAGCTAAATAATTGGAGAGGGAGAGGAGAGGAGGGGGCGTACGGAGGGAGGCCGTGTGACGAACAGAGCCGGGGCGAACAAACACACTCGAGAAACTGCTGCACAGCTCTAACAGCTCCCGCATCTATGCAGACTCTCCGCTCGGCTGTGACTCAGCAGGAGCTTCTTTTTATATTTATAGTTCAGGAGTTTTTCAGCTGCCGTAAGTTGCGATGAGTAAGTAGGAGGCAGGGAGCTGTGTTCGAGGACTCGGCGGTTCCATGGCATGAGCCAGCTGTTTGTGAGAGGGGCCTCTGCTTTGCCGGTGCCAGCGGGGGGTGAGGGGGAGGAGGGGGGGAGCGTGCATCATCCTCCCAGTGTGGGTGGATGACTGGATATAAAGACAAGACACTCAGCTGCTCAGGCTCCATTACAGCACTGCATACAAACGAATGCAAACACCCTGTGTACTGTATGTAAATGTAACACTAGATTTATGCTGCTACAATATCAGACATCTCAGAGCATGAGCGCTGCATATCAAATGAGATGGGATTAGCATGAAGCTCTGATCCACCAGCTCCAGCCCCCTCCCTCTTTTTTTATTAATATTACCTGGTGTGCTATGGGTCACTTATTTCATTACACCTCCCAGACTAATTCTCTTACTCCCCAAATCCTCCTTTTCTCTCCTCTCTTCTCTTTCCTCCCATCTGCTCCTCCTGCACATTATTGCTTCCCTCAAAACCTCCCTCTCCTCCTTTTCCCTTCCTATGAGAGCTCACACTTTCTGTTTTTAATCCCTTACCAAACACCCTCAGCTGTACGGATCTGGAGTTTTGAGACTGGCCTGTGGTGGCAGAGGGGATCACGAGCACCGTGTAGTTCCCAGCATCTCGGAGCTGGGCAGCTCCGATCCTCAGCTGGGTGGCAGTGATGGTGACCCTGCCCAGGAACTGGGGCACCGGGTTGATCACAGGAGCAGTTCCGGTCCACAGACCCAGCGCCAGGCCTCCTTGGTACTCCCATGTGATGGACAGGACCTGAGGCACCGTCACCACAGTGAACACGATCTCAGTGCCGGTCTGAACCAGCACCGGGTCCGTCTGGAACTGGATCTGCACCAGGCCCTGAGCCAGGACATCAGCAGAGAGGAAGACTAGAGCAATCAAAGAAAAAGAGGAGAAGCAGTTGAGGAGAGCACAAAACTTAATTATTGCTTACGTTGAGTGTTTGCATACAGATGGAAACTCTGTATATATAAAACACATAAACCAGATAATATACTGATATAACCACAATCTGTACATAAAGATGCACGACACATCACCACTTCCTCCCATTATGCTTAAGTGAAGCCAACATTTCCCAGCTCTAAATGCTGCTTCTCAGCATTCTGACAGTTTATGACTCAAACCAGCAGCTCCGACATTTGTCTTTTGACCCTGTCTATAGAAGCAGTGATTGGTCAGGGCCCATCGTCATCTTTCAGACAGTTTCAATTAATAATCATTTGACTTATCAAAAGGTAAGTTTACGGTCCCAAAAATTAAATTTTGAAGAATTCATTTTATTTCTTCTACATCCAATTAAACATTCATGTGAGGCTTTTTGTCCCTTAGACTGGAAACCAGTCGACTAAACTAACCAAACTGCGAATAACATAGTAAAAGCTATTCATATTTGTGATTTGTAATATTTTTTAAAAGTTTGTAGTTTTACTTTCTGATAATACTTCAACTGCCCAAATTGAAGGCTGCTTTCAACACTGCAGAGAAAAAGAAAAAATACCAAACCAAGCTCGGGGGGGGGATAAAAACCCATTAGTAAGACACACACCCTTTGCTTAGTAAACCCTTAGTGATCCCAAGCTAAACATCTCTTTTGTTTTCATTAGCTTGACTTAACCTAAGCCGTGTCAAAGTCATATTTGCGGTTCCCAAGAATCAGCGGCACATGGGTAATTTAAAAATAAATTCAAAAAAACGCTGTAAAGTCTTAATGATTAAACACATGCCGGCATTATGCTGTTTGTCCATATTTGGCTGCTGGTCCCCGCGCTTGTTTGTGTTGGTATTAAAGTCTCAGGCAGGAAAACCCAGGCTGAATATTTGGGCTCTTACTGGCATATAAAAATCAATCCATATGGTCGTGATCAGTCTTGCTGGACCGACTGGACACGGTTTTCTCAGGGGAGCCAACAGAGATATGGATTGTGTTCAGGTTCCCACGCTGAGGCCGTTCAAGACAAGAAATATGTTGCAGCACTCGATTCACAATATCAGTGACCTTGTTTCTTTTTCGGCCGAGACACAAAGATAAAGAGTTGTGAGTCAGAGGTGAGCAACACCCTTGAGTGACGCAGCACTGCTTCAATGGAAACTCAATTATGAACATGTGACTGAGAACATGTGACTGAGAACTGGAACTTGAAGAGTTACACACATCGACGTAATGAATATAAACCTGAACAACGGCAACCAATGGTTTATTCAACTGTGGATTAACTGGCAGCCGGGGAAAGTATTTTTTTAACTTTGTTGAACTTTAGGTTTGTGTGGGTGGGTCTAATGGGTATAACTGCTCATTCTAATAATCCATTTCATGTAAGCAAACAGCTGTTTCTGCCAAAATTTTAAATAAATCACTTCTCTTCACGGAAGGTTCGTTGTCAGAGACAAATCCCGCGAAAGGGAAAAGACAAACACCCACAGGCATTTCGAGCAGAAAAACAGCTTCCACAAAAAAAGAGTGTAGGTGGAATCACTTTTGTGTAATATCAATTGCCAGCAGACAGGCACAACAAATTATATTAAATTGTATGAAAATGTTGCTGATTATTACTTTAATTATTATCTTTCATGCATGAACAACAACCCTTAGATAATGAACAAATTAAAATGTCATTTACATTCCTGGTACTGATTTTCTTGGCTCGTCTTGCTGCAGCAGCACAAATAGCAAAATGGATCTTTGCTCCTTTTCAGTTTTTTTTATGCATCTGGTGCTGGAAAGGCTCCTGGCTCCCATTATACAGGATCTTCAAATATAAAAACCAGCACACAGAGAGTAAGGCCGGCATTATTCTAGAATATTGTCATTGTCTACAAATTCCATATATGCCATCGAAAGACCAAAAACGGAAAGTATTACTCTGTCAACACAGTAGCACTGTTGGTGGCACTCAGGTCCAAGACAATGTTAAGTCATAAATCTGTAAAGACGGCTCACAAATGTATAGTTTCATTGTTTTTAATGTGATTTAATGTAATGTCCCAAAACAGCTGGGCTCTTTAGTGTTAAGCAAATATAACAGGAACTCCTTTTCAGCTGCGCATTAATACACATTAGGTGTAATACAGCGGCAGAGAGGGGTACGATTAAAATACAATCATACAAGGTGCTCACTGGTGCTTTTATTTTGAGGAATAAGCAAAAATCAGGCTTTGGTCACACTGACAATAAACTGTTAGAAGAAAATCGATCATTCACATCACATGGAGGCGTTTGCAATGGGAGATTTCTCTTAAATGGGTTTCTCTGTTCTCGGTTCGGCCTTGTGGGCAGTGATGAGGCGGGTGTGACATCAACCTTTACATCAACAGCTAATTGGTCAATGAAATAAGAGCAATTTATGGAAGTAATCAAATACTTTAGTAACTTTAGGAATACTACGAAGGGCAGATTACGGGAAACAATCTGTCAACACAGCAGTGACATCATCACCTTTTAATGAAGTGACAGACTTATTCATTTGATTGATCAATGAATCGACCCCGTGCTGTAAAGGTTAGCTCAGTTAGGAGTCCTTCACAATTGACTGATGAGCAGAAAATAAGACAAAACTAATTAAGAAGAGCTGACAATGTCATACCGTCAGATTTTTAAAGCTGTAAAAACAAAAAAAGAGAATTTAATAGTCCCTGGTTAATAACAGAAAATAAATTCCCAACATAGATGCAATAAAACAAGTGAACAATTCTAAATAGTTGGGTTATACGGTCACATTTAAAGATTTGCTCTCAGGGTTTCTCAGTCGGTTCCAGCAGCTTTGAACTTAAAAGCCAAAAGCTGCCTCGGCAAAGGTTATTGTTAGAAAACACTTTCACATCCAGAAGATACAAAAGCAACATTATGGTCCAGGGCGATGGAAGAGGGGCTTTCTCCGTCCACTCCACACATCGACCTCATATTGCAGAACCTCCAAGAACGGTTCACCCACACGGAAAGTCCAATATTCATTCTCTTTTATCTCTGTTTTTGGTCTCTTCCATCTCCTGAGGGGGGGGCACGTGGCTCTCTAGCCGATAATACAGTGGGATTTCAGAGCTGTTTCTCTGAAAACAGCCACCTGCCGAGGCCAGAACACATCACTGTGAACGTGGCAAGAGTGAAACAAAACAGCAGTTTCCAAACGGCAGGACGGCGAAACAATGAGCTGCTACGAGGCTGTGGGAAGCCAAGAGGAGCTTTGGATGCAGGTGGGATCTGTGTGTTCAGAGACAGAGACTCCTCTCACACTGTTGTCCTGTCCTAATGTAGGAAACAGCTACTCTACGAAGTCCAGCAACAAAATGTGGCTTCGATTAAATTCATCAAGTGCACGTTAAACAGAATGGCCCATTATTTTAAGGTACTAAACTGATCAGTAGTTGGGCCTGGTCAAGGAGGAGCTATTAGGATTCGGTTTGTACGAATCCCACTGATGATATCTTTCATTTCAAATATGTAACATGAAGAGTTAATATTCGTACCTAAAGCTTAGCGCTAATTACGTAGTAGCATGAATGGAGATGCAAATTAGTACCTCACATTTTACTTTAACCTGCACTAGTCAACATGTTATTGACGATGGTTAAAATGAGAGAATTATCACTTTGTTCGTTGTCTCTACGAAAAACACTTATATCATCTTTACTTCTGTCATCTTCCCTGCTTTGGTTCAATATCACTCAGATTTACAAATGTGTTTGTCAAATGTTGCGCGCACAGGGTCTGTTCCTGTCGTCACCCTTTTCACGTGACTCCCACCTTTCTCCTATTGGTTCATTTCACTTACCCTCAGCCAATCTTAAACAATGTCAGTGCAATGGTTTCACACGAAACTGTGAGATCAGCCAATCTGAGTCAACAGTTTATTGTATTATCATATTTTCGAATGTTGAACAATCAACCAGAGAACCTGGAGAAAACACATTACATTTTCTAAAAGGCACATTGCATAGAAGTTCAAGACCTTAAGAATCATCGAGGAACACACAACTACCAAGCACTTTGGGGTCTCCAGGTAGGAAAATAATCAACGTGGGCCATCTTCATTGACATTTCAAAAACACAGTGGCAAAGAAAGGGGAAAAATTTGGGGGAACTTGGCGGCACAAGCTGATCTTTGAAGGAAGATACAATATATTCTTCCAGTGCTGGGTCTTCCATTTCCAATCCCAAAAGCACACTTGTACCACCGCTCCACTTTTTGGAAATTTTTGTGAAAATGACTTTGTCAAGGCATTTCATCTTTTTTATGGTGATCTCAATTTTTTTATCCTTGATTGCGAACCATATTTTCTCGACCAGACGCTTGATGATGACGTTTGGTGACCTTAGAGTGCTCATCACCTTTGCCTTATCAAAGATCCTCGTAACCAGCTTAATAACAATTATCCTGAGGTGTAATTTTCTTCTGTCCTCCGTTGGCTCTTTCTCTTTGCTGTATTCTTCCTTGAATTCAGGAGCGGTCACCTCGCTTTCTGAGCCAGACCCTTGACGAGCTGCTGAAGGCGGACTGGCCCCTCCGATCGGGCCCTCTGACACAGCTTTTTCTAAAGTTTGTGTTATCACCCTGGAAGCGAGAGTTTCTGACTGTGTGTGAAGCCACCACCTCATTACTCCAAGGAAACACCACACAATCGCAAGGATGTCAGCTGATATGATAGCTTGCGGTGGTAAAACCATTATGCTTGTGCGCCGTGGTTGTGAGGATTTTGGTTGTGAGGGGATCTTAGGTTTCATCCTATCAATGTGATTGATGAGGATATTTTTCAGCTCATTGGTTATCTCGAGGGTATCACCACTGAAAATATCATCCATCCATTGAGACACATTCTGCCCCTGGTGCATCTCACCAACTGCTGTTGGAAGCAGAGCGTCAATATCACTCATGACAGACTGCATTGACTGCATCCTTAACACCTTGTCAAAGGCTGGGTTGTCAGGGCTGTCAAAGTACTTCTTATTCAGTCTCTCCACAATATGACAAATGGCAACTTGGGCAAACTGCTTTGCAGCGCATGTCTTAATCCTAGCACACAGTTTCTTCAGAGAGGGTGTGCTTTGGGCTGCTTCTAGCTCAACTTGGTTTTGCGACATGATTTCATCCACAATCACCTCAGCAACGTCATCTGCAACATTCTTAATCTCCAGAGTGGAGCCAGATTCCAACTGCTGATAATCATAGTCGGAAATTTCCTCAGAAGAAGATTCAGTGAATTGAGAGACCTCAACCTTAATGATCTCCTGGACACTTTGGGATGTTGCAGAGAGAAGACTTTGTCTGTCTTCTGGGATTATCTTCCGGGATGAGGATGATGACTGACTGTCTTCTTTATTGACCAGTTGTTGGTTTTTCAGATTCCTCATGAGTCCTTGGACCATTTTTCCGGCCTGTTGAATCAGACATTGTAGTCTTTTTGGAGGTGTGACACGAGGAATAGTTTCCTTCACACTCTCCACGCTCATGGAAAGGACAGAGTTGACACACTCTGCAATCTCTTTAGCAATCAAATGTGTCAACTTCTCTGAGCTGGCCAGATTGATCTCATCTGGAACGTCAAGAGCCTGAGCAAAAATCTGAGGAAGTGTGTTGCCCAAAGAGCATATCACACTATTCAGAGACACAGGCCCAGCGGTGCTCACACAACCCTTTAGGGTGGATTGTGTCACTAAAAAGACAATTTCCAGCAGTTTTTCTCCCAGTATGGTTATTGTGGCCACATCAGGTTTGCCTGCTTTCGAAAGATTCCATTGTTCTGATGTCATGCCTTGGAAATAGGACGTCACAATGGGTAAAATGCTGTCGATGTACATATTCATGTTTCTGGTATTGTTTTTCTATACTTCAATACTGTTATTGGCTTAGCTTTTAAAATTCAGGTTGAAAATCCTACTGTTCCTGGTTTTAGTAAGTACTCTCTCGTTTTGCCCTACACTACTTCGAACATTCACCTATCGACTAGGGGAATAACACACACCTATATATAGGTGTCTGCCTCTGTTGCCACACTGTTTAAAGACGGATTCCTTTGTTGCCACACTTTTTAAAAGGCGGCTTCCTTTGTTGCCACACTTTTTAAAGGCGGCTTCCTTTGTTGCCAGACTGTTCGGAGGCAGCTGCATTCGTTGCCACTCTGTTTAGAGGCGGCTGCATTCGTTGCCATACTGTTTAGAGGCGCCTGCATTCAATGCGCCAATTTTGGCAAGAATTTGAGCATTTTAAAGCCCTCAAAAAGCAAATTAATTTGCCTGAATAATAATATTAATAAAAATAAATATTAAAAATAAATATATATATATTAGGGCTGTCAAAATTAACGTGTTAACGTGGGCTGATTAATTTGTGGATTTAACACTTTAATATTTTTGCACTAACAAATGCGCAGAATGAGCCACTCCATGTGCTTCTGCAGATGAGCTCAGATTCAGATTTAACGAGGCATGTGATAACTGAAAATAAAGCCAATTAAAGCTTTTATAATTAAAGCCCTCAAAAGATAAATTAAAAAAAATGTTAGGGTTAGGGTTGGTCCAGAATATCATGTTTTAATGGCGTGTAATCAAACTTTGACGCCAGGGTCACACGACACAATTTTTTTGTGATGACGTTCGTCTAAGTTGATCCGATGAAGGCTCTACGACAAGTGCGTCAAAGTACAAATGTGTAATATGACCCAAATGGCCACTAAATCCAAAATGGCGAGCTTCCTGTTGCGTTTTTCATAATGCTCCTTGAGGCTTTTATGTGCATCTGGTCATGATACACTACTATCCTCATTTTCGAGAGGATCCGTGAATGCTATATGAGGGGCTTCTCCGTAGGTGGCGCTGTTGAACCATTTTGCCACAGCCATTTCCAAATACTCCAGAAAACGTACATTTTCACCACTTTTTAATTTACTGCAAACTTGTAAAACTTTTTGAGCACGTTGAAAAACGCTCAGAATAATCCTTACAATTTCAATAGGGCCTCCCAACGGAGGTGCTCGGGCCCTAATAATAATCCTTACAATTTCAATAGGGTCTCACCTGACCTTTCATGTTAGTGCTCGGGCCCTAATAAGCCGATAATCTGAATCAGAAACTGCCACGTAAAGAGTATTCGGACCATTCCACATTGATCAGTTACCAACTTCATGAATAAGCATGTCTCTGGGTTCGAGTGTAAATAGAATGTGAAAATAATGAGGAGTTTTAATCTTTGCAGAATTAGAAAGAAAACATTAAAGGGTTTGAACACTGTAGCATTCAGGGTGGAACTACTTCAGGTTGCAGTTTTTAGATTCAGGCAGGAACATATTTTATTAACAACTCATGTTAACATAATAACTGCAGTATTTTTTTTTTATTGGCATAGATGTAAAAATAGTTATTGTTTTGATCTTGATCCTTCCAAGGAATTGCAAGAAAAGCTATAGGTTCATTGGACATGTTTCCATAGACACCAGTATTCGAATTGCAACTCGATTAGTGTAAATAAGACGCTGCCACAGTATTTTCTCACCAGCCTTATTCTAAATTGTTTGTGTTGTGCTGCGGTGACACACAAACCTGTATCACAGGATTTCTCCTTCATCCTTACAAAGCTTTATTTCAAGGAAAAAGGGCTTTAACTTTTGCAGCTGTGTGCAAAAAATATGTTGTGTTTAAAACTTTAATTAATCTTCTACTGTGTGTGTGTTTATCTAATTGTATTGATCTAAACTGTACTGACGCATATTACAATTTTAAAGTTAAATATTCACAGCAGCAGCCAAGTTTCTGTGTTGCCAGAAGAACCATTCATGCATGAACAACAGCAAGCACACAACCTGCGCAGCTACAGGAAATAATTGTATGAAAGTGTAAAACTTTTGTTTATTTTCGTCCCTTAGTGAGTTTGAATTGTATCGGCCGTGTTCAACAATGAAAAAGCCAGTTCACCTGTAATCAGTTACTATCGTAAAGGTCTATTTCCATGAGCAACAACCAGGTTTCGGTGTGTGCAGACAACCTTTGGTCTCGTGCCTGTAAAACAACAACAGCCACCCAGCCTGTCATTTGAATTTGAAAACTGCCGCATCGCCCATCCCTGTCAACAAAATACCAAACGGCACCAAGTCACAGTGAGTCAGGCCGAGGGTTCAGATGTGGGAGGCCGGGAGGACGTCACGTCACTCAGCAGCCGGTGCACAGGCTGAGGGAAAGACAGAGGGACAGACAGAGGGACAGACCGAGGGAGAGACAGAGGGACAGACCGAGGGACAGACAGAGGGACAGACAGAGGGACCGACTGAGGGATAGACCGATGGACAGACTGAGGGACAGACTGAGGGACCGACTGAGGGATAGACCGATGGACAGACCGAGGGAAAGACAGAGGGACCGACTGAGGGACAGACTGAGGGATAGACAGAGAGACAGACCGAGGGACAGACAGAGGGACCGACTGAGGGATAGACAGAGGGACCGACTGAGGGATAGACAGAGGGACCGACTGAGGGATAGACTGAGGGATAGACGGAGGGAAAGACAGAGAGACAGACTGAGGGACAGACCGAGGGATAGACAGAGGGACAGACTGAGGGACAGACTAAGGGACAGACTAAGGGACAGCCTGTGGGACAGACTGAGGGAAAGACACAGGGACAGCCTGAGGGACAGAATGAGGGAAAGACACAGGGACAGACTGAGGGATAGACCGAGGGACAGACTGAGGGACAGACTGAGGGACAGACTAAGGGAAAGACACAGGGACAGCCTGAGGGACAGACTGAGGGACAGACTGAGGGATAGACTGAGGGACCGACTGAGAGACAGACCGAGGGACAGACTAAGGGAAAGACACAGGGACAGCCTGAGGGACAGAATGAGGGAAAGACACAGGGACAGACTGAGGGATAGACCGAGGGACAGACTGAGGGACAGACTAAGGGAAAGACACAGGGACAGCCTGAGGGACAGACTGAGGGACAGACTGAGGGATAGACTGAGGGACAGACTGAGGGACAGACTAAGGGAAAGACACAGGGACAGACTGAGGGACAGACTGAGGGATAGACTGAGGGACAGACTGAGGGACAGACTAAGGGAAAGACACAGGGACAGCCTGAGGGACAGACTGAGGGACAGACTGAGGGACAGACTGAGGGACAGACTAAGGGAAAGACACAGGGACAGCCTGAGGGACAGACTGAGGGAATGCAGCCATTCAGGTTTAAGAGCACGTTAAAGACGAGCACTGTGCTTGAAATGCAATTGTTTTACAGACGTGGCTGGAATATCTCAGCTTCAGTTTACTTTCCCTGCACAGAGCAAACTCCAGTGAGACAGTGAGGGCTGTTTGAACTGTGTGAAGAAGAAGAGGAGGAGGAGGAGGAAGAGGAGGAGGAAGAGGAGGAGATAGTGAGAGCAAATTGTTTTACCTGCCAGTGACAGCGTGATGAGGAGCAGAGGTTGTCTCATGTCGTCAGTCAGGCCGCTCTGCACAGAGATCAAAACTCTTCAATACACAAAATGACTTCGGCTCCGAACACTGATAAATCTGAACAGAGGTTTTAAACAGACTGTCCACAGGAGACTTCAAATGACTGTGCTGCTGCTGCTGCCACTAAAACACACACACACACACACACACACACACACACACACACACAGACTCCAGTTCACAACTGACCAGAAACAAACTCCCGGTGAGAGAATGTTTTAAAAACTCACCTGAGTATTTTCCCTTGTCCGTCATGTTCATGTTTGTGCTTTAAGTTTCATGTTTACTGACGAGTGAGGCCACTTCCTGTTTCCTCACTCTTACCTGTGAAGGACACACCTTTTCTCTTAAAGGGGCAGGAGCCATTTCTCTGTTCAGCAGCAGTGGGAGGAGCCTCCGTCAACCGTAAGGGGGACACATTTAAAGTTGTGTTGCAGCTGCAGACTCTTTCACATTAGATACAAGAGTCAAAACACACACTGCACGGATGTGGATTTAATGAACTAACCCTATATCATAAGTTTTTAGAATTAACGGCACAGAAACCGCTGCTTATGCATTGGTGCAGTCTATACAAATACAATATATACATATATATATTTATTTATATATATATATATATTATCACTCTCTGGGAACATTTTACAGGACTAACTCAAATGTGATTATTACCCCCTCCTCCTCCTGTGTTGTATTCTTGCTCCCATCGATTGATCGGTCACTCAGCAGGATTATGCAGAAACTATTATTTACAGATTTCCATGAAACTCAGATGGGACGTTGGGCCAAGAGAGAATTCAATAATTTTTGCCGTGGATCCGCACAAAGGGCATCAAAAAATCACTGTGTTTAACATGATGTTTTCACATTTTCAGCAATTTCTCTGGGAATAATTCATGGATCTTGGTGGAGGCAATAAAATCAGGTTTATTCAGGGGACTGACATCTTATATTTGATGCAGCTTGATTGAGTTTAAGGCGACTGTTGGGCCTTGGTTGAGGTTTGTGCTCTACAAATATAGTTTCATATAAAGGTCTTTTTGTATTCTTCTATAATACAGGATGTAATTCTACTTCATTAGATTGGGTTTATATTTCATCATATTACAAAGAGCACAAACAGATACAGAACTTCAAGACATGTGAATCGTTTTTTTCCACTACTGTATTTAAAAGAAACGTAAAACAATATTACAGTAATAGATTTTTTTTTTACATTCCACATATATGAACAAATTATGCATGTACACGTTTAAAATGTATCTCTTTAAAGGCTTTTAGAAAATGAAATCCATATTGATGAGACACTAATAGTGAACAGGAATCATTCTACTTTCTCTAACTGGTGATGGCCGCCCTTTCATGATTCAAGGTCATATCTATTAGCACTCCTCACATGCTGTTACATGGAATCTATGATTCGATTATTAAATAATAATTATATGGATTTAATCATATTTAAATTCATTCAATTGTTTGCTTAATTTATTCACTGCAGTGATATTGATTCATGTGATGCAAAACCAGACCCTGATGTTCTGCATATGGAACCAGAAGCATATGTTGATATCGGGAGAGAGAAAAAATGAAAAGGAGGGAGAAGAGTTGTTTGAGCTGATGTATTAGTGCCCCCCACTGGTAGACTCCGGTAAACAGCACTTCTGTGTGGACACAGAACCCAGTGGGAGCCACAGCTGTTATTCCCCATGGTTATTCATAACCCCACTGCAAATACAAATGGATTTATAATCAGTTTTAAATCACTTGTTATATCTGTGCCCCAGGATGCATTTCCTGAAGAGACAATCTGCGGAGCTGAGCCCAAACATAAGTGATGTCATTATGTTTCTCTGCTCCGGTGGTGTAAGAGAGTCGGTATCGGACAAAACAATTTGATCTCCAGGTCTATTTAATCACTTTCCCCGAGCTTTCGATCAGATTACAGCACATTGTTTGACGGGAGTTTTTTTTTTCCTCCATGTTTCTGCCAATAGCTGATGATTAAACTCTAATATATATGTGGCTGGGATGAATGTGACCTTTCATTTCAGTAGGACTTCAATCCATCAGCAGCCAGTTCACTGTTAATGAAGCAGACGTAGGATTGTGAGGGTCCACGCTCCAGCTCTCCCAGGGGGAATGAGAAAAAGAATCAATGGCATTCCTCTTCACATGCTCCCGGGGGGGGGGGGGGGGGGGGTTCTCCCTGAGTTGCATATGAGAGGAGGGAATTATTGAAAAACATAAGAATAGAGTAATTCATGTACGGCCTCTTCTTTATATTTCGAAGCCAATTTCAATGTATTGTGTCTGGGGGGCAAATAGTGTTTGTGCCGGTTAAGATGCCTGCAGCACAAAGCCGGTTTCATACAACTCTGTTCCAGCATTGTCACTGGTTTCCCTTCAAAAGAAAACCATTGCATTTGTTATCTCTGTTTACAAAAGCGGTGTGAAAAAAATAAATCCCCCCCCCCCCCCCTCGAATGTGGGAGCATGTACTAGGTGGACTCAGGTCACGGAGAGGAAGGAGGGAGGGAGGGAGAGAGGGAGGGAGGGCGGGAGGGAGGGGGTTGATATTTACAATGGAACATTCTCAAAGCAGAGAGAGGAACGTCCTACTGTACAGGAAGCAGAGGGGGGAGTCAGGGGGGGAGTCGGGGGGAACTGCTTGAAAATAAGGTGACGCCTACGTGACTCACTGAGCAGACCTGACAAGCACAGGAGGAGGGGAGAGAAAGGCCAGAGGAGGTGAAGTGAAGGAGGAAGAAAACACTTTTAGCCCTTTTTCCCTCCCGGTTGATTGTGTTTACAGATCTGGAGCTGCTGCCTGTACCTCGGTCGCTCCTCCCAATGCAATGGCCAATGCTTTGAAGCTATAGTTTTATTTCGGGGCCATAAAAGAGATCTACTGCACCTTAACCTCAGAGAGAGAGAGAGAGAGACAGAGAGAGAGAGAGAGAGAGAGAGAGAGAAAGGGGGGGGGGACACAGACCTGAGCAGCTCTGTTATTGTTTGTCTCGCCTTTTGGAAAGAAGGTAGGTGAATCCCACTCGAGGGGATTTCTGTGTGGATAACTTCAAGGTAAACAGCGAGGTGAATTCCAGGTTGCAGTGAATGCATGCAGGTTGTGTGTCTGCACAGCTCATCAGTGTTACCTCTTCTCTGTGTGTGTTTTCCTACTTTGCTTGAAGGGCTTCAGTTTGTTTTTCTTGTTTTGGCAGCAGCACGGTCCTCAATTTGTTCCAACTTCTCTTCCTCCCATGCCGGTATCTCTGGCTACTTCACAAGTAAATTAAGGGGGTGGGGGGGGGTGGGGGGGGATGGAACAGCCAAACCATTTGCATTTCATTTTTTAATAACAGGACGTGCAGCTTTGATTTGTGTTTTTTTATTTTTTCATTTTAATTTCACTTCTACTTCTGAGGGGGTGGTTATCGTCCTCGCCGCGGTGGCACCCCCGCTGCATGAGGACAAAAGGAAGTGTTGTGCTGCTGCTGAGGTCACGGACAAATTCCACCCTGTGTTCTGTCTCTACACCAGCAGGTGCTATGGATCTGCAGTGTGTCCTGTGCTGGAGAGTCGCCCTGCTGCTTCTCTTGAGTAAGGCTTTTTGTTCCTTGGCACCTTCCTAATAATTAAATATTACACTCTCACAACAAACTGTGAAGACTGAAGAAGGTTTTGCTAGTGTGTAATCTTCCCTCCAAAGCCCACAGTCCTCTTTTTGAACATGAAGTCTTAAGTTTGCCACAGCATAATGGGGGGGTGCAGCCGTCATATAGACAAATGAGGGAGATGTCTTCTTAAGTTTCAGCCTTTTGGTAGAAAACGTCCTTCTTTGTGTCAGTGTCCCTCCACTGCAGCTCAACAAGGAAACACTGTCCACACCAGACAAACACTGCAGGGGCTTTTATTCTGAAACTTCTGGAAGATACTGATCGATTTGTTTAACTTTGTTTTTGCCAAAAGGTCAGAAAAATAAACCCACAGGCACTCAGAGGCAGACCAACCCAACCTTCATCATCGTGGCTATAACAAACGAGTCATAGATATGATCAGTTGTTCAGATTTAACAGTTGGTAAAGATATAATGATTTATATTTTGGGATATCATTTTATTTATGTTTATTTGTCATCATTTTGCTTCTGCAGAAAGTAGGTCACATAGGATATGGGCGGGGTTGACAGCTAGTAGCGTCCAATGGGTGCAGAGATTGCAGCTGTAGGATGTCATGCTTTAAGTCAGGCTCCACCCCCTCTGCTTCTCCAAATATGGTAACTTCTGGTTTCAAAAATCCAAGATGGAGCCGGACAACAATGGTTTGACACTTGGCCAGTAAGGGATCTTATCAAATAGTGTTTAAACCGCAGTTATGATCAAATCGAACAAAACCTGCATGTAAATTTGGTGTCATGCTTTATCGACAACACAAAAATGTTGCAGCCCGAAAAGAACGATTGCCAGACTTGTCTTGGTTGAGGTCCACACTGTTCACGTCTCCTTCACACTTTGCTGATCAGGTGAAGACACTTGATTAATCCTCCTTGGAGCGAATGAACGAA
Source organism: Platichthys flesus (assembly GCF_949316205.1). NCBI lineage: Eukaryota > Metazoa > Chordata > Actinopteri > Pleuronectiformes > Pleuronectidae > Platichthys > Platichthys flesus. The sequence goes on along the minus strand of NC_084955.1, from coordinate 21,504,480 downwards.
GGCTTCACTGCAGCTCTGACTGGGACTTTAGGATATTGACGTGGTTTGATGGATATCACATTAGGCATGGCGGTCGTGCTCTATAAATCATGGCTTGACACTGTCTGACAGAAAGCAGCCTTACATATTCATAAAGCACACGAGGACAGAGATGAGTTATTATGCTGCTGTTCGTTTTATTAGCTTCCAGCTCTGCCCAAATAATGTAAAAACCTCCAGGAGCCCAAAGGTCAGAGCTGATGAATATGAAAGACTTAAGGTCATGATGAGAAAACATGCACCGGACGCTGATGAGCATGAAATAACAAACCGTCCGCTCTCTGTCCTCAGTGCCATGCGGGCGCCGGTGTGTGTCGGTGCACATTCTCAACGAGGAGCCGCTGCACGTCATCCCCGGCTCGGGTCTGGTTCTGAAAGCCAGCATCCAGCCGGGGCCCCTGGAAAAGGTCTCGTTGGTAACCTGGGAACGGGAGGCCGAAACCGGAGCCGCTCCCACGACAGAGACGCTGGCCACATGCCCTGGCGTTGGCTCCAAGTGCTCTGATACGAAGCCAAATGTCCATGTGGACGTGGAGCAGCAGGGCACGACACTTCAGATTAATGGATACAGCAGAGCGGACAGCGGCGTGTACGCGGTGACTGTGACGGATCACATGGGAGCCAAGACCACCGCTCACTGCATCGTCAGGGAATATGGTACAGTATGATGCATGGGGAGGGATTTACACAGCAGGCTTAAGATGCTGTTTGAGTTTCTTGTGTTTTTCTAGATTCTCTAAAGATCTGCAGGGTTGAAAAGATCAAATTCATAATGCTCCTGAAGCTGTAACTCTGGCTGGCCCTTCCTACACACACTGGAAGCGGTCGACCAATCACAACAGAGCAGGTTAAGTTGGCCAATCAGAGCAGTCTGGGCTTCAGTCAAGCGTTTCAGACAGAGGCTGTAAAGAGGAGCTACAGCAAAGGACAGTTTGAGGAAAGAAATTAGTTTTCTGAATATTAGAGCTTGTAAACTTTTTCAAGTAATAACCCAAATTAAAATTTTAAACCTGAATATGTCTCCTTTGGATATTACGTGTAGCCAACAGTCATTTTTACAAGCAGGGTTCATTACAACAGAACTTACTTTTACTTCCTGTCCCTGCTCATTTGAAGAATTTGGATTTTCCGTGTTTAGGATTACTTTCTGTTCTCTGATGATTTCCTTTGGACCAAACTAATCTCCCCTCAGAGTTCATTTAATACTTTGGAGCTTTTATGACATCATCTGTTTTAAAGGGGAGATTCTCTTCCCTCTTTCAAACAGCTCAGGTTTGAATTGAGATTCATGCTAAAGTCAGCAGGCTTTGAATCGAAGGGTTTTCACAGTGTTTTCACAGAAACTACTGAACTTTCCCAGAGGAATGGAAATGAAATCGTATGCATTTCTGTCTCGGAGCCTCACACTTTTCCCAGTTGTAATGGAATTGGAGATGTTCCCATTTACATTTTCTTCAAGTTCTGTAAGGACCTTTTTTTTTTTTGTTCTTGTTCACTTCACAGCCGAGGTTTTAACTGGCATTTTGACCTTGCAAATGGAAATCCTTCCAAATCCCTTTGGGTTTCTATATTTTTCAAGCAGTTTCTCAGACAAAATAAAGCACTTGAAAAACAGCAACATGGGCACCGTCTAATCAGGGTGGTTGTTTTTTCTTATTTTCTAACATTAAATCTATGAAAAACACTTGATTAATTGCCATGATAACAAATAATCAGTTTTTAGAGAATTCTCCCACCACGATCTGATCTGGTAAAGACGATGTCTGAAGGTGAGAGGTCCGGGGATGAGAAAAGGGTTTATGAATGTTTATACATATTTAGTCTTTTACATCTCAGAGTAATGATATGAAAAGATATTTCAAATACTCATCAGCTGACCTGGAATTAAATTAACAATTATCAATGGTATTATGAATGTGCTTTAATTTCACACCAGCAGGCCTCGTTTCTCTCCGCTGGCAGATGTCTCATTTCAATAATGAAACACTTGAAATTAAATTTGCCTTCAGGACTTGCTTTGTGGGTTTCTCTCTCCGACTCCGTGCTCAGAGATTATTTCGCCCCTTCTGGTTTTTTCCCCGTCAAAGCGTCTTTGCTCTCGCTCTTGTCTGCACAAACGGTTTAGATTCATCAGCTCCACTCTTCTCCACATCTGCTCTCTCAGCTTCCAGGGTTTTCTATCATCCCCATCCCCGACATTATTGCCTCACTCTCCGCTCTCATTACGCTCTCTGAAACGGAGCCAGGTTCTCCTGACAGCTTTAAACGTCTCTCATGATTCTTTGGTGTCGGCTGGTGCCCAGAGCCAAACACCTCACCCGTTTCCATTGCTTCTGTCCCAAATCATAGATTAATACCTCCATACCTCTCACCTGTTTCCCTACTTACCCTTTATCTACTCGTCTTTTCCAGAGCCCGTGCACCACGTCTCTGTCAGCATCAACGTGACTCACTCCTCGCTGGTGTGCGGCGAGGCCTGGGGGACGGACCCGCACTTCAGCTGGCTCCACGAGCGAGTCGCCATCAGCACGACTGTCGGAAAAGTCTCCGGAGACGGGTCGAGGTTGTCGGTGACCATGAGCCCCATTTGTGGCCACTTCACGTGTATGGTTAGCAACAAGTTGGGCTACAGTTCGGCCACCTACACTGCAGGTACCTTGCTAAAAATACTCTGTACATAAAGATGGACGACGACAGCTGTATTTATCGCCCCCTGGTGGCTGACTGTAGTATCGGTCATAAATCTTGCCTCCTTTATGTTCGTGGATGGGACTTGGTCCAAACAAAACAATCAATGTACAAATACATATCACGCTAATGTCTGTCCACGTGTTATAAGTTGTTATTTGATGCTAACGGAAGGAAGTGAATCGTCATAATTAACAGCTGAGAATGACTCGCCATGGGGTCAGCTATCAGCACTATTCAGACTGTGGCTGCAAAGATGATGCTGTTCGTATCCGAGATATTTCAGCTTCATTTGTGGGTAATGGGAGTAAGGGCAGATGTGTCGTCCATCTTTATTTATCGTAAATGATATTGTTTGTCCGTCCCTCTTTATAGAAGTAGAAATATTGTTCTTAGAAATATATGAACTGTACAGTTTGCAGAGCATAAATCTATAAAAAGCCTAAAGCTATAAAAAGTAATATAACATTAGAAAAAAAGATTATTGTAAATTTGAAGAAGTCAGCTATAGTCAACAATCATAGCAAATTTGCTTGGCCCACATCAGTTTCATGTTCAGGGAGAAGCTCTGATGACCGACTGTATATCTGTCTGCCTGTCTCCAGTCAGTGGAGTCGAGGCCAGGCTGGTGAATTAGTGAATAGCTCTGCAGCCACACTGAGGCCGACATGTCCCTCAGGAGATGACTGAACATTGTCCTCACGTTCACCAGGTGGCAGACGCACAACTCCAAAAGAATGATAATGTTGCCCCGTGTCTGATCCGTGTCCTGATTGCGTTCTGCTCTGAGGCTTGGATCAGTGGCGGGGTTTTCAGTGATAAAGGATTTTCCTCGGTGCGATCAATAAATCACGACCGCCACACTGCCGCCGCCGCCGCCGCTAAAGAGGCGAGGCTAATGCAATTCCTATCTGCCAAGAGGCGTGATGATCCAAAGACAGTCGGGCTGTTTCAAGGATGCCTCCTGTTAGCTCCGGTGTGTTCAGTGGCAGACTTGTTGCAGTGGACCTCTCAGGCCTTTTGCATACACCTCATCATCTTCTTTCCACTCGACAGCACCGTGCGAGACGGAAGGCAGAGGGATGACGGCGGCTGTCGTGTGCCTCGTTCTCCTGCTGCTGTTCGGAGGAGCGCTGGCACTTCTGCTGTGGCGGTACAGTAACGCACACACAGCGACAGGCACACACACACAAATCTCATTTCAGGCTCTGATCATAAAGCCAAACACTGAGGGGAAATAAGAGTCTTGTGGCAGCTGCATTTAAAAAAACAAGTCAGTGTGCATAATGAGAACTAGATGCTGCACAGCCAGAGTCCTCCCACATGATCCGTGTGACACACAACAACACAACGAGCATGCTCACTAAAAAGGTTTGTCACCGCTGTGTGATCTGAGATTTCACACGGCTTCTTTTCAGGCGACGCCGGCACAACAGCAGAGGGGATGGCCTGCACGAGCGTTTGGAGGAAACCATCTGAGAGGAAGAAAGACCCACAGCCTCACTTCCTGTCCTGGGAGCGGTATGACCTCACACTGCGGTGGAACAATGTGAAGAGTGAACCGCTCGCTGGGAGATAAAGACACTAAATAAATATCTGAAACTGGACTTTCAGCTCGACGGGCCAGCAGCGTCGCTACACTTCCTCCTGCTGGGCTGTATCTGACACTGTATTCTCATAGTGAAAGCACTGATCATTTTTGTATCGTCTATCCTTTGTATTTAACATGTACTGTATTGCCTTTATAATAAAACCTCTTTTCAATATGTGAGTGAAGCTTAAATCAATGATTCATTGGAATATATCTCAAAATAATAAAACATGCTCGCACGATTGCCCAATACATATTCTCAGAATTCCAATAACAACCATGGGAAGTTCAGGTGGCCTGAGGGAAACTAGCTGCAGACCATGACACCATCTCTGACACTGGACCAGCCATTAGGATGATGTGCAGTGAACGAATTCTTCAGAACGGAGAAAATAAATTGGTTATCGAGTCACATTCTGCCACAGTGAGATGTTTTCTAGCGTAGATGTGACTTCAGGGTGGTTGCAGAAAATATGTTATTTAAAAAAGGTCGTAGTAAAGACATGTTTATATTTTGGATTCAAATTTTGAATAGATCGAGGTCAGATAAACACAAGACGCCCAGAGAATGAAAAAGCAAAACAAAATATAGATGGTTTATTGCAGAAGAAAACACCTGAAATAATGAGCTAATACAAATAAAATGCAGCTTCCAGTAGAATTTCTGATTTATTGTATCTCTTCATTGCTAATCCTTCTGTCACTGATTTGGCTTTGTCATAGTCTCTATATAAAGATGGATGGGCTATCCATCGCCACTTCCTCCCCATATACAGAAATGAAACCAAACTATCCTAATACGAACGTTGCCATCTTTTGCCGATTTGGAGCCAGAGCAATGGCGATCGTACACTTGACCAATTTTGCATCTCACTGAGAGAATTATCAAAAAAGAACTGTTCATTTTTACGAAACATTTATTTGACATGTACTTCGCCCTTTTAGCTTGGCCCATGTCTCATCAACTAACATGGAGGAGGCTGGGTTTATCACCTATACCCCAGCCGGCCACCTGAGGGCAAATCATCAACTTTGGCTTCACTATTCAGGAACCATCATCTCATCCATTAAACTTTTATTTTTAGGGTTAATGTATCTCCCGGGGTTTGTTATTTAACGTAGATGTTTTTTTTCCCTCTTCGTTAAAGTGATGTGTTTCCATCCAGATGTTCTGGTGAAGATCACGGTGAGAAATGAACCCATTTACCCCTCAGCTCTGACACGGCCGAGCTCCGCGGGGCCATGTTGGATCACGTGGGAGGAAACAGAACCAGAGGTCAAGTGGAGGACAAGTCATATCAGGTGCTGGAGGAAAAAGACATTGAACATCTGCTGTGAAAGTTCGGGCGTGCCCCTGGGAGGTTTACCAAAAGAATCCATTTTTTCCTTTTTGCTTTCTATGCCAATATTTGTTGAAATGTATTAAAAGAAAAGTTGCTTTACTCACAGCTACAAATGTCCTGGATATTACCAGCCCTTAATACGGATACAAGCATGGCAGGTACGGCTTAAAGCTCCCAGAGGCTGCACTCTGAGATAGAAAAGACAATGATGAAATATTATGAAAATGGAATGGAAACTGGTGTGAGAGCGGAATACTGATCACTCACTGAAGCCACATTGATGCTGCAAGTTGCCGTGTGCCTGCCCTCTAAATGCACCCGTCCTATATGAAACCAATGTGTCAAAGACGCAGAAGGTATCCAAAGCTCATTCGTCACTGGGTTCCGGTTATCCCTCTCGAGAGCACTTCTGACAGTGGGAATGTAAAGCGAGGGCAGGACATTCCTCAAACTGCTTTCTTCCCAAGATTTCTGCCCAAAGAAAAATCCCCCTTGTGTCACAGAGCCATTACCAGAGCTCTCAGTGTGTGGCTGGTGTACCCGGTGCTCCCCGGCATTCATGCACCTCCCGTCAGACGGCAGAGGAGATGGAGGTGCAGCCGAGGCAAATCCATCAAGTGGAGCTCAGCCTGCTCCTCTGAAGCTGGACCTGTATAATAAATAAGTCCTGCAGCTCCTGTTAAAGAGACCAGAGGACATTTATCCTGAAAAATATACAGCAAGAGACATTTGAACATGTGTAACTGTTAAAAAGACCAAAACAAATAACAAACAACGGCTAATTCACTGATTTATAACCCAAAGGATCATGAAGCTTAACCTTTTAAGAAGTATAGCTGAGGCTGATCTTTACTGTACTGCTTGTCATGGGGGGGGGTGGGGGGGGCTGCAGTCCCAGCTGACACTTGACGACAGGTGGGGTACACACTGTGAATAGAAAGGCCCATAGGTCATACACACGCAGAGTGGTGTACATTACAGCGAGGGGGCTGAAAAAACATGTGCTTCCTGTGGCTTCATGTGGAGTTCAACTTTGGCAGAGTTTGCCCGTGATATTTGCGGCGCATGAGCCGATGTGCGGCCGGGCTCTAACTCGCATGTCATAAATCAAAGTAAGAGCCTAATTGAAGTTTGGACCTGATGGTGGCGCTACATAAATAAGGGAGGGGATCAATATATTAAGTATTTTAATTTAACTGCCACATGGTACGACGAATGTAAGCTCCAAATTTCAGGGAAGCCCATCTGCCATGTTGCTTTTATTGGTTTAATGGAGGTTATTCTGCTCATATTCAGGTTCATCATTTTTATTTACATTGAAAAGGTTTTCATGCTCTAAGATTCAAAACTAGATCCCTTTCCTCATAACGTCCATTGCTGCTGCTCCTCTCTTCAGCCTCTGGTTTTAGCTCCTGTCTCTTTAAGGCCTGGTCTGCTGTGATTGGTCAACTGCTTCCGGCGTGCGTGGGAAAACACAACCAGTGATCTCGAATCATGACGTCACAACGAAGCAGACTTTGGACTTTTTAACTTTACAGAAATACTATAAACAAAAAAAAGCAACAGATAGACAAACAATATAACAGACTAGAGGAAAGACAAAGTGAGAGAACACACGTCTCCTCTAAATGATTACGTGATGTCAGTATTAGAAACAAGCAGCATGGACCCTTGATTATTAATGTTTTCTTGCAAAATCATCGAAATGATCCGTAAATAATTAAATTGATTACAGCTGCATTGACGTCGGTGAAGAATGACTGAGGAGGACAAATTGTTAAAACGCTCCATCATCATTCACTCAGCCCATAAACAGAAGAGACTGTCTGCTGATCCCTGACAGCTCAATATTATCTTATCACCATCCCTGCAGTCAGGGGCACTCACACACACACACACACACTCTTGTTTTTTGCTGTGCATTGTACTCCCTCTCTTTCTCTGGAGTAAAGAGCAGTGCACTGATCCGTGGCTCGTGCATGAGAACCACCAGCAGCCGGTCTTCCCTCAGCTGACCCCAGATTATTCAGCGTCTCCCTGTGCATTCCAGACATGTTGCTCTTATCAAGGCACCGCTTCCTCCCCAGAACTATACGTATTCATGATCACAGATAGAGAGAGAGAGAGAGGGCAGTGCGGGGCGGACAAAAGGAGGAGAGCGGGTGGTCTGGTGATTAGGAGGAAAAAACACATCCAGATATTTATAGTCAGAGACGGAGTTGCGTGACATTTGAGGGTAAGAACGGAGAGAACATGCTGTTGATTTTTTGGTATTAATGAAAGAAGCATGGCCGTCATTAACCGCGGTGGGGTCACCAGGACGTGGTCTGTTTAGATAAAGATAATGACCGTGGTTTCCAAGCACGTGACTTGGCTTCAGGCTGTGTCCTGGTTTTACATCAGAACACAATATACATCTGGGGCGGGTTGAGATAAACAGGCAGATACAGGACTTGTCTTTTTCCACTTTCCATACCAGCGCCACAGAGCGACAGCCCTGGCTGTGTGCCCGCCTAGTTTTCTGTGAACTTCATGTGGAAAAAGTTGGAAAAGGTCATATACGACTCTATTGTATGGATGGTAAATATGTCATTTTACCTTTTCACTTTCGCAGTTATCCACAAACTGCAAGTCAGTAGCAGGATTTGGGGATTTCTGTTCCTCTGGATAGGGTCAGGCTCTTTCCTCTTGTTTTAATGCAGTGCTATTTATTTTCTCTACAGGTTTCACATTGCAAACATGGAAAGTCATCACTTGTATGAACAAATGTGAAATTGTATCTAAAGCCCAGAACTGACGTTTGGATTTAATGGTTCAGTTAAGTTGCAGACACTGAAGCCATAGAACCGTGTGAATATCAAGTTACAGTTAATGAAATAAAACTAAACATGTTGCAGCATAAACAAATTATCATCTGCACATTTCAACATAATGTGGCAAAAATAGGTGAAGAAGAAACATTGTTGTCGCCATCAATTTACTGGATATTCTCAAAATGTCGAGCTAGTTCATAAGGGATTTTAATTTTTACTCATATAAACATGCAGGTTGAGGTCTGTGAGGATTCTGTGTGTTTCCAGGTGATTTATCAGAGCAGAAAGCGTCGAGTCATCCTCTCTCTGACAGAAGCAGCGGTCGAGTGAAATGAAAACGTCACATTTAAAAAGATATATAGACGTCCAGCGATGAACCAAAAAAAAGTGTTTTGGAGTCTCCATCGATATGACCCACACGTCCTTTTTTAAATCTTTATTCGACTTTTTCATTTTAAGCCCTGCCCTCGTCTCGACGTCAGGAAGATGTGACCTCTCCTCCAGAAACATGGACTTTACATCCTCCCTGTTCTTATTGTGTGTGAATCCTGATCCTGACAGAGCGTCTCATCCTTTCTGCTCCAGACCCAACTCTCCTGTCTTCTTAGTGAACTGCTCCCACCCCTGGCTGAGCGGGGGAACTGCAGGGGAAGTTAAATCCAGGGCAATGAAGTGGAGACGAGAAACAACTGAAACAGGACAAAGACAAGCCACACATTGTGTAGTTTAAAATCCTCATTTCACTGTGCACCATTATGGCTCTGGATCACAGGCTAGGTGAGCTTTGAAGGGTTGTTTTTTATGCCGGCTCTGAACGAGGGAGTGTTTACTTCTCTCCTGGGATGAAACAAATTAAAGTTAGAGACACTCGTTTCTCTGAGGGACTTCAAGGTTCTGCTGTTTTAATTAGAGTGTGTGTGTGTGTGTGTGTGTGAGAGAGAGACTTGTATTCTCTATGATCTTGTGATTTGTTCTAAAAATACCTCGTGCCAACAATTTCTCAGATGTGAATTGTCTGTGAAGCCACAATCTGTCGCTTGTTTTATTTCCTCAACCTGGGAATCAGGTGACGTGTTTGCTGCCGATTGAGTCCACGCTGACATTTAACACTTATTCAACACAACACTCATTTCACACAAAACACAAACATAACATTTTGTATGTGATGCTTGGTTTCCTCTTCCGGGGGGGGGGGGGGGGACTATCTGGGAAATGTCCAAGGGAGCCCATGTGAGGATACAGATGGTATAATTTGCAATTGAGGGGGACATGTTCATTTTACCAAGAAACTGGAAGAATACAAATATCTCAGGATGAAAAACTTGTGCCATACATACGTAGAAGATCCACATGAAGAACTCAACTTGGTAAGGCAATGCAATTTGAGACTGGACACTGTAAACAAAGGAAAACACTAATTTTCACATCTCCTGCTGCATTCTTCACAAACTTCTCCAGACACGTCCGAACAGCAGCTTTAACGTTGCCAGAGATGTTGGGGCTGGTGATATTTATTATTATTCTCAGGGAACAACTCATGACATATCAAATCAGACATATTTAGGGAACTGATATCTATGAGCGTGTGAAATTATAGTTTTTACAGCTTCCACCAAGGCTAAAGATCCTCTATCATTAAATCTTTCCACAGCAAGTGTATCAACAACATAAGCTACTTCGAAACAAGACACACAAACAGACACACACTCTGGAGTCCCCCCCCCCCGCCCCCGCACGCTTCCTCTTACAGCAGCAGGTCAGGGGGTTTCACACGCAGCTCATCATCGTCTGCTTACGGGAGAAACCTGCAGAGACGAGGCCGAGAGGCACAAGGGGAGAAACAATAAAAAGAGTGCAAGCGAGCAAAGGAACGCCAACAAAACCACGTGTGTGTTGCTCTGCAGCTCTGTTTGTGCGTTCACTTACTTTGTAAACTCATTTATTAAAACCGGTGATTGAGACCTGGATTAAAGCCGACACATACCGTCGGTCGGTGTTTGTTTTCATTATGTGGCTGCTTGGCTAATTATGATGAAGCGTTCAGAAGCTTGAATTTGCCGTCGCTACAGTTGACTTTGCAAATTCGTGCAACGCGGCGAGGGAACGAAATCTCAGACGGACGTGACTGATCCTCTCCGTCCGACCTGAAGGAAAGTTAAAAAAGAGACTCGTCAAATAGTTCAACAGAGTGAAGCCTTGTTGAGTCTTTAGAATAATTCATGTCTCAAAACAACAACAACACTCAACCTTGATTTTTATGACTCCCATAACAAGATCATGTGTGTTCTCACTTTTATTTAATATAACCAGAGATGTTAGCATGTGAGATTTGTGTTAGTTCTCTCTGCTTTAAGTTCAACCACAGCCCCGAGTCTCATGTTTCTTGTGTGTTTGTAACCCTTGTACTCAAACTTTGAATAAACTGCTGTTATTAATGTGTCTGGGTTTTTATTTTGATAATAAAATTCCATTTTGATAATAAGACCAATGTGATTCTTGGGTTTGATATGGCTCAGTGGCTTTTGCCTGGGGCCCCCGAACTCCCTGTGAACACTCCTGTCTCGTGTTGAATCTCTCTTTAAACGTCTCTGAGCCACGTGCGGTTCAGGACTGATTCGGAATCGAACAGTGGGGTTTATCTCTGTGCCTCTGAGTCAAAGTGAGTGATCAAGTGTGGCAGCTGCATTTAGGCCCACGGAGGAACGAGTGTGTGTCTCTGCTTTATTTAAATGATGTGCAGAGATGAGCATCATCATTTTGTCGGTGGGGTGCGGCTGAGTGCTGAGCTGTGTCTGACAGTTAGGATGTGAACATAATCAGAGCGGAGTCCCACCCTGCAGAGCATCTGCTCTCTCACAGAGCAGCCGTCGCTCTGTGATCCCTGTTTGTTCCTGTTCTGTGATTCCACCAAGCTGCTGCTGCTGCTGCTCCCTCAACCTGGTCTGCTACAGAAACACTTCCACCAGAAATCAAAAAAACAGGATGAATTCAGATACGACTGGAACGTTTGATGAGATGAAAGTCGTCCTATGAGTTTTTAACCTTTTATGCTGCGTTGTGAGAAAACAGGACAAAAGCAATTTGGAGCAATTTTCCTGTGAATGCAGGACATGAAATCCTAATTTGATTTATTCCAGTATGAAAGTGCTGCACACTGAATAAGATCTTCAAATTTACTTCCATTATGATCAGACGGTCTCTTGTTTTATCAATACAACTTTTTCGTTTCTCTATGTAAAAAAAAACACTCAGAAATGATCAATTTACACAAATTTTTAAAAGAAAAAATCAGCAAATCCTCAGAATATTTGCATTTTCTGTTGAAAAAAGACTGAAATTAATGATTGAAATACAAATGCTCCATTTTTATATAATCAAAATAACATGGGGAAATGGAAGCTCTGTCTGTGTGTGTGTGTGTGTGTGTGTGTGTGTGTGTGTGTGTTTGTGTTTCCCGGTGACAGTCAGGATTGCAGGATTTAATGAAGAAAGGAACAAATGAACGGTTCCTGATGTTGGATTCAAATCTGTGTTTTTATCCTCATCCTGTGTCAAACAATCTGGCAGCAACACAGTCAGTTATTAACGATGCTAAGTAGGCTATACCTTAATTTGTTTGTTTGATTACAAGAGAACAAATCTAATGAACATATGTCCACGAAACCCGGTGGAAGGATGGGAAACCGGCCAAGGCAAGAACACATTCAATTTCTTTGACAAATTTCCCAAGTACCATCCCGAGATATATTTATGAGAATAATGTTAATGAGTGTTTGCAATCTGCTGCAGCAATCGGGTGCTAATTTACATTAATATGTTATCAATAATTTCGAAACAGAAACAATGTACACCGTTGAAAAGTTTAATATTGTTCTCGGCCATTCTGTCATTGTAAGAGACAAAAATAAGCTACTGGATGTGTCACATAAATATTTTTCACCAAGTTTGCCCGTAATATTTTTCTGCTGGTAGTCAAAGTGTTTGCTCGTGGTTATTTCAACACCATCTCACGAGACAACGAGGGTAAAGCAAAGCATTTTATTGCAAGTATTAGTCAAAGATACACTTCAAACTGAAGCAAAGCAACACTGAAAGGCCAACGTCCTGTAAGAGAGAGTTACAAAAGAAAGACATTTAAAACCGAGAGGAAACGAGCTGCTGGTTCAACAGAGCCGCTGCGACGTGGAGCGAGACATGGAGCATCCGGTGGTGAAGGTTGACGTATCCGAGCCTAAGATCTTTATTTTGGAATAAGACCGACACAAGAGTGATGCTACATTAACAAAAGAAGTAATATGACGATCAGCGTGCACAGAAGCTCCTTAGCCTGCTGTCAAGTATCTGTCTTCAAAACCATGAGGGGAAACAAAGCAGCGTCAGGGGCCGAATCTCTTCTGCAGTATTTGGTTGGTACTTGTTACTGGAATGCTGATGGGATGACAACCGGGGTTAAACGTCTGATCACCGTGGGAGTAAACATGACCGTAATAATTTATGCACCAAAATGTATTTGTCGTAAATGGGCGAAGGGGCCTGTTTGCTCTGGAGCAAGACTGACAACACTCGAAATGTCCATGTCTCTGATCCTCCGAGGGGGGGCGAGGGACGACCAACAGAAACATATGTAAATAGAAAAGAAAATAAAAAGACCAAGATCAGCAATTCATCACAACACACTTCATCCTTGGTTCATTGTACAGGCACAGGTCTCTGTAAACCAGCCCACTGGGGACGTCAGGTCCAACCAGCTGCAAATACCGGTCTTTGGATTTGCAGAAAAACCCGATAAGTTCACAACAGCACATGGAAAGTGTAGAAAAGTCATATGAGCACATGTTTTCAAGTCATTCAGAACGTTCATGTTGACGGGACAAATGCTAAGAATCGTTTCCAAATAATGATTTGACTCAGACCTGCTTCTGTACTGACATCAGGACGAGTGGGGCCGAGCGATTCTTCCAAAAGGCTTCTGACGCCTCACAGTTCACTGGGATGTTTTTAGTGGTTTAAATGAGAAGTGATGAGGGCGCCGATTGGGGGGGGGCGGTTTGACGAAGTCACATGGAAATATAAGAATTAGGAAAGAATGCACGTGAGGCTGAGGTTTGTCCTTTCTCGTGGAATGAAACCTGTTTGTGCTGTGAAATGTTCTGGCACAAGAAAAACAAAACGAGGAGACGATTTTGAGAAGAAAGAAACGAAGCCTATGCTGAAATGAAGAAAACAAAAATAAGAATTCACCATATCTCTGTATGAATTACGCCTTTTCTAAAGGTTTCTAAATGTCCTCCCCCCCACCCCCACAGTTTCATTTCACGCTGTCCCACCTGCCCTTGTACTGGCTCGGGCATTGGACATGGCTAACGTACCAGCTAGCAGCTTGGGATGAAAGGAAGAAAACAGAAATCAAAAGGAGTCAGCGTCTCAACACCCGAAGTCAGTGTGGTACAGAAATGGTTCCCCTTCATCATCAGAGATGAAGGGGCATCATGGGGGGGAGGGGTGTCGGCATTCAACCTTCTCAGGTGGTAGAAGAAGAGTGAAGGAGGGAGAGGAAGATTAGGAAAGGAGGAGGAGGGAGCGAGAGAGAGACTCAACCACAACTCGGCTTCCTTTCGTCCAATCCACTTCCTGCTCCCCCCCCCCCCCCCCCATATTGTTGTGCTTATGTGTCGAGGAGGACATGGAGGGGGAGGGGCTAAAGGCCTAGTTCTCCTGGCTCCGCCCCCACCATGCTGCAATATGATGCGGAGACTCCAGCCGCTTTAAAACGCACTGTCAATAAATACACCATAAAATATTCCGCATTAATATATATTTTTAAAGAACAACACATTTAAATAGGACAACAAAATAAAAGTCGGCTCAAAGAACAATTTTTCAAAATCGGATAAGTGTTAAGACAAAAACAGAATATTTTTTTTTACAGTTATACTTATTTTGACTCTAAAATAGTTACCGTATAAGAATATCGCAATCAGGCATTACTCAAGCATTATATGTCATAATAAAAGCAATTTGCAGTTTTTCTTCTCATGTAGTATAACATATGCAGCATACCAAGGTAAGTGAGGTGCAGAGTTTTGTATTTATTTATTTTTTATTTGAGATATCTTGTAATAGAAAGATTTCAACCTCCCCGGACTGAAAAGGTTCCCACAGAACTACAGACCACGAGCGGCTCAAGACGGAGAACAGCCGGGCGCAGGTTCCCTCCATCGGGGGGGAGGACACATGGGAGGGCGCTGAGATGACAGAATGCCACGGGCTGTCACCAGGGCTGGGCATCGAGAGGAGAGGTTCAATACTGACATTGGTTCTGCCGATTTCTCCTAGAAAATGAAACTTATTTTTCGGTTTTTCAACAGATTCAAATCCTGCGTATTTAGCTTTTTCTTAATAAAAACGCCCTTCAAGAAGAAACCCTTGATTCCTCAGTGCAACGAAACAAATCGACTGTAAAAAGTTCTCTGGACTTTGAGGCCATAACTTAGTGAGGCGCTGCTGTTTGACACCCAGCCCTGTGGTGGTCCCAGTGTCGAGTGGCTGCTCCACAGGGGAAACCACCAGAGCTGGCAGACTGAACCGAGCCAACAACAAAGACACAAGCGCATGAGGCACACTTTTAAGGACTGACTGCTGAACACACACAAGCACACACACATCCCTTCGACTCCTCATGTACAATGAGGTCTGGATCCTGGAGCGACTGGAGGGAGTGGAGATTGAAAACTCTTGGCTGTGTGTCTATAGTGAGATCGGCAGTCTCTATAAAGTGCTGTGCTATGTTTGTCATCCGAGGGCCGCGTCACACCAGGCTAGTGTGACCCCCCCCCACCCCCTCCCTCACCCACACCCACACACATTCCACTGTACCAACAACACCATTGGTCCAAGACACTTAAATGCACTAGGAAGCGAAAGCTCAACCACAACCATATACTTGGCAATATAACATGTCTACGTAGGCTTAATAGTCCAAATACACAAGTTAGCATCGCTAAAGACACAAACATGTACAGTGCGTGTGTGTGTGTGTGAGATGCAGACATTCCTGCGTTGTGTTCTTGAAAAGGAGATTCTGTTTCATTTACATTTCATCTTTCAATTGACAGCACCATCAAGAGGAAAGGCACTTTCTGTGGACTTCTTCTCACTCCATTGCTACTTTCCACCGCAAACACAGAGCAACCAAAACAGGGCTGTTGGTTGATTTGCTCGAAACGGAATTCACCTTTAGACTTTGATTTAGTTTTCTAGAATTTGGTTATTTGTCCGTAGAGCTAACGATCCCAATTCAGAGCTAAAGGCCACAGCTCGCTGCAGGCTGGGATCCCAGTGTACCTGTTTAACTTCCATCCAATCCAACAAGTCATTTTAATAACAGAACTAAAGGACGAACAAGGGTTGACGTCCTGCTTTGCAAACAAAACAAAAACAATCAGTCAAATAAATGATGTCTTCGTATCCCTTCGAGCGATCACTCCCACAGGCCCCGGATGATTCCGCTCGTGTCGGGTCACTTCTCTACTCGCATTGTATTTGCAAAGCAGAGCCGATGACTTTTCAGCTGTATGCAAGGAGAACACATCTGCTATGTAAACATGTGTTCAACCGAACATCCAGGACAGACAGCGGAGGAGGCAGAGCAGCAAACGGAATCCAACTCTCACCATCAACCTTCAGACTCATTCAACTTCCAACACAACCTGCCACATACCGGCAAAGCCAACACTGACTTAGGCTTTGATTCCTTCCTAACACACAAACACACTTGAATTTATCCCAGACGCCACTACGTCGTCCATCTTTGTTTTTCTTCTTGTTCTCCGCCCAGGGGGATCGGATTGGGAAAGTACGACCGTGGAATGTAGTCCTCTGGCACAGGCGAGTAAATGTTCAGGGAGCAAAGGGGGAAGGAGAGCGACAATGGGATTACAGGCTTTGTCACACCACAGATTTACCGGGAGGCCAGCACGCCTTTGTGATTGCGAGCACAAGAAGGGGCCTCGGGTCGAGGAGAGGACTCCGTGGAAAAAGCAACAAGAGGTCGGGATCCAGACTTCAATCCTCCCCTCGAGGCTCTGACACTTAAGGATTTGAGAACGACTGCCCCTTGTTCCGTCGCATTCCCGATCACGTGTCCTCGAAATGGGTCAGCGACACTTTCTCTAAACCACTCGCCCCGTTTTCCTTGTTCTCTCTCCACCCTTGATAAAGCAGCAGGCGTCAGCACCGGGGGGGAAGAGAAGCCGAGAACATTCAGGAGCAGAAGTTCCGAGACATTCGCCGACTCTTCTTCTATTCTACGGTTTGTCGAGAGATGTGATGTCTTGATACAAAAAGCCTCTCGGAGCTCAGTGTATCTCTTCTACGACAAACCCTGAAGCGAACACACATCTAAAATAATAAGCGTTCGACAAGTTGCAGCTCGAAATATCAAAGCAAGAGGCGGTTTGAGTCCACGTCCCTACCGATAACAGTACGACAGTCCAAACACACAAATCACTAGCTTCAACAACCCCACTGCTCACACATACACTTAACATTAAACAGTAACACGGAACAAGTCAACAGTCTATTGCAATAATAAATCTTTGTTATTATACCTTTTTTTTTCTTCTAACCATTACGTATCATGATACATTTATTACTAAGATTAATAATTAGACTACATTTTTTTTTTCTGTTAGCAAAAATAAGTGGTGTGCATTACATCATTTAAAATGTACAAATATACTTTCGATCTGGCTTTTGAAAAAGGCTTTCAGACACTAGTGAAATCATGAAGGCTCCAACTCACTGGCTTCCGCACTAGAAGGCTGGCCTACGAAAAGGCAGTCGAATGCCACAGCGGATATAGGACCCTACATTATACCTCACTGTCCTAGAGCACGGCTGTCATTGTACCGTTTGCGGATTCTCAACGCCGGCCGCACCGGACCCCGAACCTCCCCCCCGGCCTTCGCTGAGTGAGGTCTACCACTGTCCACCGTTCCCACCTGCTCATGTACAGTCTCCTAAAGAGGCTCAGCTTCAGATTCTAATTCAGAATGAGTAGCACCAGGCCTGTGTTCAGTCCCGAAACACACGCTTCTTTTAGTGCAGATTAAAAACAATCCCCCCCCCACCCCCCCACCTGGTCCAGCTTCAGGTCGTGAGCGGCGGCGAGGAGCGAGGTGGCGACTGCGATCCAGACAAACGATTCGGATCAGTCAGCTCTACTTCCGCTGCAAAGGTCGGTCGCACACCCCGCTCCTCGGCTCCGCTCCGAAGCCGGTCTCCACGTTTGGGCCGGTTCCATGCACACGGGTTGAACCTCGTTCTGTACTCTGAGGTTTTTCTGAACGAGAGGTTATTGAAGGAATTGGTTTGATTGGGAGGGCGGCTCCGTGCCCATGAACCCGGCCCCCTGCTCGGTACAAACACACTGTAGCAGCTGGATCCACATCTGGTGAATATTTAGCAAAAAGACAACTCGGCCGGCTTTGCTTGAACGCCACTCGGAAGCAGAAGCCAACAGCTCACACTGCTGTACAGGCAAACATAATAAATATATAGATCTTAGGAGGATTTGAATGAGATGTATAGAAAAGTCAGTAGACGGTTGTTGAGCAGAATAAGAGGCATCAGGTGAAACTTTCTTTTTGATTCCTTTACCCACTGAAACAGGATCCCTAGAATATGAGGTTGTACAGCTTTTGACCATCAGACACTTGAACTTGCACCAGGCACTTGAATACTACCTCTTTATGGCCTTTAGACGCTTTGCTGCTGTCGGGTGAAAAGCTTTGTTCTCTAAAAATGGGTCGATTCTAAAAGAATTGAGAAAAATCTGCCTCATTGGCAAACTGATAATCAGGAATTCTGATGTTTTACTCATTGATGATAAAATATTTTACCGAAGAGGCGCATAAAATCCTTCAATTCAAGTAAAAACATGAAAATCACAAACTGCAGTTGAACCGTTTTGTGCCCAGTGAGAAACGTGCTGATCGATCATCTCTTAAGAGGAAAACATGAACCTCTCTGACAAGTGGCAAACATCTCATCTACCGAGGACTCTCACTTTCAAATGAAATGTGTAACTGTTCTTTTGAGTTGTGTACGTCCCCTAAAGTTCCCTTCGCTCAACGGATTATTGCACTGGAGGAAACCATCGACATGATCTCTATTAAATCACCATCTCAAACTTAAGCACTGAGGGAAATGACTGCATGGCTACAAGGATTAAAAACAAAGGATTACATGTTTAAATGATTAAAAACATAATGTCCATAAAGTAGAAGGAGAAATAACAGTGTTATACTTTAAATAAAAAATCCATATATGGCTGCAATTAAGCAATTGATATATCAGCCAATATAAACTGCCCCCGTTTAAAAGTGACATCTGACTGTTGAAAGACAAAACTGATCTAACTACATGATACAACTTTAAGGGGGCAATTATACCTCGTCGCCAACAGGTGGCAGTGTGCTCAAAAGAACATGTAACTGGTGATTTCACACACTAGTGAAAAGTGACACAGAAAAGACAAATCAAGAGGAAAAAATAAGGAAAAATAAAAGTGGCAACTGAAATAGCTAAATTCCAAAAGAAATCAAAAAACACGATGGAACAACTCCAGAGTCTGATGCTTCCCTCTTTTCAAACACCGGGGAGAATTAACAACAAACTGCAGTGGAACTGGCAGAATGTAAAAGTGCTGCTGCTCAAACTGAATTGAGGTACTGTAAATGGCAAAGGAGCAGATTAGTGGGTCGTAAAGAGAGAGACTGTGCGGAAGGAGGGGAAAGGTACAAACAAACAGGAAACACACCCACCAGGCCACGAGTAAAAGAGACGAACAGAGGAGGGGGGGGGGGGGGGGGCGATGAAGTGGGGCCTGATGAGGGTGGAAATAAACTGGTTGGCTGGTTGAATATTGCATAATAGTGCTTGTTTGTTTTTAAAGCGACGTTTGCATCCTCAGTCCAGTGTGGGTGTGCCTCCTCCCCTCCCTCCTCCCTGCTCTCCTCTGCACAGTGTCAGGTCCGGATTGACTAGGCGTGTGTGGGGGGGGGGACTCGCACCTATGAGGACTCCTTGACTGTCGGTTGCGTCTGTGTGTGTTTGTGTGTGTTTGTGTGTTTGTGTGTGTGTGTGTGTGTGTGTGTGTGTGTGTGTGTGTGAAGGGTGGCAATGACTGGGGAGGGCTGGTGGTAGCTCAGGCGAAGTACATGGTCCTCAGGGTGTCGTGGTGAATCTGAACAGCCTTGGCCAGCGCCTGGGGGTCCCGACCGTTACTCTGACCAGACACGTGGCTGCCCTCGGCACTGCGGAGGGGACGGGGGGGAAACCAGTTAAGATGGACGACAAAACAACAATGGCAGGTGTGCAAGAAAATCTGCTGATATTACACACAACTGCTATCAAAACACACAAACACACAGAGAAGACACTGTGCTCACTCTCTGCCGTCCTCACCTGTCATGTTCTTTGTCCACCAGATGGTAGCGGGCACGGAAGGCCACCAGGTGGGCGTAGTAGGCTGGCGCCGGGATGGAGACTGAGCGGGTACAGCGCACGTAGGTGTGGCACAACTGGTAGGTGAGCAGCTGGAACTCATCAGCGGTGAAACAATTGTCATCCCACAGTACATGGTAGTGGGAGGGCCGACTGGTGCCCTGCAGGAAGACAATTCAGTGACAATATTAGATCATCTTTGGGAACCAGATTCAAGATCCAATGCTTTGGCTGCTTGAGATATTTGATAAGATGGCATCCAACCTTCCCTTGATCTAAAAAACATTTTCAGCTGTATGGAAAATAAAAGCTTTCTTAGGAAACCTGAAAATGACCAGATTTGGTTCACAGATCTCACAGAACTCTCCAGGATCTACAACTAAGATAGTTATGACAAAAGGAGAAATAAGAGAATATGGTATTTCCTCTTTTCTCGAACTAGTTCAAACAATGCACAGCCCCTGAACAGCCCAGTGTTCAGACGTTAAGATTTAAATAGAGGAGATTGTGATGAGCAGAGAGGAGAGGAGGTTGGTCTGACCTGTATTCCAGCGTGACTGCAGAGGTAAAAGTCAAACTCGTACGGATGGGTGATGTCCGTATCCACGGTAGTACCAGCGGGAATGTTTCCACTACGTCCGACCTGACAAAATCAAATTAACTTCGGTTAGTACTCACTAATACAATTTTTCCTTTGTTTCCCCATTCACAACTGGAACAGAAAGCGGAAGAAGCAGGAAATTAACAACACAGAACAAATCTTTGATAGCAGTGAAAAAATAATTGTTAGGAAAAGAACTCGTTGATGGACCAACGCAGGCAAAGGTTTACCAAGTGCTCTCCAACCAACCAATTAAAAGCTTAATAGCCCAGAGAGGCTAAAACTCCATGTGAGAGTGCATGCTCTGAAAATAAGGTTGTTACTGGATAAGTCTTCCTCTTGGGGCCTTGAGTGCCACTCCAGAGCTCTCGGTTTGCACTGGGCTCTCTAATGCTTTAATCGAATGTAATTATAGTAGTTAGGGGGGGGTGAATAGTCCAGTCCAATTGACAACAAAAGGTAATTAAGCAGACCCATTTCCAGTAGTTAACATAGAGCATGGAGAAGAAAAAAATTATATAAATGGACTAATACATAACACTCTGTACCGGCTTTAATGGGAGGCATGGCTGTGTGTTTGTGCGTGCTGGTTGGGACTCACTCTTTCGTTGCGGTCGGCACAGAAGAGGCGGGTGTGGTGGCGTTTCTGTACAACAATGTAGGTGATGCCTGGCTGGTACTCCTTCTCCAGGTTGATACAGGCCTCACGAATGGCCAGCAGCTCATAATACAGCACCTGTGGGGGCCAGAGCAAAAATCAACATCAAATATTTAGAACATGTATAATTATATCAGGAAGAATATTATAAGAATTATAATTTTGATTATAATAATTGTGATAATCTGTGGATTGATAATTTAGTCCTTAACTGTACACTACACACTTGTATTATGTTTTTATGTTGTTTTATCATTCATTGATGATAGATCTTTACCACAAACTTGAGAAAGATGCATTGTTAAACTATTAAAAGGTATATTATGTACTTTTTCTGCATTCAAATGTTGAAAATCCGTCATTTGATTCATGTTACAAAACTTTTTTTTAGATCACAGGCCACTGGCGTCATGTCCTCCTTGATTTTGACTTTTTATTGATTAGATCTTTTATTGATTAGACCTTTAGATCGTTTTTAACTATATTTAATCTTATGAATGGTTTTATTTATTATTGAACGTCTGGATCTTTTCAGAGAAACAAGCTGAGAAAAAGTTAACGGCAGTTCAGCTAGCAGCCACTCGGAGGCGGCATGTCTGCAGAACAGCTTCATAGAAACAACAGATTTCTAAGATTCTAAGAGAAAGACGACAGTGCCAACCTCTGACTACAAACAGGCATTGTCTGAAAGAAGAAGAGAAGTCGGCCCTGACCTGTCTGAACTGGCCTTCTGAAACTCCGTCCCTGTAGAAAATGATCCTGGTGGGCTTGTAGCGAGTTGACTTGTAGAACTGGATGAGCAGCTCCCGCACCATGGAGGCCAGGTCCTGGATGACCTCTTGTCTGGGCCTCTGGACCCGTACTGTGGCACAGTACCTGCTGGGGTGGGCATCCATACTGCCAACCACCTGGAGGAGAGAGAGGGGGGAGGAGCATGAGTGAGGGGTGGCAGTGGAAGATTAGGGGAGCGGGAGGAAGGAGGCGGACAGGAGAAGGGAACTCAGATAAAAATGCAAATCAAGGGAGAATGTCAGGCAGATAATAAAAATAAAAAGACTTACTGCTGCAATCGAAGGCTTCTTCCCGTCTCCCGCAGGTGGATGTGTAACATCTGCTCCCAAGAAGATAACTGGCTGCTGAAACACTGATGGCCTGTCAAGTGAGAAACAAAGCAAAACAATGAATTATACTGAAAATAATAGAAATACCATCTATGGCATTTAATGTGGAGGGAGAGGGGAGGGCTGACCGTTGATGAGGCACCAGGATGTTGTTGATGCCTCCCAGCTTCACGTTGATCTTGAGGCAGAGGTTGGAGAGGGTCTGAGGGGACGTCTTCACCACGTTCTTCACCTGCACACACTGGGTGGCCATGCCGAGGAGGGTGTCTCCCACTCGCTTCACCTCCGCTATGGATGTAAAAAAAAAAAGGGATAATCAAATAAACATACTTATATTTGAAAATGTGTCATCCTTGCAGAAATAGAGATGTTGATGTCACTTTTTTAAATCTATCCCTCAAAGTGGAGATAGAAAGAACATTTTTCAATTCAGTGTATTTAATATGACTCTTAATGACATACAGTGCATTTGAGATAGATAATATCCCTCTAGCATTCAGTCCAAGAATAGAATAAGTGTTTCCGACCTCTTCAAGACAAAGACATATCTCTACTTTATTATATGTTTAATCTCCAGCAGTTTTCTCACCGTAGACGGGAGTCTTTCCCGGCAGAATGACGATGATGAGCTGCAGCCCGGCGTACGTGTTCTTCAGGTGTCTGAACATGGGCTCCACGCTGTCCGCTCCTTGGGCGTATTTACAGAAACATGGCTGACCTTGGATGGGCATCCCGGCATCCTTCGAGATTTTACGTAGCTGGTCCGTGAAACCCCTGCACGAGGAAGGAAAGGCACAGTGTAAACAGTCGTGAGAATGGTGCTGGTCTCTGTAGTCTAGCTTGGAGAAAGCAAAATGAGCAAACAGCATAATAACTGCCTTTGTCCATCTGCTTGAATAATAGCTGTCCATTTATTGGCCAAAAACGTTTTGTGCACCCAAGCCTGTAATGTGGTTTAGTACTTAGTGTGGTCACATCCATATAAACATCACGCATTTTTCCATCAAGCTGTTTTTCCTCTGGATTCAAAACAACAGATTTAAAGTCAATTTTTTCAAAACCTGGTCAGACTATAGATGGGAAAATATCCTTTTGTCTAACTGACATTACTTGCTGTCATATGTGCATTATTGCTCTGATATTAACTAGTAAAGTTAACTAGTAAGATTATGGAGACAGAAATACACAAGCATCTTGAACAGTATTATAGTGAGAGAGGTAGAACTGTCGGGTGGTTTCAACATTAATCTAAAAATCACAGATAAATAATCATACTTCAGGATTTCTTCCCGACACTGCCTCTGTGTGGCAAAGCAGGCAATGGCCCACATCTTGATCTCCACCCCGGTGTGGAACTGCTTCCCCCTCATGTCCCACACCCCGTGGCTGGGCGTGGCGACGGTGCGGTTCTGAAACAACATCGCAGTCTCACCTCATATACTCACAATTATGTGGGCAAACATTCGTACTGCTCACAGAACAGAATCACGCACTAACATACACTCTTATATTCGGAGACATCACCGGCATCACGATCACTCTACATCCACACCACGATACATTAATACTCAATTTTTTTTTTAGCACATATTCACACTCTTCAAAATAAATTACTTCAAGAAACTGAATTACAAAAGAAAGTCACTTTAAATTCAAAGAAAAATGAGAAAGTATAGCAAAGTGTGATGCACAGTGTGATGCACCATGAGATGGAATCAAGATTGTGTAAGATGTGTGTCATGCTCAGTGTTGTGTGGTAGCTTTAACAAATGAAATGCACAATAACAATAAAAGTGTGTCCACTCAGAGCAGATAAACAGATGTTAATTAACAATGTGGTTCAGTCCCAATAATCTGCTTCTATTGGAAACCTCTTGAATCCACCTCATTAAGTTCAATAAGGAGGATTAAGATTAAGCAATTCCTGGAAAATGTTTTGGCTATATCTGCCATTATGATCTACTGAAAAGACTTTAAGTTTAAATACCATCCAATCATGATTTAGGTCATTTTATTTTGTTCAAATAGAATCGTGAAAGATGGATAAACTCATTTCCTGCCCCGTTTGAAACAAAGTGCTTTTATTTGTTTTTAAGGTGGAATCAAAGTTTGCACTATGGAGACTCAACCACAAAAAGATAAAGACAGACCCCCTGGAGGTCAAACAGAAGCCAGTGAGTTAGTTCCCTTCAGAGACATGCGCAGTGAAGGCAGAGGAAGGGGAGAGCGTGTCGGACAAACAGAGAGAATGGGCGTGATTTAAAAGAAGGGTACCATAAAGTGCTCTGTGCTCACCCTGCCGCCGTATTGCAGCATGGGGGCGGGTAGCACTCGCCCCGTCACGTGGGCCATCTCGTCGCGCACTTTGAACTGGAACTCCTGCACGAAGGGGTCGGCCTCGTAGTTGGCACTGCGCACCTGCAAGGGACGAGGGGGAAACGGGAACAGCGTCAGGGAGGTAGACAGTCAGACATGTTTTTCACTGGAGTTGGACATTAAGCCTATTTGCCTTCTTGTTGAGAGTTCGATAACAAGAGCTGGAAGATTCTCGTATTTGTCCTTTATTGTCAGGTTACAACCAACAGCTGGTTAGTTTAGCTTAGCATCAAGACTGGAAACAGGGGGAAACAGCTAGCATTGCTCCATCAGTAGGTAGAAAATTCTGACGAGCAAATCGACACACACTCACAAATGACCATGTTATATCTCATCTGTTTATTCCATACCGAAACTTGTGAGATACTTCTGGTCGTAAACTTTGTTCTTAAAGTTGAACTGCTCCTTTAATTGCACAGTTGTGAATAACAGTGTTGACTATTTTCTTGGATGTTGTACATTAGGACAAAATGTGTGTATTGCAAAACAGATTTGTATTTCGCAGGAAACAGTTTACTGTGTAGTATTTTTCTAGAGTGGCAGGGGATGAGGACAAATAAAATGAGAAATTGGTGACACGCCACAGACTGTCAGGTCTCTTCACCCTCATCCAAAAGCAAACATATTACAGACTTAAATATGCATTTACTGACAGAAAACTGCTCATCTGCTTGTTTTGTCCTTTTCTGCCTGTGAACATGTGAACCTTTGCTCCTCCACCCACACGGCTCTGACAGCTTCTAAATGAAAACACCAGCACAGTTGATGTCTGTGATGATTTCCTGTGAGCGAGTCCAGTCATTTCACTCCTGAGTGAGGAGATAGGTAGATGTGGTTTAATGTGGTAAAAAAAACAGGTACCACATGAGCACTGCTAATCTGATGGTGGCCAGAGGCAGCCGGTGAACAGCCTGTCAATCTCCCCGTGAGCGATACGCTCCCGGCTCCGCAGCAGCCTCACACAAATTGAGGTCGTTATGAATCTGGCATTTCTTTCGTTGACCCTGCGTAGCCCTGTAACCGTGTAACCGCCAAATGAGATGAACACGCTCACATACAGGCTTCTGTTAACAACAGAAAATGAGAATCTGGGCGAGCTGATTACCAAACAGGCAATTTGATATCAAGATGAGCACCACAGCAACCAGCTGTTGACAAGCCTAGCAACACGGCCATTTCACAATATAACGTCATTGTGGCGTGATGTTCAAATTAACATAATGGAGAGAGGAGGAAATATTCCTTACAGTCAATCCAGGATTTTACTGGGTCATAAATTATTTCAGGATACAAGGACTTTCTAGCCCTGGATTTAGCCTCACAGGCTGTTTTTTGTCTCTGGTGGCTTCCATCCCTAGACTGGTAGACCATGACCTTCCAACCTCTATAATCATCGTCTGAAAGATGGTGCCTGCTTGTGAATGAAATGATTCTTCCTAGAGATATTTCACTGGAAGTATCAGGATATTATATGATGCAAATAACGTTTGTGTTTTTTCTGCAACGCATATATTATTTGCAAATTCAAATGTATTTCCCAAAGACTGTTCATGCAAAGAACAACC
Organism: Platichthys flesus; assembly: GCF_949316205.1. Classification (NCBI taxonomy): domain Eukaryota; kingdom Metazoa; phylum Chordata; class Actinopteri; order Pleuronectiformes; family Pleuronectidae; genus Platichthys; species Platichthys flesus. The sequence goes on along the minus strand of NC_084955.1, from coordinate 21,478,177 downwards.
ACGATAACAACAGAGGTTTTTTTTCATCAATGAAAAACCATTAATTTTAGCACTTAATGATAAATGGAAGATTAATAAGTGAGCAAGTCACTAATAAATTAAACTAAATGTTTCCTGTGATTAGTGCCAAGCTAGATGATTCTTCCTAGGGAAACTTCAAAGAAATTATGAGGAAATTACAGATCTGTAGGGTAGTGTTTTAAACAATATCACTTGAGTATATGAATGTGGTGTCTCTGACAGAAGAGACCTTGATTCAGCAGATGTCTCCTCAACTCACCAGCCGGCTGATCTCCTCTTGTCGGTCGGGGGCGGAGCGAGCCGTGGCTTTGATCATAGTGGAGGTCTGGTTATCCGTCAGCTTCTTGATGCATCGCTGACCAGCAACAATGTTACACACCTGTATGGAACCAAAGGAAAAAGTTTAAACTTTTTTTCTGCAGTGGATCTGCTTTATAATTATACAATTGATAAACAGACGCACCTGGGAGCTTCCCCTGCATACTGCAGATTTCATCATATTCTGAGTTATGTTTAATAAAAGACCCCACAACAAGAATTACACAAGTCTCTCTCACCTCCAGGGGCAGGTAGGTGTGCTTCTGCTCCTGGCCCACTTGTAGACAGGGTAGGTGGGGGTACTTGAGCTGCAGGCTGTACTTCTCTCTGAAGTACTGGGCTACCGTACGCTCCACCGTCTGACCGTTTTCCAACTGCAGAGGAAACCTGCGGGAAAAAAAAATACACACCTAGATTTATAACTATCTACCATAACTTCACAACAATCTATATATTGTCAAATTCATTTTCCCAGAGCATTCTAAGAGTGTAAACACACAGACCACTGACATAGATATGAACCATTTCCTTTTAATGTCTCTATGATGATGTAAAAGTAATTTGTGACCTATTCAACTTTGAATGTAGATCCTCATCCACTCAGCTACTTCACTAATAAATGAATACTGTTCAATGCATGCTTGACAGATGACTCCCCCCCCCTCCTCCCAGAATATCCTGTTCCCTCTCCCACCCAGACGGCTGACTCACGTTTGATGGCTCGCGGGCCGACGGGTCACGTTGCAGACGCGGTACTTCCTCCGCATGGTTCCACAGTGCGTCACCTCCACCTTCAAACCTGGTGAATAACGCAAAGGGTTGGAGCCGCATTAGAAATGTGTCTGTTTGTGGTTATTTGGCGTTAAAACGCCCCTTTGCCCCCCTTGCGTGCCGGGAACACATGGATTCACCTTTGATTTCTTTGGTGAATTTGACCCGGTGCGAGTCGGTGAGAGGGCGGGGCTGCTCGTCTATGTTGTGGATGTCCAGCACTTCACACATGAACTGGATGACAGGCTGGGCCTTGTAGAATGCAGTGGCAGAAACTGCAAATTTAAGACAAATAAAACAACAACATATTATATTATCCTTTAACACAACAGTATTTTTTGTGATGCAACCATGTTACTTCACTTTCTGAAGTTACATGATAGCAACACATTTAAACAGCTTAACAAAGTTTACTGGTCATCGTGTTTGCCATTAAACTCGGGATCAGACTGTGAAGGTCCCTGATGATTTCAATAGACCAATTAGGAGTCGACGTAACAGTTACATCACTATAACTGCGCCTGCATGTAGATAGTGGTGCCCTTGTTTGAACTAAGCTTAAGAAATAATATTAGTTAACGTCGACCTTACTAACGTCTGTCTCTTTAATCCTGTTCTATTAAGATTTAAAATAGAGCTCATATTCAGTGTCATACTTGACTTTCAATTCAATTTGATCTGGTCACCCACTAGAGGGCAGCACCACAGCAAAAATGCCATCTGGTGAATCTTTGGGAGATTGGGGTTTAATTTGGGGGTTCTGCAAGTCAAGGGGATTTTATGACTGAGGCTGAATGAAAACACACATATGGTCAGTTGCTCTGGAGAAGAATGAGAGTCTGTAGAGTGGCTGGCAGATCGGATCCTGAGTCACAAACAGCTCCTTAGTGACTCGTGCAAGCAATCTGTTGTCCAAACAGTTGCTGGAGTCTTTGAAAAGCATTATTCACCAGTAAATCTCATTTGATTTGTAAGCCATTGTATTTTAACTAATATATACCTCATTAGTCCTATCACCAAAAAGTATGCAGGTGCAGTCCACTGGTATATAAAACTCTTTATGTCAAAAATAGATATATTTAGGTAGTAAATATAAACAATTAATATCAAGTAAATTGGATATTCGCTACTTTTATTGTTGTTTTTAAACTTTTTATATCAGGGGCAACATTGACTTGCTTGTGGATAAGAAAGTAAAGTTGATAAAAAACAAGCCATGGCAGCATAGTAACAATATGTAGTGAGTCATAAGTACCACAGTAGTAATATAGCAACAATTTGCCGTTTAATAATATGGATAATGTGGAAATAATCTTTATTTGGGATATGGAATTTAAATTATCCCTAGAGCCCTGCATGATGCCATGCAGAGGAGTTAGAAAACAAGCACTTTGCATAAAAGCTGCTTCTCTGGTTTGTTGCTGGAGAGCAGACTGGTGGTGACCAATTGATTTCCAAGGATGAGAAGGCGGGAAAGTGAGACAAAGGGAGAATGAGAGGGAAAGATTTAAATAGAGAGGCTTCAAGCACTTGGAGCAAAACAAAAGCCGTCTGAAGGAAATGCTCCACACATCTACCCTCCTGACCCCAGCAACACCCACCAGTCTAACTCATGGAGGCACTACTACTAACACACACACATGCACTCATGCACACACACACACACACACTCACACACACCGCTCTCCGTCTCCACAGCAACCATCCAGTCAGTTCCCATCCAGCAAAGAACCCACCTTCCTCCAAGCTCCTCCATCAATCTCACACAAACACACACGCTCTTGTGCCTCCAACCACCTCCTGCAGTGTGCACATGGTGAAAGACATTCTGCATCGCCCTTCCTGTTACATGTCTTCCACAAACAATAACAGATTGAAATTGTAGCTCTCAATTCTGGGTCATTTAACAGATTTTTTTCTTTTTGCTGACAAGGGGCCCCGAGCCCGAGCCAATTACCAAAATAGATCTGTAAACATTACATTTTATATCTGAAGAGAATCTTCTCAGCAAAGGGAACTAGATCTATTCTGACTTTGCTCTGCTAATGAGAAATGTGCTGATGAAAAAACTATTGGTTCCCCTGGACAGAACTATAACGTAGGTCTCCATAATGTCCAAAAAACATCAATAGAAACCTAAAGACCTTATGTAGCTCCAAGAAATAGTAGCTTTCTCGTGAGCAAGACAGTGACATTTAATCTGTGTTAAATTCAGCTATTACATTTCTTAAAACATAACATTAATGAGAGTAAACTGATCATGTACATATCTCTAAAAATAGCTTGTTTCACAGAGGTTCCATGTCGTTCTAATCAATGTGTTAAATTATTAAAATCTCATTTCCACAGACGTAACAGAGAAAACACATTTCTGAACGAGAGAAGACCGTTTCATTTTTAAACAAGGATTGAATCACAGAAGAGAACATTGTGAAACCACTGCATCTCACTGTGTCTGAAGCAGTGAGCAATAAAAACAACTGTTGCATTAATATTGTTGAAAGCTGTGAGGCCATATCGTGCCACTGGGGAGACATCACAGTAATAACCGGAGCGAGGCAAACAATGACGATTGGCTCTCACCGTCGATGTTGAGCATCATCTTCCACATGGCGGGCCGCACAGACTGATGGAAGCCAAACCAAACCTCCCTCCCGCCCCCCAGGGGATGGTCATAGCCCTCTGGAGCCGAGAAGAAGGATCGACCCACTGGAGTATACCTGGATGGGGGACAGTGACAATAATTACAAAAGGGCTGTGAGGATAACGAAGGAAAGATAAAGTAAAAAACAGGTACCACATGAGCAAACAATCATAGGGAGTGAAAACAGTTCAAGAAGAGAAGGAGTTAATGGGGTAAATAGGAAAGGGCGCTGGAGAAGACTGGACATGGGATCTTGAGCTGGACTCAGACTACACAAGTTTTCAAATTCCAGACCGATTTTGAAATCGAGCTGCGTCACACAGAAGAATCTTTGCAGATATTCACACGTCTGAATAACAAGATTATAAAAATAATGGCACGTCACACATTACAGGGTTTTATTAAGTTTATTTCTCCACAGGCAGCGACATATAGGGGATATATCAGTCATGTGACCTCATGGGGAAGCAGATGTGTGATGTGTAATGTTAATAAACTCAAGCAGAAGGCTGAACGAGTCTGGATGAGAAGATGGTCAAAGAGAGGCATAGTGAAATCGTTAACTTGGCCTCTTGTCTGATTTCCCAGCTTTCACATCCTAAATTGAGAAAAAAAGTCAATATGTGTTTAACAGTGTCAGATCCAGCAGCTCTTCAATGTGGTCTGAAAACACATCCGTGAAATAAATGGGTGTTGAAACGGCCTGGACTCATCCACCTCTTATTACTCTGCCCGGGATGAATAATTGTTCAATGTTTCTCTCAGTGAAACCTGCATTGTCAATGTATCAAGCTGCCGGTGAAACACAGAGAGCCTGACACCTGCGAGCGGAGCTAAATACAAGGTGTCGATATATTTAACAATTTCTAATAATGCTCTGACAAAGGTTTTCATTAAAGCGCTGGTGATATTACGTTTAACGCTGCTTGCGCTGGGTCTTAGGAGAGTGATATGGAGTGAAGGATTGCCCGAGGTCAAGTATGAAACTGAGCCCATATAAGCTGCGTTTGATTTCCGTTGGGATCAGAGAGCTGATATTGACGCCGCCATGACAAAACAAATAAATAGTGTTTGCTATAAGTTGCAGAGGGATTGTTTTTTTACGACGTGTTTGACTCAAGAGGGAGGAGGGGAAAGTAAAACATCCTCCACATTATTAGTTCTTTAATGGTCATTCTAAAACATTAACATTCTCTATTTAGGCCCAAGAGGTTGAACTAAGACGTGTGTATCTTGTGGAGGATTAAAACTCAGCTCACTTCATGGATGGCAGGTGTCGCAGGACCACGTCCACTGCATGAACAGGGTTGGTGCTGATGGGCTTGTCCAGCTCCAGAGGCTCAGGCATGCTGCGGCCGGTCAGCACCTCGTGGAGCATGTGCCAGCTGACCAGTGACACAAACTTGATGGACACCTTGAAGGGACGATCTTTCCCCCCCTCACCTGGTAGAGTGACATCCAGGTCCACCTGTGAGGGGACAAGAGAAAAGGGAGGACAGAGCAGATCAGATCACATGGGCTGTTTTATCACACGCACTTAGGTCCGGAGCATTTTCTGAATTCTTCTGGAGGACCGAATGTGGAAATAAGAATGGCCGAGCAGGTGGGTGAGATGATAAGATGTGCCATATACAGAGAAGATGAAGACGTGGATGTTAATTTGGAAAAATGCGATTCTGGATCTTTTGCTGCGTTCTTCATATGTAAAAAGGCAAACTCCAGAAAATGTCTTTGAGTTTGCCTTACACATATGAAGAACGCAAGCCTTCATGCCTGAAAAGCCACTTAGGGAATTGTGTGTTGGCTGTCATGGTTTGATGCACTTGTGTACGTTCTTCTATGTGTGTGCAGGCTATGTGCAAGTAAGGATTGTGCGTTTGCACTTGTATGAATCTTTTTTCCAGCTCACCCCTGCAGGTGCCACAGGTAGAGGGTTGGCTGTGTACAGGCTCCTCTTCCCATCGTACACTGGCCTGCGATCCCCAAAGATGGTCACCTTGAAGTGCTGCACCATCGAGTCGACCACCTCCCTGTACACACACAGATTCTCAGTTCAACTGGACCTAGCAAAGTACTGACAGTAAAAACATCGGTGAATCTAAAGTCTTGTCCCTCGTAAAAAAACACAGCAAATTGGGATCTCACTCCTTGTAAGATGCTCTATATTAGATATTAGCTACGTGCACATTTCGAAAGGTTTAAAGATAAGAACCGCCGTACCTGTTGACTCGCCGTGGACACTTATCAGGCTTGATGTCCACCTCGTAGAGGTAGACATCCATCTTGGGGATCTCCACCTGGAAGCAGTTGGCCAGCAGCTTGATGGGCTTCCCCATGGTGCCATAGCCAGGCCGCCGAGGTAAGGAGAACAGGGACTGGGCCCCAACGGCTCCTGAGAGAAAAACAAGGAGGAACAAGGAGGAATTTAAAAAGATGTAGAGAAAGCAGGGGAATGAATCATGTTGTGCTATTACCGACCGAGTTTATCAAAGATACAGTAAAGTAAATACAAGTGGCTGATGGTGGGGGGAAAAATGACCTGTGAAATTCCAAATGTCAAGATAAGATACCGGTAGGTGAAACACCAAGAACAAGCATGTTGGACTTGGACATTTTATACATTTAAAGGCAAACACACACCCACCCACCACACCATCAATAAACCTACCAACCTCAATGCAATGTGCAACTGAGAACTTTATCAGATAAACAGGGGAAAGTACAGAGAGTGTCAGGGGAATAAAGCTGGTTTCAAAATTATGAGCATTTGAACATGCACCTACTGCAACTGTTACACACGGGCCAACACACTGTATTTTGAGAATACACACATGGAACACAGGTGCATTGACCACAAATGCAGTGTGTGAAACAGGAAGTGTGTGGATCGGCAAATGAAGCCGTCTCGATGGAAACGAACGGATGATGACATCTTCTCGGCCGCATTTGGAAAAAGGAACACAACAGCTGAATAACGTGACCTTCCACAGGTTTTCTTCTAAAGCTTCTTCATTTCACTGTAGTGGAACATTTTGAAAGCCGGTCCTTAAAGATGATTAATGGACAAATGACTCACATTTCACATACTTTAAATTCTTACTGTGTTACTAAACTTGTGACCGAAGATTCGTCTAAAATGTCAAAGTTGACGCATAATGATTCATAAGAGAATACGCTTTCTCGCCCACTCGCTCTTCTACAAAAGACTAAACTTCCGCCACTAAGGGTCTCTCAAACAAAACAAAAATAAAAGACTGAGTTTGATGATGTGAAGGAGCTTGGGATCATGGGAGTTTTTGTGTTCAGCACCATTCCCAATGAAAATCTACCTCTACAGAGCCGGCAATAAATAACCTTCATCTTTTACAAGTGACCAGGACAAACAGTGGAAGGAGAAAACTGTTGATTGGTTAAATGGCCGCAGCGTGTTTCTCCTTCACACGTCATTTGACTCAGACGTTACAGCAGAGACAGAAAAAGCAACGAGTGAAGCGAATATGAATTTCCCACGGGATTAATAAAGTATCCATCTGTCTATCTATCTATCTATCTATCTATCTAAATAAAAGCGGAACGAAATCTCTGAGCTTGAACATTTTGGTTAATTTAGCTACACAAGACCACAAAATACACATTTAAATAAAGAATTGTGTCTAATTATATCTTCAAGAACTGTTATTTGCTCTGTGTGTGTGTTTCACATGTTTTCTACGTGACTGACTTGTTCTAAAAGATTGTATTTCTGCATATGTACACACACACAAAAAGGAAACATGAGTCACTTTGATCCAGAAACAAGTGAGTTCTTTTCAGCTAAATGTGTCACACTCACTTCAGAGCTATTTTGGGTCTGCTGAGGCTTGTCCCCCACATCAGACCTGAAGAACAAACCGCTTTGCTGATGTGCCGATATGATGTCGGGGTTAAAAATCCGGATGCTATCATGTGTTTGGTCATTCTTATGCAAGAGCCGCCAACGTTACACAAAAACTCAGATGAGACTCATCAACTTTCCTGGCAAATGTTGCTTTCTTTCAACACCCCCACCCCCCCACCGCCCCCTCCAGACCCCGTGGCTTTACTTGACTTTTTATTCAACGGTCTTGTTCTGTCTTCTGGAGCTCGCCAGTCTCAACCGAAAAAGAAAAACAGCCCCAGATGTGTCACCGATAAATGGGAGTCGTGGTTGGAGTGTGATTCATCACCGATTTGACTCACAGCCTCACATGTGTGGGTGATGTTAGGGTTGAGGGCCCCAGCAGAAGGGAAGTTCATGAAAACCCTCCCTACATCGGAACAGAAACCTTCTGTGAGGTAACGACCGACAACATGAGCAAACCCCCGACTGTTTGTTTACAGTCAGGAGACCTTGGAAATATGTGTTTTGACCTGGTCCCTGTATTCTAGGTCTCCTCTGACGGGCTGTGGAGTCCAGCAGGGTTGATGGAGGGTGTAGGTCTTTGCGGAAAATTATTTTTAAAAAGGGGAAAGTCTGGAATTCCTACCACAGCTGTCACTCTCACACAAAACTATGTGCACGCTAGGTTTTGTAATGGTAATTCCCTTGGTTGCCCTTTGTGAAAAGTACGAGGGATTTAACACACACACACACAAATGACGGAAAGAAGGATGACAAATATTCTGGTAGGTCTTCATTAGGGCGACACAAATGAGGTCGTCTACCATGAAGAGTGACATGTCCCAGTTCCTAATTCAAGCGATTTCAGGACTGAACAAGTCCTCAATTTGAAATTCAACAGCGTCTTCCGTTACTGGGAGAACTTTGTAAATGTGTGATGGTCCTGGTGAAGTGGGCGAGCAGGGAGTGGCAGGATTAGAGAGTGGGCAGAGTGGGTGGTTTCTGACTTTCATCTGCCTCTCTGAACTGGCTTCCATTCAGCGTGAGTCACGGAGAGAAACACACCGCGGAGCATCCTGCTTCTTTCTCGTGGAGCTACAGGGTGGAGGGGTTAAGTTTTGGTTTTCCACTCCCTTGTTCAGACACACACACCCACACAACCACTTGGTTTCATTATTTTGGTATGAAACCCACACAAGGAGACAGGCGGTAATTTGTAGCAGTGGTATAGCAGGGACATGCTGAAATAATGAGCTTATATTTCCCACATCACACACAAAAATGTTACACTTTTGGCATTTTGTACAAACACAAGCACGGACTCTCCCTGATACACATTGACAAACTGCAACAATTTATAAATTCTAACAAAGCAATCCCGACGCAGCACAACATCGAGACCAGACCTCCGACAAAGAGCCCGATCTCACGGAGCCACCTCCAACCCGCAGTCGAGATTTCTGTTTGGAATAGCAGCAACGTGACGACATGCACACGAGCATCAAAACAACCAAGTTGTGTGGGTTTAATCAAAACGGCGTCAGCGTGATATTAGGCTGGGCGCCCCCCCCCCCCCAGCATTCTTTGGCTTCCTGTGAATCCTGTAGATCTGGTTGATTGTGGCGCCTGCAGGAGAAACGTGAGACGCGGTGATGTGGGTATGTTCAGGTTCCCTTTGCAGTGGTGGTCGCTATTCAGAAGAGCCCGACCAATATGAGCCTTCCACAGTCATATCCGTATCTCTGTTGATGTTTTGCTGATATGCGCTAATATGAAAAACTTTTATTTCACTGATTTAAAAATGCAGAAAAGATGTGCATTTATGTTTTTATAATAATACATATGATTATATGTACACCTTTCATTGGTTGTATTAGATTTTCTTTTAAATTATAATTATTCAAATCTCAACCCCTCTGTTACATTTCTTTGTGGTAAGGGTTTGATAACATCTTATCAATTAAAAAATACATATTGGTATCAGAATGTTCTATTCAGACTATTTATAGGTTAAAAATGACTTAAATGTGAAATTTACATGACTCAATAGAATAGAACATTGTCTTTTTCAAAACCAGAATATAGCCCCCATTCAAACAGCAGCTGGAGAATATTGACTTTGTGTAAACTATCGGTGACGTCTGCATGCTGTGATCACTGAGCAACAACACAAGGCACACGGTGGGTGATACACTGAGGTGTTGAAAACCCACCTGGCTTGTCGCACAGGTGTGTGTGTGTGTCTGTGTTTATGAACAGCCAACCTGACCCTGATCGTCCCGCATCACCTCAAATGCCTCCCTCCTATCTGTACTTCTTGGAAACTGTGCCTCTCTGTTCCCTCCACAAACAGACAAAACAAATGTGCTTGTCCAGAGGAGCAGGAGCGAGGGGGTCAGAGAGAGAGAGAGAGAGAGAGAGAGAGAGAGAGAGAGAAAGAGAGAGAGAGAGAGAGGTTTAACTGTCAGGCAGGGGGGGACGGTGGGGTGGGGTGGAACGTACTGGGAAGGGTCTGGAGCATCTGACTCTGACATTTGCGTTCTCACATACAGCCCCTCTGGGAAAACGTGCAGAGTTCAGTGCTCGTCTGAGAGCAGCTTTGTTGTCATGCCTTATATGATGAATAAGACCTTGACAGTGAAATGCACCCTCCACTGGGCTTGCTGGGTGTGTGGGAAGCTGTACAACCCCTAACACAAGCAGATGCTTGCACAGGTTTACAGGAATGTTGACTTACTGCAAGACTAAACACAAAACTTATTCAACAAATACTTATCAGGGATGCGATGACCTCTGCTGCTCGAAGGTGACGTGCAATACGTGGCTATGACAGATATTGAAAGCTCACCCACAAACACACATCAAAAGGTTTATTGAGTCCACCAACAGGGAGTGGAGGAGTTCAAGGAAACCTCCTCTTGTTGCGATAAAAGATTCCGCGCCGTGTTTGTGTGCGAACTTTCAGATAATTACAGGAAGGACATGCTTTGACAAACAGAAGACTCAAGATTTAATCCTCCCCCAGTCCGTGTAAGTATGTTACTCATTTCCTGAGCTGCAGACAGTGAGAGATCACAGAGGTGGGAAAGCCCATCTTTACCATCAATAAAAAAAATCAACCATCGCTGAGTTCTGGTGAAACGCAACTATGATAGATGTGGGTTGTCATAGGCATTGGAAATTGATGCAATAGCCCTGGGCCTATTGCAACGTGCAGCAAAAAAAGTCATTCTGGTTTTCACATTTATTGTTAAGTAACCAATTCCTTCTATATCCTAGTTCTAGTTCGGGTTTTTCATTGCACTGATTGTCGTGTACTGTCAAAACCTTTATGGTTCTGCCAACATCTTTCTTAAAATCAAATTTGATTATAAATAAAATATGTTCAAATCGAAGAAATAGCCATTTTTAATGAGGAAAAGTTTCATTTTGAGTTTGCTATTGACAAGAATCATCTGCTGCTGCAAAAACGTGATCTTAGAAGTATTAAGATCAATCAGGGATGAGCAACAAAACAATATCATCAATTATCACAACCTCATTTTTATCAGATGAGGTATCTTTAAGGATAATGCCAGGTTGCTGTCCAGCAGCTGAAGCTCTGTGCCAGGCCAGCTGACGCAGCAGGACTATGACCCCAAACGTTGCTGTAAATCTACAACAAAACGACTTCAGGGACCTGGAGAGAGTCGTTCGCACCAGACAGAAGCAGCTCTGCAGGAAGAATGGTCCAAACTTCCTCCTGATCATTGTGCAGGTCAGAGCCAAAGCTACCACGACTGTTCGTGTAAGGGCTGCTGCTGCCAGAGCAAGTTCTGCCGCTTTAATCAACTTGGGGTTTGGAAACATTTTTCCACTGAGACTGTAAATGTTTGATGAATGAGTTCAATAAAGTCAAAAAGGATTATAATTGCTCGCATGTTATTAGTGTAACAACATTGTGTATTTCTTTGATAAAGATCACAACACGTTGTTATTACCAATAAATGAAGAAAAGCAGGTAAATCCAGATGGTTCACATCCTTTTTCAGCCACTTTTCTCTTCCTCTTGTCTGGGCCAAATGGAATAGTCTCTGCAAATCTTAATGCTGCCAATGTTCTACAAACTCTAAAGCGATATCCCGACCAAAAGCTATGATTTAATGTGCTTATACCTTGCAGGCTTGGAAGACATCTCTTACGTGTCGGTAGTTTCCTGCTTCAGAGAACAGCCGCTGTGCTCAGCTGGAATTTATGTCACTTCTCCAACAGTAACATGGATTCATGGCAGAAACACAGCATCAGAACTACTCCTACGAGCCTGCAACTTAATCTACTTTTCCTCCGCCCATCAGCATCATCATCCCAATATGTTACACACACACACACCTTCACTCTTCTGCCCGTGCACTGAACTCAAGTTGTGTGCTGCTTGTGTGTGTGGCTATAGCTGGCTACACTACACTTGGACATACTCCACCACTTTTTGTTGGCAGATGAGTTTAACACAACTCGACTGGCTCAGTGAAGTGCTGCAGTCGCCCTTTGCGGTTTAAGCAATCATCAATCTTCCAGCATACATACACACACACACACACACACACAACACTAGAATCAATGTTATAAATTACTTTTCTGGTCCATGTGTTCATGAAGGGAACTTATTAAACTTTATTGTCAGTGTTTTTCTGAATTGTTTAATTTGTCCAGCAACAGCACAACCAAGCATTAATAATAATAATAATAAGGAACTAATAACATTGACATTACGAGTCAAATCTGTGCTCCAAGATTCATTCTTCCTTTGTCTAATCAAGGAGAAACAGCTCCCAATACCGAATCCAGTGTATTTGAGCAAACAGTAACATTAAATACAAGTTAGTTTTTGTTAATTAAGAGTCACCAGTGCTACAGTGCAATTGTCCAGATGTAATAAATTAATGCAATGTTGCACTAGAAATCAATAAAACAAATAAATATGATATCTTGCACCAATAATTATGATCCTGTTCTTAGCAATATTTTTTTTTCAGAAACATCTCAGCAATGCGAACTCGTTCCACTCTGCTGCTTCGCAACACAACACAGTCACACTGTGCACAGTGGGCTGGGATCCAGAATAACTGGATAGTGAGAAGCTAGGCTGACGTCCAGTCCCTGCTAACCACCACATAACCCCCACCCCCCACTACACAAACGTCCACGCTGCTAACGAGTGCACATGTCCGCACATATACAGGCCCACACACACACACACACACACACACATGCAGACACACACACACAATACAGCTGTTGTGTTTCTAATCCGGAGAGGCCTGAGCTGTGGGAACAGGGCGAGTGCTCGGCGGCGAGGCACAATGGCGTCAGTCACAGCAGGCAGAAAGTAGAAACACACACGCACACGCACAAACATACGTACACAGGAGGACTGGTAGACGGGTGGTTTGATGCTCGTAACACACAGTCAGACTCCTCTGTCCGACCCCCCCCCCCCCCCCCCATATCTACCTCAGGGGTGTTGTGTCTGGCACCCATGGGAGTCAACGCCATTCTCTGCCGCAGTTAAACAGCAGCAGGCGGCTACACACTGACAAGCTGACCATGGCCTGGTCAGTCACAACAACATGTTCAATTGTTGACATCAACCTCGGGGGACACCTGAGGCCCACTGAGAGTGGAGGACTGCATATGACGGGGAAATAACATTGGGTTGGGGGGTGTTTAGAGGGGGTTACGAGTTATCTGCAGTAAGAAGCCAACTGTGATACAGGTACAGACACAGGTCGGTGGAGAATATCTACACACAGACACACACATACAGTAGAGATAGATAACGGTGTACCAATAGAGTGTGGATACCCAGCAGGACCAGACAGGCTGGGCCGAGCCAATTTTATGAAAAGACAGTCAGGTCGGGTCGGTCATGTTGGCTGGACTGATTTTTTTTTTATACTGCACTGTCTGTCTGGAATCGGGGGGGAAACAGGCACTAACCATGCGTGTCAGGGACAGGTTAACACAAACACAGCGCAGCTTATATTAACTGCATCGGGCTCAGGTCGGGTTCAGACACAGACAAACTGAACGCATGTCAGGTTCCGGTCGGGCTCCATTCGTTTTCTCTCGGGCTTGGACGGGATGGAACTAAAAATTGAAGCTCGAGCCAACCCTGGTCTATATCACTTAAATGTTTTAAATTACAAATCCTGCTCATTTATTTACAAAAACAATCCAAGAAGAACGGAGATAATTACTTTGAAAAACTGGAATGTTTGATTCACTAAACTCTGGTAAAATTCATATTATAGAGTCAAATGCGAATAATCATCAGTATGCTTTATCAGTTAAACTCCATATTTCTTTCTATCAAGGAGTCTAATTTCTAACAGCCCAAGCAAAAAACTGAGGAAGTCGACCAGAATGTATTTTATAACCTTCATCCAATTAGTCTTAAACTAAAGAGATCAAGTTAAAGACCTTCACACAGAGTATGAGCTATGATAAAGGGAACAGGAGATTCTAAATGAAGCCCTCTGTGCTCACGGTGCTGCTACGCCAGCCGGAGTGAAACAGGGCTTCCAGGAGTTGTTGACTTTCTCTGTTGACTCGGGCAAGTCAGCTGCTGTTACTCTGCATGCTCTCCAATAAATTCATTAGAGCCAAAGCAAGTACTCGGATTATTGGGTCATGTCAGGGTCTTAACTGGGATTTCTTACTCACATTAAAAAGGTCAGGTGCTAAACTTCTTTGTCGTGCTCATCAACAAGTTTTTCCACTGACAATGTCCCAGTTTCTCTGGACAGACTTCACACAAGCAACATACTCTTCCTACAGTTTGATGGTGTTGACAAAATCAACTTGTGCTCTTATCGTGGGTGAGGTGCACTTTTTGGGGGAAAGCGACAGCTGCTCATCACATGGTGTCGACACGTGGATGAAATTCACATCTGTTTTTTTGCTGTAAAAATGTTATATCCAAAACAAGAGAATAAAACAGATGACTCAATTTGAACTCCAATCATATAAGAAGCTTTTCAAATCGTAGGATATTACCAGCTGGGTCTTTAAATGTGAGAATTGCCACTGAACTATATTGAGACTGTGGGGAAAACTGACAGGAGATAAACATGGATTCTGTCTGTCCTGCAGTGAACCCCCTCCCCAACAAAACACACATAGCTCCCCATCCAATTCCCTCTCTTCCTGTCCATTACCTCCCCCCTGAAATGAGCCCCTTTCAGTTCCCCCCAAAAACAGGACTCAGGAAGGGGGGACGAGGAGGGAGGAGGTGGTGGAAAACAAGCGTGGTCTGGCTGCTCTGGCTCCTAATCTCTGTGACACCTCACAACCTTCAGCCTTCCCTCCTCTCTTCTCACACTCTTTTGTAATCCCCCCCCACCTTCTCAGACACACACTACATCCCTTGATTTCTCCCTCCGTCTACTCAGCCCACTCGCAGGAGTTTGCCGTCAGCTTGCTGCTCTGACATCAGCATGTGTCAGACAGCAAAGATCTTCATGTTTTTACTACACAGACATAAATAAGACTTTTTGACTGAACATGGGAAACAGAGTGTGTTCCACAGAGGGCCAGAGGATTCTCAACAAAATCTAAAACTGACCGGATATTTTGAGTTTTTACTTTTTCTAATGGGTAAAGCTACGCTACACCTCAAGTGCTTGGATTTTAATTAAGATGCTCTCTGACTTGTAGGTCCACTTCTGTGGACAATTAATATCTAGCATTAACTGTCCAGGTTAGAGCCTGGCGCCATTTTGAACGTCACCTGTTTCACCTATAAAACTGAATATCACGTATAAATCGAATACGGAACGTAATTCAATAAGGCACTAAGGGCCAACAGTCCCCTTCATCAGGATCCCGGCATTATTCCCTGGGAATTGGCGAAAATTTCCCAAAGTTATTTCGTGATGCATGTCCCATGCTTCCACCAAGTTTTGTGAATATCCTGATCAAGTTCCAAATATTGAATATGATCTGATGAAAACCTTTGGTCACATCAAGATGGGTCATTAGGATGGGTTTTTAATATTTTCTGCAAAATTAAACATAACACATATTTCTCTCTTATGAAATGAGTAAAAAGAGCAAGACCACACTCAAAGAACCCTAATGGTTAGCCTTATGGGTGGCAGGGGTTTGTCGATATTGTCGGTATTCAATTGTCAATGGGCCGTTTGAATTAACTGAGTATTATGGGGATGGACTGCAAATCAAGCACTAAGCCGTCCCTCACAGCCGACCCCAGTGTCTGTATAAAATCCACAGAGAGCTGGAATACAAGGGGAACGACAGGGAAGGCAGAGTTTCCCTCTGAGGCACAGAAAGGGAAACAGAAGCAGTTACGAAGGCGGGCGGGGTATGGGATGGGGGGGTATGTAAATTTTTTAAAAAGAGCGGGAAACAGACAAGAGAAAGAAGGGGATAGGAAAGAAAGGAGAAATGCCTTGAGACGTTCTTCATCAAACTATTAATATTCCCCTTTAGTGTCTGCATTGGGAAAGAAAAACCAACGTCTACCAGGGCTATCCTTTCACAACAAGCTGACTCATCTCTCGCCGACTCAAATCCCACCTGGTCACCAAGTTTCGTGCAACAGGTGGAGGGTGGGGGAGGCCCCCCCGCTGTCCTGAACCTGCCACCTCATTGTCTTCCAGTAAGCTGCATCCTTCACGCTGCCACGTAACCAAGCTCTCACACAGTCGATGTTCACAGGTTAATGAACATGTTCTATTCTCCTCCCACAAATACTACAGGTAACTATTAGGTCACAAGCATGCTTTTAAACGTGTGCACCTATGTAGAGTATGTAGATCTGGATATCCTTTGCAGTTGTTAGCTAAACTAAGCAGACAGGCTGCTGGTTAGAGATTATTAAGTTAACTCATACTCTCTTAACTATCTTATCCAACTCACAGCAGGAAACTAATTAGAATTTTCCTCAGAATAACAATTACTCATGGAAAAGGGTCTGCTGCCAAAACCAGCATGACATACCAATAACTTAACTATGTATGTACATCAAAACTGTTATATAATAAAATATTTACCCTTCATATCTTAGATAACATTTGACTATGCAGCCTTTTCAGAGATATAAACAATGCTAATCAATTTTTTTTTAACTTAACCACGATGTAGCACCAACTCAACATTAAAGGGACAAGCAGTTTGTGGACATACCACAGGGTTAGCGCTCAAAATGAATTTGATTTGCTTAAGGCTCTGAAAGCCTTGCACTCATTATATTCCTAGTGCTAAGCTCTCCAGGGCCATGCTTTCCATGCCACATGTGCTGCTACTTAGACTAGTGGGGATAAGGGTAACTGTCCATTTCTGAGCAGGCAAATGCTATCGATTTGCATTTTCTCACGCTACTCTGCGGGCCACTGGCAGACTGATGGAGGGCCTCCTTTTAATCATTCACCCATAAATGGCGCTTACTGGTTGGCGCGTGGTGGTTTGTGATAAGGGGATTGTGAACCAATACGCACAATACAAAGACCCTGCAGCTACTTACAAAGACAAGCCACAATACGATATTGTAAAATGTGCCTCTATCTGACTATTAGTGAATAAACGTCTTCCAAAATGAATACATCAAGCAAACTCCTAAACAAACTTAATGTCAGTCTGCATATCAGCAAATAAACTGCATAAGGTTGCATTGGATGTGCTCTCAGGCTGGGACCAACCTGCCCAGTCCCCAAGTCAGTTCTCATGCCGACTGGTGAGCCTGAGAGTTATGGTGGAAGCGGAAATGATTCAAGTTCTAAGCAAATGTGGTTTTACTCATTAATTTTGTCTGAAGAACTCTCCAAATTTCCTCTAATCCAAAATATACAGTGAGCTGAACCCACACACCTGCCCTCCAAACTGACACAGAGCTCTCCTAGACGGTTTGATATTACTGCAGGTGCTCGGTTACACCGGGAAAACACCTCGAGATCCAATACATTACCAACACAGGGAAGTGCCCCAGCTGAGCTGAGACGCTAATGAGGCAGTAGGCAGCAGAGAGGGCTCTCTCTCCTCCTGAGGAGAAGGAGGAGGAGGAGGAGGTTAAGGACCAACTGCTGTATCATGTGTCGCTGGCCGATCGGCACTACCTGGTATTCATTTGTGGTCACATAAGTGGAAAAGCTTCCGTTACAGCTGAGACAAAGCCGGGCAGTTCAGACTGTTAAACTGCCACAGCCACCAGGACAGAGACGGTTAACTGACCATGAGCTTGGTTGACAACAGGAAAAAAAAAAAAAGAAAACTAAAATCCACCAGGACATGAATTTGTGAGGTTACACAAGGTCACTGCTGCAGATAAACAAGTTCAAAGCTCAAGTTGAAGCCTCAGAGGTTTGACATGCAGCCAATTTTCTCTAAAAAAAAAACAACACAACAGAGGATCCTGTCAAGAACAACACTGCTGCCCTACTTGCTGTTTAGGAATCGGGAGTCGAATCAGCATATTATTATATGCATGGATAAGCACGGATGTGGCAGAACTGGTTAAATCAGAGTGGAGCTGCTGGGGCCTTTTCCCCCGGCTGCACTTCCACTGAGCTGCTGCTAAATACAGTATGTTGAGGTCAGTCTGGGGTCAGTGGGTGACCAGGGCCCGGGGGCTGTGAAAGGACAGGGGGTTCATCCTCTGTCACAGGTTCTCATGCTGGGCTCGGGGCTAAACATCTCACTGTGCAAAGTGAGGATTGAACCCATAAATCAAGAGTGAAACCAGGCATCTGTCCAGTGTTTAATGGAGCCCACACATCTAGCTGGTGACTTTCTACGTCCTAAGAAGAAAGTTGGATGTGACAGGCAGTGTTACCCAGTGAGATCATCTCTGTTGTGACTCATGTTTGAGGGCATCGAACCTCCCTGGGTACAGATGGAGACCTGCAGGGTGTCGTCCTCTGGGCTCGCGGAGCACAGAACCCAAAACATGTCGGTGCTCTCTCGTCTGTGAACAGCAGCTGGTTCTGTCCCCGGGAGAACCACGAGCACACTCACTCATACAACTTTTAGGAGTCATTTACCTGTAGTTCCGATTTCCATTCATGAGGTCTCTGCCCGGGTCACTACCCGGATCCCAGCTGTCAAATGTCCGGGACTGTTCCTCCGTTCAGTCCGGTGTCTCCTCCGGCAGCGCACCGCCCCTGCAGTGCCCCGCTCCCGGCTAGCCTCCCCTCCTCCCTTGCGGGCTGTCAAAACGCCGGCGCCCCCTCCTCTCTCCTCCGTACGGTGGCGTTCGTTTCGCCGGCACCGGGGAGTTGTTCTGTTCGGCGTCCCCGGACACTGTCAACGTCTCCAGCCGGGTGTCGGTGCCACGGCGAAGGGGCTGCGGGCTCCTCGACACGACGCGGTGGCAGCTGCTAGTTAGCCAAGTTAGCTCGCTAGCCGGGGATGTGGAGGAAAGTGGCTGGAGCGGAGGAGAGGAGCCGTCAGGAGATCATCCCAGCGGGGGTCACCGAGTCCAAATCACTCCCTACACACAACCGAGCGCGGGCCACATTAATCCGTGTCCGCGGCACAGCGGGCGTCCCGGGGGGGGGGGGGGGCTGGCTCCGGCTCTCAGCTAGCTCGGCTCGGATAGTTGGAATTCTGACAGACGACGGCGACTTTTTCCTCGGGTTGAAAAACAGCCGCTGACTCGGCCCCGCTCCTCCAGCACCGAGGGCCCCGTGACGTCCTCCTGTGCGGTTCGTGTCCCGTCGCCGGAATCGAGCTGTCACGGCCGGGTTGTTCGCGCCGACACGACTCGGGGGTGTTCGGTCGCGTTGACAGATCAACTCTGCTGGGCAGTTCGGAGAACCAGCTTAATATGGTGAAGTTGCCTTCTGACACCGACAGGAAGAGGTGGGCTCACTGTCAGCAGACGTCAGAACCAACTACTCCGCCTTCTGCCAAAGGTAAAACCCTCAGTTTACTCCACTGTGACTGTGGTACTCTAAAAACCAGGATCTATGGATCATCACATCTGGTTTGAACCCGGAAGTTTAGGGAACATGTCACCTGCTTTGAACCCGGACGTTTAGGGAACATGTCATCTGCTTTGAACCCGGACGTTTAGGGAACAAGTCATCTGCTTTGATGTCCAATTCATTCCTGTTCCCACTTCACTTTTAAGTTTTTGAAAATCAAATATTGAGATGAAATCACAGTAAACAAATGCTGACAACTGCCCAGGAGCCAGAAAAGTATAAAATCATAAGTTTATTATCAAAAAACCCTACAAAAACTAACACATATTTACATTTTTGGCGTTATATTGTGTTTATACACAGTGGTAACCCTGTGTTTTACTTTTCTCTAAGTACATTACTGGGTGACAGGTGACATTTCTTACACCGGAAACTATGGATCATCACATCTGGTTTTAACCTGGATGTTTAGGGAACATCTCATCTGCTTTGATGTCCAATTAATTCCTGTTCCCAATTCAGTTTAAAGTTTTTGAAAATCAAATATTCTACTGGAATCATAGTAAACAAATGTTGACAACTTCCCAGGAGCAAAAAAAGTACAAAATCATAATTTTATTATAAAAGAAACCTTCATAAACTAGCACATATTTACATTTTCAGGTTATATTGTGTTTATACACAGTGGTAACCCCATGTTTTACTTTTCTCTAAGTACATTACTAGGTGACAGGTTTTAAAAGTATTTCTTACACCAGAATCTATGGATCATCACATCTGGATTGAAAACCATAAGTTTAGGGAACATGTCATCTGCTTTGAGGTCAAATCATTTACTGTTCCCACTTCAGTTTTAAGTTTTTGAACTTTAAACTGAAGTCAAAGAAAAACAAATACCCAGAAGCCACAAATGTTTAAATCATAAAGAAACCCACAAAAACTGATCTTGTCCTACTCAAACTTACACATATCTTAAATGTTCACATTAAATTATGTTTATACCCAGTTGTAACCCTATGTTTACTCTTCTATAAGAACATCACTGGGTGGCAGGTTTTAAAAGTCCATCATACACTTTTTTTGTAACTGCTAAGGTTCAAACCTGAAAGTTTTAATTTATTTTGTGTTCTCTATTCAGCTTAAGTTTATGAGAGCGTAGATTGAAGTTGAGTCTAAGTAATCAAATGTTGACAACCGACCAGGGGCCAGCATAAAACCATATAATTGTTGAGGTCACTGTCAAAGAAAACTAGTACTTCTAGTATTTCTCCAGGTGCTATTGTATTTGTTTAACTTAAGTACATTCACTAAGTGTGTCTTTTAATGTTCCCTTTAGTTGCAATAACATGGTGAACTTCTTATCTTATGTTATTGTATCTTTGGAGTTGGTACCAGTGGATCTTTGTCAATTTTGCCTCATAGAAAAGGCTAGTTTCTGAGAGTTAGGGGAAATAAAGAAAGTGTAGACACATGTAGAGAGGGTCCGTAAAGGCACAATAAACATCCTAGTATGGTAATCTGGTCAAGAAGTAAACCAGTTCATATTATAAGGGTAAAAAAAAACACACAGGAGTAATAAAAAACAAATTTATTTTCTTTAAAAAATAACCCTCCCCAACAGAGCTCCCATACTATCACATACAGAGCCGAAATAATATGCTTCTGCATCATTTCATTCAAATCTACTGGGAAGTGCTATGACAAGAACTGTTGTTGATCAGTGGCTTCAATATTGCTTCGTCAGACAGTGAGGCTGTGTGGAGGACGTGGACTCTCCTGTGTCCACATGATGCATTTCCAGGGTGACTGCCATTTGGTCTCCCCCTTTGCAAGGTGCTTTGTGGCTTCAGTGACTGAAGAACTGCATCTGGTTTCAGTTGTGCTGGGAAAATGACCCCAGTCTGAATTATTTTTTTAATCTTTTTTTAAGCACAGAATGAGGGGAACACTGGCCCCGACTGTGAAAGGCCCGGCAACTGGTGAGCCAAAATACAGAACGGGTTACAATTATATATTTATATATACAAATCACCTTGGACACAATGAAGGATCAGTACAAAGGCATTTTGATTATTTACGTTCATAAACATGTTTTAAAAATCAAACTCATCTGATCTCTTATCTTTCGATCCCTTTCAGCTCAAAGGGGCTACGACCATCAGACAAGATTTGAGGCGCTTAAAGGGCAACTGAGGTGGAATTCTGAGACCGTCTCCACAGTGCCCTCTTGAGGACACACTCTGACTCTAGTCACAATATTTATAATATTCATAATAATAATAACGAAAGAAAAAGCAGTCTTAATAACCATTACACAATCGAGGCAAAAGGACTGACAGGCAGTGGTGAGCGCGTGGCTCCTACCTCTATGAAAACCAAAATAAGGTGGCTCAACATATCCAGTCGGAGAATAATTACATGCAGTTTTTTTTCCATTAATCCAGAAAGTGACGAGATGTAGAGGCAGGGCGTATTAAGAAGAATTCATAGTGGCCCACCCTGTCCAAATTAGCAATCCCATATCTGTGTCGCCCATGCACACAGAGCACCAACGGGGGATTGGCGAACACGAGCTAAGGGATTGGGGCAGGGGATGCTGCAGGCTCAAAGGGAAAGTGAGAAGACGAGGTGACAATGGAAAAGGTGACAAGTGACAGTTTGGCTTTGGAGGGAAATAAAGGGGGACAAGTGCAGTTGAAGAGGTTGGTCTCTACATGCTGAGAGAGAGACTGACAGGGCGGGGGGGGGGGGGGGGGTGCTTCTGCTATCCAGGCTGTGAGTTGTAACTGCCTGCAGAGGGAAAGAGCTTGGTATAAAAATGGGACATGTGCAGGATGCTGTGAACAGGTACGCAGAGAGGTGCGTGGGTGGAAGCCGGCGTCATCTCCACCGATCCGAGTAGGAATGTGCAGAATGATCGGAGCAAGGTCAATCGCTGAATGAGAGTTCAGCTCTGCAGCACTTAAGTGATCATAGACTTCATACTGAATTTGCCTGTATTCAAATCTACAGAGAAGTGTTGCCTATTGCCTTAGCGTAGTGTGTGTTTGTGTGTGTGTGTGTGTGTGTCGAGCCTCAGTACAGGCAAGTCTCACCATTTGGAAGTAAAAAAACAAAACAATAAGGAAATTAAAAGTGCCTCGTATATCCTAAAAGACAAAAATAAAAGATCTTCCTGTTTAAGTGCCCCTTTTCCATTGGTTGGCATCACTTTTGGCTGGTTAATAATGCTGGCTTAGGTGCATGGGGTGCAAGTATATTTGATACACTCTATGCAAATGGTCCCTCTACTGTTATGCTAAGGTCGCTGCTATAGGCTAAGTCTCTAAGGGACTGGCTAACCAGCACAGAGTGCACGGCAGGACTTTCCTCCTGTGTCTACGATATGCTACACCTGCTTCTTCTGCCTCTGCTAAAGAGAAGACCAGGGGGCTGGCCTCACATGTACTAACAAACTCTTACGTGCAGGACCGGTGGCACCTACATGCTAACACTAAGTGCTAATGTGCCATACCTCCTCAAGGCAGATTACAAAAATTACATTATTCATAAAACATAAAAAAACATGAATGTAGTTCATGGTAACGTTAAAATGATACATGTAAGTGTGCATGCCCAGTACCACCCCTCTGGAGGATCCCAGTACTCAGGGACTGGGAACACTGGCATCCGGTGTTCGGATGGGTTAAGAGGCAGCATCTTGGTGGCAGTTTCAAATCTGTTCAGGATTTTCTTTCGTTTTATCGCCTATTTCCTCCCATCCGTATTTGCATACTTATATACATAGGAGTGTGAAGGTAGCGATGCGATACAATTACATAATTATAACCATGTTTTTTAAAAATTCAACATAAAAAGAGCAATAGAGTCCTGGAGAAGTAAAAATAACAAAATGACAATAATAATATTCATAACCTTTTGAGTGCATGAGCGCTGTTGAGTCTGCCTGTGTTTTACAGGTGAAGGGCTTTACGTTTCTTGGATTCGGGGGATTGACCGGCAGGTCTGTGGAGTGTGTGTGTGTGTAGTGGGCAGTCATTGGGAATAAGGGATGGGGATGAGGTGTGGTGGGCTGTCTGCCCACTCAGGTAGAAAATGAGGTGGGAGGGGTTGATGGTTGTGATGGTGAGTGTAGCTCAGGCAAAGTACATGGTCCTCAGGGTGTCGTGGTGAATCTGAACAGCCTTGGCAAGCGCCTGTGGGTCCCGACCGTTACTCTGACCAGACACGTGGCTGCCCTCGCCACTGCAGAGACGACAAGGGAAGAAAAGGCAGAGCAATAAATCAGCTACTCTTCAGGTGTTGTAGAATAAATGCAGTTTGTTTCATATATTTGTGATAAAGAGAACAAATAGGATGAAAAGGATCCAATTCCTGTGGGTTGTAAGAATTCTGGGAACCACATATGGGAACATAGTCTATCAAAGTGAGAGGAAGCCTTTACATCGTTCACACCCACACTTACCTGTCATGTTCTTTGTCCACAAGGTGGTAGCGGGCACGGAAGGCCACAAGACGAGCATAGTAGGCTGGAGCAGGGATGGACACTGAGCGGGTACAACGCACATATGTGTGGCACAACTGGTAGGTTAGGATCTGCAACTCATCAGCCGTGAAACGATTGTCGTCCCAAAGGACGTAGTAATGAGACGGCCGGCTGGTACCCTAGAGACAGACGGAGAAGGGACATGATGTGAGGTATTTGGAGACATGGGTATTCTTCTTATTGTCTATTCAGGGAATTTAGTTTCTGTTATTACCTGTATGCCTGCATGGCTGCACAGGTAGAAGTCAAACTCAAAGGGATGAGTGATGCTGGTGTCCACTGTCGTCCCTGCAGGAATATTCCCACTCTTCCCAATCTATCAAAAGAAGAGGCAGGGTCACAATTATCAATCAAAAGAAAACACAATTGGTTTTATGTGTTCAAATTGTGTAAATGATGAAACACTCACTCTTTCAGACTTGTCAGCACAGAAGAGTCGTGTGTGGTGGCGTTTCTGCACCACGATGTAGGTGATGCCTGGCTGATAGTCTTTCTCCAGCTTGATGCAGGCGTCTCTGATGGCCAGGAGCTCGTAATGAAGAATCTACACAAGAAAATTATTTATTAGCACTTTTTTTTATATTTTTTTTATATAGCATCTGCCACTAAATGAAAGAATAAAAAGGATAAAAAAACATCCCATATACCTGTGGCAGCTGTCCCTCAGGAACCCCATCTCTGTAGAAGATGATCCTGGTGGGCTTGAAGCGAGTGGACTTGTAGAACTGAATTAGAAGCTCTTTCACCATGTAAGACAAGTCTTCAATGATCTCCTGCCTGGGTCTCTGGACTCGCACTGTGGCACAGTATCTGCTGGGATGAGCATCCATACTGCCTACCACCTGGGAGAGAGAGGAGCGAGGCATAGTCAGGATCAGTGATTTGATTCATACTGGGATCATAAAGGAAAATATTTGTGCCACTGGACACAATAAGTTGGTTTGTTCTCCAAATAAACCCACAGGCTCTGCCCAGGAGAAACAACAAAATATGCTGCTGAGAAGAAGAATATAAAAAAATAAAAAATACTTTGATAGGGTGTGGATTTTCATCATTTTAACTGGAAAGCTCTCACTGTACTCTCTCAGTTTTCCCATTTCTTTTTCCTAATATGTATTTTTGTATGTGAGCTTCCCCTAGAGGCTGCGAGCAGAACGTGTGGCAGGCTCAGCATCCACCTTTTCCTTTTCCTCCTTCAAATCTCTCCTCTGTAATCATCACTTTTCACCGGTTTGCTCCTCAGTCAGGAGGATCCCAGACGAACCCGCTCTCCTCCACCGGTTCCTCTCACTGCATGACTCAAGCATCTGTCATAAGTGCTAGGCAACAACACAGCCAACCACAGCTGAGCTGAGGTCAAGGGCAGACGGGGGGGTTGACGTCATTTCCTTTTTGAACGCGAGTCAGTGATGAGCTCACCAGCTCCTCTCTCGTTACTTTTTTGCTTTTGTTCAGCCTCATTTATTGTGAACCAAACAAAACTTGAATACAGACGTTTCTAAAGATGCAGACTTTCAAAGCACGACGCCACTGAGTCCTTGAGCAAAAATAGAATTAATCAGAAAAGGTGTAAGGCGGTGTTTTGAAATGTTGATCATGGAAAATATTTCAACAGCTCTACAATATAAATTATCTGTTTTGTTATGAAAAGCCTGGACTACTAATAAACCAGTAAATTAGGGCTACAACTAATGATTGTTTAATGAAAATCTCAAAATGTATCCCAGTGCCCAAGGTGATGAATATGACTGTTTGTCCATTTCTAATTTACATTCAGGAGTCAAACTAAATACAGGCTATAAAATATAAGTGAGCCAAATGTCATAAGTGATTCAAGATAAAGCTCTTCTCTCTCAAACATGTTATTTATTGCTTTATAGGATTCTTCTTCACCAGAGCTAACATGCACCATGGTCACCAGGCAGCCTCAACCAACCATGTGTGTTTGTTTTCCTACGACGTCCTGAGGTCATTTGCATAATTTACATGTCCTTGATTGAGTTTTTTTTTTAAATGGCTATGAAAGAAGTGTTGAATCCAGCCACACTATAATATAATTTCCAATGGTACACTTCTGAACAGGTGTAAAGAGTCTTTTATGGCTTTGAAATGGGTTGAAAAGGAGCCACCAGGGTTCAAATCCACTGATCATGAAGCAACTGTTCACCAGATAGTGTGTATATGGAGATTTGTATTCATCTGTGAGATGCAAAAGCTGTGGACAGAACGTGCCTGATATTCATGTGGATCAATTCTGCGATGCAAATAAATGCATTACTTTGACTTGCTGGTTGATCTGAGTGGCAGACAACGCTTCCCATTAATTGATGATAAGGTAATAAGGTAGATACCTATTTTTTCAGCACGGTGGAACTAGCGTTAAATTAATGTTAAAAAATAAAATAAGTAAGACCTGGGCAAGTCACATTTTAACATATTTAAGACTTTTTAGGCAAAAAATTTCGATAATTAAATGTTCTCAGTGCAGCAAGCTGTACTTTCATAAGCCGAGACTTTTGTGTGTCTGTCCATTTAGACCAAATCTGGATTGTCTGGCTCCAGTCACTGTGATAAAGAGCAAACCCACTCTGTAAAACATCTCTTCAGAGTCAAATCTGTTGCACTTCTAAAAATAAGTAGGAATCATGAGAAATGCCCTTCAGAAGTTACCAGAGCAAAAACACTTGACTTACCCCCACCCGAGCTGTGAACAGGCAAACCCACATTTGACGAATGGCCTTGGTCTGTGTAACGCACGATAATTCATTCCCCTCCTTTTCCTGAGATTGTGTTCAAGGTCAACTGGTGCAGTTAAATGAAGGCGTTACTTCTGAGACTTACAGCAGTAATGGAGGGCTTCTTGCCATCTCCAGCCGGGGGGTGAGTGACGTCCGCTCCCAGGAAGATAACCGGCTGCTGGAACACGGCTGACCTGTGAGAGCAAATGGAGGAGGAGATGCAATTTACACTTGTTCATAAAGACAGTGCAGGGTTGTTATAATGTCATCACAGGCTGAGAGCTGAGACGGGTCATTGAGTTCATCCAGTGGAACATTGAGAGCTTTCACTTGAATTGAAAGGTGCAGTAGTTGTTCATGGACACCGATTATAACAAGTTTTTCCAACTTAAGTGTTATTTGCAAGAGCCACTTAAAAATTACCTGTATGAGATAAAGGGTATAACATATATGGAACAGTTGCACCCTCAAGTCTTTTGATTCAGACCCTTTGACTTCAGGGGAGAACTCACTTTGTCCTGCTTCATATTCAGTCTATGGTCAAACAACTGTTGTGTGTGTGTGTGTGACAGTTTTGTTATCAAGATTAACCCAGTTGTTCCCCTGCTCAATAAATGTTTGCAACGAAATCAAAAGCAGCCGAACAGTATCTCACCGTTGATGAGGCACCAGGATGTTGTTGATGCCTCCCAGCTTCACGTTGATCTTGAGGCAGAGGTTGGAGAGGGTCTGAGGGGACGTCTTCACCACGTTCTTCACCTGCACACACTGAGTGGCCATGCCGAGGAGGGTGTCTCCCACACGCTTCACCTCCGCTACAGACAACAGTTTGGAAACATGATGAGAAAATCAATGATGCCAAAGAGCGGAGGAAGCATTCGGTGAAGTCAGCTTTCCGATTATCTGTCTTCCTGGTTCCTCATGTGTATTTTGAACGAGTATTATAGTCACTTTATTCTTTCACTATCTAATTATTTGTATCGAATTTCAAATAACATAGAATACCATAGACAGGAGTTTTTCCCGGCAGGATGACGATGATGAGCTGCAGTCCAGAGTAGGTGTTCTTCAGGTGTCGGAACATGGGCTCCACGCTGTCGGCTCCCTGGGCGTATTTACAGAAACATGGCTGGCCCTGAATTGGCATCCCGGCATCCTTGGAGATCTTACGCAGCTGGTCTGTGAAGTTCCTGGGAGGAGACCAGAGTAGATTATTGAGCTATGCAAGCTATGCAAGCTAAAGCTACTTAACTAAAAACTATTAGTGGAACAGAAATGTACTTTTTAAAGAAAGAAGGAACCTTAATATGCAGAGTTAATAGTTAAATTAAATGTGGAACTAATTTACTATGATCAAATACAAGACAGTCAAAGAATGTTTCAGGGGATTGGGTTTAATTCTCCTTCACAGAATGAAATCTCACTGCTCATTAGTTCTTACTTGAGCACCTCCTCTCTGCACTGTTTCTGGGGGGCAAAGCAGGCGATCGCCCAAACTTTGATCTCAATGCCGTTGTAGAACTGCTTCCCTCTCATGTCCCACACTCCCTGGTTGGGTGTAGCTATGGCACGATTCTGTGCAGAGAAGAGAAATCAGGTCAGAGCTACAGCAAACACTTTTGAGTGATTTCTTTTAACTCACAAATTGATTCTTTTAAGTTGATGAATGATTTCTTTCTTTACCCGTCCTCCATACTGCAGGATAGGGGCCGGCAGCACTCTGCCCGTCACTTCAGCCATCTCATCTTTCACCTTGATCCCAAACTCCTGGATGTACGGGTCCAGGTTGAAGTTGGCATTCTTCATCTGTGGAGAGAGAGAAGGTCATCGTTCAGATGTCGCCACCCTTTGTGACTTAGACACTAATAAATGACCAGGTTTGACTATTTCTATACAACTCACCAGCCGGCTGATCTCCTCTTGTCTGTCGGGCGCGGAGCGAGCTGTGGCTTTGATCATAGTGGAGGTCTGGTTGTCGGTCAGCTTCTTGATGCATCGCTGACCAGCTACAATATTACAAACCTGGAACACGTAAATCTCAATTCATTAGGGTGAAGTCACTGGTTATTCAAATGCACTAATGCTGCTACTAAGGAATTACATATGAACACAAGATGGTGGGTTAAGTGTTTGAACAGTAGAACTTTAATCATCCTTGAACTTCCTCACCTCCAGGGGCAGGTAGGTGTGCTTCTGCTCCTGGCCCACCTGCAGACAGGGCAGGTGGGGGTATTTAAGCTGCAGATTGTACTTCTGCTTGAAGTACTGGGCCACTGTACATTCTACGGTCTGCCCACTTTCGAGCTGGAGGGGAAACCTGTCAATAAGAAAGACAAACATAAATTATTATACATCCGAAAGAAAAGGACCAGCATACACCTCTTCAGAGTCCAAAACTAATGTATTAAAGATGTCTATTCAGGAAATGTACGTCAGTCCAGCATGTGGCTTTTGTATTAGCAGAGGAATCTGCCAGATTACTGTAATAAACTGAATTTACTGCCGTCTGTTGACTTACGTCTGATGGCTGGCAGGACGTCGGGTGACATTGCATACGCGATATTTTCTCTTCATTTGGCCGCAGTGTGTCACCTCCACCTTCAAGCCTGCCAACACCAAGCCGGGTACACAAGAATTAACTCATAGTGACAAAGGAAGACACATGAAATTGTTAGAAGCCAAAAAAACATCACACTCACAAAGTAAAAAATCAAAATGCAAATATAATGTATAAGGGACAAGATATGGGGAGGTGTTTTGAAATTGCAGGAGTAAAGTAAGTAAATATGATTTGATTAGCGACATCTGGGAGAAACTTTTTTATATTGTATGGGACTTTTATACTCTCCAGCAATGCACCTTTAATCTCCTTTGTGAACCGAACCCTCTGTGAGTCTGTGAGAGTCTTCGGCTGCTCGTCGATGTTGCGAATGTCCAGAACCTCACACATGAACTCAATTACAGGCTGGGCTTTGTAGAAGGCCGTGGCGGACACTAGAGGGAGACAGAGAACATGTATGTTCAGGGAAAAGGAGAAACCTGACAGAAGGTGCGAGGATGTCCACACCTTTAACTGGGATTGTCCTAATTGTACTTCAATGCATATGGAGTCTAATGTTATGAGCAGCTATTAGAAAGGAGAGCAACAGACATTTCCCATCTGCTTTGTGTTAAATTTGACTTTTCAGCATTTCTGTTCCACTGCTCCTGCTTGGTCATGCAATGTCAGGAAACGATCCCACACTGAGATCACTGAGTGACTTCACACACTCGGGTCAGCTTGTATTCAGTGACTCACCATCAATGTTGAGCATCATCTTCCACATGGCGGGGCGCACAGACTGGTGGAAGCCAAACCAGACTTCCCTCCCCCCACCCAGTGGGTGGTAGTATCCTTCAGGTGGGGAGAAAAATGAGCGGCCCACTGGAGTGTACCTAATTAGAGGAGGTAGAGGGGAGAAGATGAAATTAATGAATGCACAGAGTGACTTCACTGAGTTAGCACATTGACTTCAGGGTGACTTCATGTTGAGTAAAGCTTATGTCTCATGTAGGAGGCGTCAGGATAAGTCATCACCGGGTAAACATTAAAAAAACAAGAAAACCTGCACGGAAAATACTCAATTTGACTTAAGAACAGAGAGTTCTCTATCAAATATGATGGGGGAAGTTTTAGTTTTTCCTTTTTGACCATTTTCAGGTCAAGTCCTGGAGCCAGTTATCATCATTACCCAGCTCAGCATTGTTCAGAGGACACTCACGTCTCAGCTAGCAAGCATCTTTTGTTTGGTGACTCTGACCCCGGGAGCTAAGAAGCCTGATGCAAGTGAATGTAACAATCCTGTAACAGAACTGAGTCAGCTGCTTGGTCACCACGTCTTCGAAAATGTGATAATTCCAGTCAACGGTCTAAATTTAGCACTTTTCTAGGCTTGATGACAACTCAAGTTTTTTGCCATTCACACACACATTCATACGGTCCATCCATCTATACAGTTTTATTCTATAAGGGACAATTTGGGGTTCAGTATCTTGCCCCAGTGCTTTTAAGACATGCATCCGTACAGTGTAAGTATGTTTTTCCAGAGGTATGGGTATCACAGTAGGTTTCCTTTACCTCATAGAGGCCAGGTGGCGCATGGCCACGTCCAGGGCTTGAACTGAGTCGAGGGGGACCGGCAGGCGGCCACTGACTAGAGTCTCCTGCAGCAGGCGCCATGAAACCTTGGCCAGCCAACGGATGGACACCTTGAAGATTCGGTCCTTACCCTCGCCTGGGATGGTCACCTCAAAATCCACCTGGAGAGACAGAGGACAGAAACAGAGAGAAGCGATGAGGAACAAAAACTGCAGGAGGAGAACAGTAATGTTGATGAAATAAAAAACATCTGGCTGTTTGGTTTAATGTTATGTTAACTCAATAGGGCATTTCATTAATTACTTTTTACAAGAAGGACGTTTTTAGCCTGGTTACCTGTTCCTGACATTTCAACAACCCATAAGCCAGCATGATTTTTACCTCCACACCTATTTGAGTTCCTATATATGACTACATGTCATTGTACCTGGGTTTGTCATGCTAAGATTCATGTTGAAAAAAATGAATGAGTAAAAATAACAAGTTGCAGTTTTAAAGGGGACAATGTGCCTTCTTATATCTTCTCACAGTTTTGTCATTTCCAGTATTTATGCTAACCTGAGCTAACTGGCTACTGTCTGTGACTCATTTACAAGACGGATATAAGGTGGCATAGATCTTCCAGACTTAATCTCTGCAAGACAGCAAATACATGTATTCCCATAAGTATACATCTTTAAAATATATTATTGAGATAAGATTGATCTTGTTTTATTCGTCCTAAATCTTAAAACTAAAAGTATCAAACCAGATGGTAAGTTGTTTCTTTAATCGGTCGACGTGGGCTTTGCAGTAAATGGAAAACAGTAAATCGTGCATTCTATTCACTGCCTCTGCAAGAGAAACTCTAATTCTTCCAAACAGGGCATGAGAGAGAATGTATTGATCCCTGAGGGGAGATTCGTTGGTGCTTATTGTGTTGTGTAGCAGCGTTCAATGAATCCCCTGCGTACCCTCACCTTCTCACTCCCGATTGGGAGTGGGAGCACAGTGTAGATGTTCTTCTTGCCGTCATACACCGGCTTCCTGTCGCCAAATAGCTGGGGCTTGAAATGTTGCACCATGTACTCCACCACCTCCCTGTAGGGGGAAGAAACGCATCAACACAATACTCTGTCAATGAAGCCCATTGCCTGATCGAGATGCTCTATTGTGATTGGCTAAGAGGGGGAAAGTTCTTCAGATGACGGGATATTGATCGAGGAGGATACAGCTGGTGGGTGCAATATTTCATGGTCATGGGGGGAAGGCCAGGACAAAAGGAGAGAGGGTGTGGGTGGCGGGCCACCTTTCAGGGTACGGTGCCTTGGCCTTCATACGAGTTTGGGGGATGAGGAGTCCTCTGAAAAGGGAAAGGTCAAAGGGCTTGACCTTTGCATGCCTTCTTGGACCCTTTGTCCAAAACATTAAAGCTAAAAGAGAGTGAAGCTCAAAGACCCTCTCTAAAAGTGAGAGAATATGGCTCCAACACATGCAAATTTCAGAGTTTCTTCTTTCAAATTTCAATTCAACTGAGGCCTGTTTGATAACAAACACAAAGATTACGGTTGTGCCTCACTTGTTTCTGTTCACAAACTAGGCAATTAGTGAGAGAGTGAAGCTCAAGGACTCTGCCCGAGGGATCTCCGGACAATCACTGCTGAGATGGGCGAGGATTTCCACAACAGATTGTTTCAGGACACAAGTAAAGGGTCAACGCTGTTTTAGCAGACAAAGATAAGTTATGTTAAGTTGTTTCTTTCCGAGTTGGGGTAGTTAATTTCACTTGAGGAAACACGCAAAAAGAGATTCAACATCTCATTTATTAAAACTGCCTACGTCTGAATGAACTCTTCAACAGTTATGGCCACACCAGGTTCTCATATAAACATCTGGCTTCAAATATCCAGATGCCACTGAAGCAGATGTACCTTTGTAATAAAACTCAATTAAGGTTTTCTAGATTAAAAGACAGATTTCTCTCTTTTCCATCCTGTCTTTCTCAAGCTTCAAATTATCATAACAGATGATCCACTAGCCCCCCGTTCCAAAAGCCACATAGACAATCACAAGACACTGCAACTTCTGTTTGGAATTAAGAGCAGATGAAGATGAGTAAAGACGACAGTCATGCATTTGTGAAAAGATGAGTTCTCCTCAATCACATATGATGAAACATCCACTTTGTGGTATGTCGCCCCTCTTCCCTCACAGGCAGACAAGACAGTCTCTCTTTTTGGTTTTAAGAGGAATGGGCTTTCTGGAGAGCCGTGACCAAAGCCATCAAAGCAGACAGCACCCCCCCCCCCCGAATGTTGTAATTTATGTTTATGTGCAGTTTGTTCGCTAGATTAGAGCAATAAATGTGACGAATCATAATAATGACAGCTCTTTTTTGTTTTTAAATCTGTAACAGCTTTTTAAAAGCTTGAAAAGTTAGTGAATGTAAAAGAAAACTCTTCAGTTCAGCTTAGCTTATTTTACACAGTGTTCAAGGTTGGAATGTTGCGCCTCGACATTCTGTGAAAAACTAAAGGGAGTCACAGAGGCATTTCGGCATCTGTGTAAAAGGAAAGTTGTTGGACATTGTTTGTTTCAGTGTAAACAAGCATAGGTGGCATAATGATTGGTCCTCTTAGTGACAACATGGTGGGATATCTGTATTAAAAGAGGCCTGGGATTCACTTCTAACTCCACCATCTGTCCTGTCCAGTCATTTAAGTGCAGCTACTGAAGGAAGAGGTGGATTCCTGCTGCTTAACATGGTCTGAGAATCATACGTACTTATTTATGCCTAATTATGAACAAATTCTTGGACTTAGTTTGATTTACACAGAAGATCAACCTTCCATATTGAGCCGAGTATAATCTGTAACATGAATGAGCAGGTCACAAGGTTCAGATTAATTTCCTCTGATTTGAGTGAGTTACTTCTACTGATACTGCACTGTAACCCCCCCCCCCCCCCCCCCCGATCGACGTGTTTCCCTAAATATGAGTAATAAATTAGTTAGACTAACTTTTTTGTACATGGCAATCAACCCGTAAAAGCAAATAAATCATTGTGACAAAGTATTACACAGTATTCAAATGTGTAATTGCTGAATTGTTCATGTTGATGAATGCTGTGGCTGCCGCCTCCTGAAAGACATCACAGTGATTACAAGTGGCTGTTGGGCTTTTATTACCCAATTTGAAACAAAGCAGACATTTCAGTTGCTTGTTGACTTTTTAAAAATTCATGCTTTGCTGCCTCAAGGTAATAATAGCTTACGACAAATAGCAACTGACATCAGAGACGGAAAAATAAGAAAAAGCATGACTGTGACTTTCTTACCTGTTGACTCGTCGTGGGCACTTGTCGGGCTTAATGTCCACCTCATAGTGGTGGACGTCCATCTTTGGGATCTCAACTTCAAAATAGTTGGCCAGCAACTTGATGGGCTTGCCCACGGTGCCCATTCCTGGCCGGCGAGGGGCATGGAACACCTGCTGCAGGGGTGGGGGGAATTCCCCCATGGGCACTGGACAGCCAGAGGAAATGGAGCCATGGGCAAGGACAGGTAGAAGAGGGGAGGAGGTTCAAAACAATGGCGGCATGAATGAGGAAAAAGAAAGTGGGTGTGCACAAAAGCAACAGCAAGTGCAGATGCAGAGGGCAAAGCAAGCACACAGGAAATAAAGAGCGGTTGAGCACGAGAGGGCAGAGGAGGTGGATGTGAACATCAGTGGCAGGAAAACGATTACAAGAAATGTGGGCAGAAGTCAGGAAGGAAGCGTGGGCAGGGGCCAGGAGGACATGACAGGTGGACACGAAAGTAAGTGGCAGTAACAGACGGAACACGGAGAGGAAAGATTGGAAAGTGTGAATTTGTGACCGAGGAGAGGGGGAGAGGAGAAGTAAAGGGAGAGAGGGAGAGAGAGAGAGGTGTTGAAGCAAAATAAGGGGGTGATGGAGGAGAAGATTGACAAAGCAAAACAGAGGAAGAATGAGCAGATTAGGTCAAACGAGGATGGACAAGGGGTGGTGGGGGTGAGAGGGGTGGGGGGGAAGATAAAGAATACATTAGAAAAATGCTTCTTCGCATATCATTAACAGATATTCATTCATAGAAATTCTACACAAAGTGATCAAAAGATAAGTTCATTCATATAAAATTATGGTTGTGATTAATCATTGTATTAATTGAACAATCAAAATGACAAATACTGGCTTGTCCCAGTATTTAAAAACGTGCATATCCTAAATTTAATAACGCAATATGCTGAGAGAATCATGACGGGGTTCTGGGAACGCACAACTTCATTTTGAACAACTCTTTCCCTCCACATTCTATTAACCAAATGACCGTCGGTGTCTTTAGCGTCATGTCTCAAAAACAGGTCTGAGCCAGTCGGAGAGGGGGTCCTGGTCTGGGTGCTAGATGTGAGGCTAGCTGTGACTCCTGCCTGAGAGGGGCCCAGTGCCTTAACCTCTGGGTCCCCAGAGAACAGCCCTCCTCCAGCACCACAACAAAGACCCCAGCTGCCCTGCTCCTCTGTCTCACACTCGCACACAAATATGGGTGTGTGACAGAGGGAGCGCCCTCGCCACGGCGAACACACACTGACACACACAAATACAGGGGGCCCCCCCCTGCATTCCCAGCCTCACCATGGAGACACCACGGCAACACCGTATTGTCATGGATATCAGGGGACCTGTGTGTGTGTGTGAGTGTGTCTGTGTGTGAGTGTGTCTGTGTGTGTGTGTGTGTGTAGGGCTGTGTTGCAGGAGACGGGAGGAGGCAGGGTGCCACTGTGGTCACGCTGAAGAGACCTAGGACTTCTTGGTCCTACACTGAGCACGTTCCCACATCGTGCAAAAGGGCCTGGGTATCCCGACCTGGAATAGGCCCTGCTTTAAATAGCTGCTATGGAAATCCTTGAGTCGAACACAGAACTCAATCACATGGATGCTAAGCCTTCAGAAGATGCCAAGCTGACAGGAGGAGTAACATAAGCGAGAAAACACAGAGTTTGTTAATATGTTCTTCACACATCTGAAGAAAATATATTAACACACAGACACCGGACATGTGTCCACCACATACTCCATGTGCAAGAAAGCCTGTATGTGTGTTTATATGTCGCCGTGCAGAGTGCAATGCGATGGTCGCACACTCACACACAATGACACACACTTCACGCTCGTGCCAGTGAAGGCAGATGGTGAGAAGCAGCGCCAGCGCTCTCACATAGCCCGAGACAATAGCAGTCTTTCCAAGGCGGTAAGACCTAAATCAGAGCTTTGGTGCGGCATCACAACACGAACGATCACGACACTATTTACTGACTTTGCGATGACGTAACGCTTAATAAGCCCAAGTCTCATGGGAGTGACTGCGTTAATATTTAATCTGGAGGGTTACAGATTATTTTGGTTCATAAGCAGCCAATTGGCAAAGTTACCTGATTCATGATCTTTTTATCAGCTTTGCAGTTCAACACATTTTGAATAATTTCCAAAAAGACAGTACAACGATAAGTGATTTTAGTATGTAACTTGTAAAGATTAAATTCTGACTTTGACAGTAACTTCTGGGCTCAAATTTATGAACACATTGAAAACTCACAAAAGAAATCCATCTCACTAATTAGACCCTTTACAATTTAAAAATACAGAGCAGCAGTGGATATTTACTCTGAGACCCGGCCCCTCATTAGGAGATCACAAGAGGTCAAGTACATGAAAGAGAAGGAAGAACCAATTATGCATCAATTGTTTCAGCCAAACCAGTTGGCTCTCTGTGTAATTGGCTGTTGACCACGAGCTAAACATGGCATTCAGCTCAATCCTGGAAAAAAAGCACAATGAATCATCACACTTTGAACACGCAAGCAGACTTTAAGATCCGGGGTCCCAGCCGCCCCCCCCCAAAAAAACTATTCAACTGATTTCAAGGTTCAATATCTACAACAACGTGACTTCAATCTGACAACTTGTCTTTAACTTCTGCAGATAAAGACAACCTGGACATATTCAGAGATCACAATCTCTGCATGCAACACAGAAACCCTTCCCAAAGATGTGAGGCTGCTTTATGAATGCCAAAGTCCATGATTGTCCACGATAGGCTGGACTTCGGACCTGGGCATGAAGTAAGACTCTACATGGACTGTTTATTAAATGTGATCAATGATAACTGAGAAATAAAGCACCGGCTGTGAATCTTAAGCCTGCACAGAGGCTGCAGAGCAGACTTCAACTCAGCCCTGAAACCCAGGGTTTGTGAAATCCAACTGCAGATGTGAGCGCACCTCAATTGATGCTTATTGCTGGTTCCACATAAATAAATAATGCATCTGTCTCCGCGGTTGTCGGGGCCTGGATGCTTGTGTCCCCACTGTGCGTCTGAGGCTTACAGACACATTTAAAACCTGTCATTGAAAAGGCTGCAGCCCAGCTGCTGGAAGGCGGGCTTCACCCCGTCCCTCCTCGCCGGAGATTCCCACGACCTCCCTGCCCCCGAGCCAGGCTGAGGACACGGTCCAGGCTGAGGACACGGTCCATGCTGGGGACACGGTCCAGGCTGAGGACACGGTCCAGGCTGGGGACACGGTCCAGGCTGAGGACACGGTCCATGCTAGGGACACGGTCCAGACTGAGGACACGGTCCAGGCTGGGGACACGGTCCAGGCTGGGGACACGGTCCAGGCTGGGGACACGGTCCATGCTAGGGACACGGTCCAGGCTGAGGACATGGTCCAGGCTGGGGACACGGTCCAGGCTACAAACGTCTAGAATTCTGACTATATGATCGCGTTTCGTGCAAAGTGTTGAGCCTGCAGCAAACAGAGACCCCCTCCATCTCCCACCTCCCCGGCACACGGGGTTGTCACCGAGCCCCCTTCACGTACCCCCCACACCCCGATGCTAAGGCCAGGCTCCGGAGCCTCGCTGTTCCAACACCGCAGTCTCTACCTGCAGCCATAACTCTGGATCATACTGGAGTGGAAATCAAAAACCTACCATCGCCAGACGGTCCCGGCTCCATCCCATTAACTTAGCAGCGCGGGGTACACAGCTAGCTAGTCCGGGGGTGCAGTGGCCAAACCGGCGGCCCCCTCTCAGGGTGGAAGCGGTATCAGACTTCCAGCCCCCTCCTCTCGGCGTGCGGTCGTCTCGCTTCTCGGTGTACCCCCGCCCCCTGCCCCTGCCCCTGTCGGAGCCCCCTGGACCCGCAGAGGAGTCGAGGCTAACGGCGGTAACGGCCGGTCGCTGGTGTGCCCGGTGACCCCGGAGCTGTAGGGCGATAGCGGCTGGTTCTTCTTCCTCCGCGGGGGGCAAGCGCGCTCCCTCCGTCCGCCGTGATTTTGCCAATTTTGCCGCGACGTGGTGGCTCCCGGTCCGGGTGTTGTGCTCCTGCTGCTCCGCGTCCAGACGGAGACCCAACAAAAAAACACAGGCCAGCCCCCCACCCCCCAAAATCTGAAACTTCTTCTTTGTCATTAAAAAAGTGCCATGGAACTGTTGATGAACTTGCTGTCACACCCTAGAGGCTGAAGGGGGGAACTGCACTGCAGATATCCAAGGAGGCTGTGAAGCAGGAGTTTGTGTGAGGACAGCTTTCTGCTCCTTCCACCATACACACTGATGTGGATGTGTGATGAGGAGCTTTTTATGATGATTTTTTTATCACCTATGACCCAGTGTCAGTGTAGAGAAAGTACGGTGGCAGAGAGAGCTCAACGCACTGCAAATTAAGAAAACAGGCGCCAATAGTGTTATCTTCAAAGCATCCAGTCATGTCTTTTTACCGCGCAGATATTAACTCTGTCTGCACAACTTATTCATCTTGTGCACACAAGATACAAAATATCGTCTCTTGGGACTTCTGGGGCTCCCAAAAGATGGGAGCTTTTCGGAGCCCCATCTTTTTAATGTATGGATTAAAGTGAGCTTTACTCACTGCAAATTTTGAAAACATATGCAAATCGAAGAAACATATGCAGTTCATCAATTTGACGACACATGTGCTAGAAAAAGTCATAACACATGCAAATACAGCTTGAACAGGACTTGAACAAAACTTGGATCTTCCATTTAATTACTGGGATGAGTGAAATTGGGCTTTCTGTAAAATACATGTTCCCTTCTCCAACAGTTATTACATGTTAATTAAATGTAAAAACATGAACCTTACTGTTTCAGTGGCTCTTTCTCGATGTGTAAACTGTGACGCTGTGGAAACTTTTTTCATATTGAATCAACTTCAACCACAAAGACACTTCTCATGTTGACTTTCCAAACATTTCTGTCTGTAAACAAAAAGAGTTACAATATAAAGTA
Organism: Platichthys flesus; assembly: GCF_949316205.1. NCBI lineage: Eukaryota > Metazoa > Chordata > Actinopteri > Pleuronectiformes > Pleuronectidae > Platichthys > Platichthys flesus. The sequence continues at coordinate 21,438,910 of NC_084955.1, read as the reverse complement.
GTGAGACAAGAAAAAGTCTGAATGATACAATAAAGAGTCCAAAGATCGAAAAACATAGAAGACAATAACACTTTTAGGAAAGACAACAACAAACAACAAAATCAGTTCTATTTCTCAGACTTTGAGCAGAGGGAACCCAGTTTCAAAAAACACCATAGAGGATCACTGCTCATGTTTCACTTCTGTTCCCCACTAGTGAACCATCTTTCCAAACAAATGCCTGTATATCTCTATCTATCTATCTATCTATCTATCTATCTATCTATCTATCTATCTATCTATCTATCTATCTATCTATCTATCTATCTATCTATCTATCTATCTATCTATCTATCTATCTATCTATCTATCTATCTATCTATCCATCCATCCATCCATCCATCCATCCATCTATCTATCTATCTATCTATCTATCTATCTATCTATCTATCTATCTATCTATCTATCTATCTATCTATCTATCTATCTATCTATCTATGTACTTATCTATCTATCTAATTATCTATCTATTTATTTAATTATCTATCTATCAATCTATCTATCTATCTATCTATCTATCTATCTATCTATCTATCTATCTATCTATCTATCTATCTATCTATCTATCTATCTATCTTTCTATCTATCTATCTATCTATCTATCTATCTATCTATCTTTCTATCTATCTATCTATCTATCTATCTATCTATCTATGTACTTATCTATCTATCTAATTATCTATCTATTTATTTAATTATCTATCTATCAATCTATCTATCTATCTATCTATCTATCTATCTATCTATCTATCTATCTATCTATCAATCTATCTATCTATCTATCTATCTATCTATCTATCTATCTATCTATCTATCTATCTATCTATCTTTCTATCTATCTATCTATCTATCTATCTATCTATCTATCTATCTATCTATCTATCTTTCTATCTATCTATCTATCTATCTATCTATCTATCTATCTATCTATCTATTTGTATGTAGAATGTTATTTCAATAGTATATAAAAGCAATTGAAGACTTTTAAACACTTGAAAAACGGTAACAATGACAGAATGCAAAGTATATATTGTCAGTTGAACAGAATAAACATTTCTAATGAATAGAGTTTGTACATTTTGAGAATAAAGTTTATATATTTGGGGAATAAAGTTTGTATACAAGAATATTTATGGGACGTCACAGGGGTGAAAACCAACTTCTGAATTTATTTCCTAAGTGCGGAATGTCTGTTGCGCATGCGTCCACAAAGGACGGAGGTCTTGATGCCATCTTGTCTGCAGCCGGGACCCTCCCTCTTTTTAAATTTAGTCCATCCACCTGATTTGGAGGTCTACCGTCACGTGGCAGGAAGTGGTCACAGCGTCACATGACTCCAGTGCGGAAGAGGTCGTCATCGTAAGAGCTGTGAGTTGGAAGATCTGAGAAATGGGAAGAAATGCGCGTGATTTTTGTGCACAGCAGCGCGTGTGTTCGTGTAGTTTGAGTTAATGAAGCAGTTCCACGTAAGAGGAGGTGATATCTGAACCATGTTCGATTCCCTCTGAGCTTTGATTCAAACCCTCAGAGCTGCTCAGCTCCAGTTACCGGAGGAATCTGTCAATGGCTGCATGTGACATTATTTCTATCATGACACGATTATAAGACATTCAGTCATTTGCACTGTAACCTGGTTATTTTCATATCCGCAGCTCAGTGGCTCGTGTTCATTTTTTATTATTTATAATTTCTCAGCCCGTTTGAAGACTGAAGATGTCCTGGATCAGAGAAGGTGAATTAAACCTGATTGAGAAGATTTCAGCCAATGTCCTTAAGGTGAGTGTGAACGTGTGTCTTGTCATTCCTGTGTGTGTAGTTGAAAAATAGGGCTGCAAATAACACTCAGCCCACTTCATTCATTCATTATTTTTTATTGCACAGCAGAAATATCATCATTATCATGAAGTCCTTTGGGAAAACACCTTGATCAGCGTTAATGGGTTCAAACATTTGGGCTTATGACATATTTGATTGTTTTTATGAATAGAAGTAAATGAAACACCTTCAGCTACTAGACACACGGCTCACTCTGCAAATATTAATATTCCTTTTATTTCAATGAACTACAAATATAATATGAATTGTTTGTTCACGTCAGTCTGTAGTTTCTTAGTTCACCAGTTGTACACCAGCTGTATTTTTAGGTGGTGCTTCAATCTGTAGGGTGTAGGGCTGCACATGACATTTTCTCAATCAAGTTATCAGCTGATCATATTCACTGTTAATATAAAATAATCACTTATCAAAAAAATGCCATGAACAGTTTCCACAAGTCTCAGTTGGACGTCTTAAGGTTCTCTTGTTTTTATTGCTGTATATATTTTTTCAAAGAACAACCCCCCTCTGTGCTTTCACCTCATGATCAGCAATCAGAAATCACAGGGAAAAGCTAATGTGAGAACTTTGAGTTTGGATTAGTTTCTGCTTCCAAAGTCAGAAATGAAAAGTTTTCTGTAACAGGGACATTCTACATTAAATGTGGCCGGCCTATGATTTAAACATTATGGGATGTCCATGTCATCATCATCCTCCTGATCTGTTTTGTGTCCCCCAGGCTGGACCCATGCCAAAGCATGTGGCCTTCATCATGGATGGTAACCGCCGATTTGCGCGTAAGAAAAACATGGAGCGGCAGGAAGGACATATGCAGGGCTTCAACAAGCTGGCAGATGTGAGGAAGCACTGGGTTTAAAGTTTGTCTTCTTCATAAACATGTCATCTGGGCTTAAAGTGGTTTGTTCCTGTATGTGTAATCCTCTGTTCCCTCCACACCAGACACTACGTTGGTGTAAACAGCTCAACATCCAGGAGGTGACCGTGTACGCCTTCAGCATCGAGAACTTCAAGCGCTCGAAAGATGAGGTGGATGGGCTGATGGAGCTGGCCAAGCAGAAATTTGAAAAGCTGTTGGAGGAACGGTGGGTTTCAAGTTAAACAAGATTCAAATTGTGTCGTTCCATGGTCTGGTCGCTTTTATACATCAGATGATTCACTGCTTCCTTAAACTTGAGGGGAACCGATTGCAGTTCTGTGTAGTTAAAGTCAGGGTTTTTAGAATCTGCTATGTGCTGTGTCATTAATCTGTTTCTGGTTAAATTTATGTACTAATCTAATGCGTTCTAACCTGCTGGCTAGTTTATGAACATGGTGAAAGCCAAGTTCAGTGATAAGTGGCTTGAGAATTACGTGTGGTTCGTTGTTAAAGCCTGGAAGTGCTTATGAAGCACATTGCGCTGTGTCTTAAGTTTGAAAGACAATGGGGATTATGGAGGTGGAGTTGAACAGACATAAATAGTTTACTTGGAGCAAGAATATTTCTACTTTTAGTATCGAATAACATTACAGGTTTGGTCTTGAATTCAATCTAATTGGCATAAAAACGGTCTTTAAATGTCTTAAATTAAACTTCTAAGTGTAGACACCCTGCAAACCGTGAACTTTAAAGGTGGTAGGGATGTGATTCAATCTAAAGTTTCAGAAATAACCACTAAACATAAAATACCTACCTTCCTTATTTCATTGCCATTAGTCAGAAGATTAAACACGACTATTTTCTCCTCTTTTGTCAAGTTTTCATTGAGTAGAATGTGGCATATTAGTTGTAAGACACTATATTCTTTGAAAAATGCTCTGAAGTCCACGAGCACAACCAGTTAAGAAATGTGCATTTTATTGTGGCCCTGCAATTTTGAAATATGTTTTTTTCTTTCAAATAGCCGTATGAGTGAAGAAGAGAATTAAATGAAAACCTCATGTAGAGGCAGTTTGCACTTTGAATATGTAGAGCAAGAGGATGTCTTACAACCCTGGTTTTTATGGCCGAAAGGCGGCTGGCACCAAGACAATGGTTTATGATGATGATACTTGTTGTGATGAACATGTGGTTCACCTTGTGCACACAAGACAATGAACCATAACTATAAACTATCCTCACTGACGACTCTGTAGAGATTCCTTGTGTGTCTCTGTCTCAAATGCACCCAGACACGTTTCACCGGCTGTGTACAAACGACACAGTCGTCTGGTTCTCCCTGTTCTTCTTCTCCTCCTCCTTATCACCTGTCCTCTCCATCTCTCTCCTTCTGCAGAGAAAACCTGGAGAAGCATGGTGTATGTATCCGGGTCCTGGGGGACTTAGACATGCTGCCGCTCGACCTTCAGCAGCTGATTGCCAAAGCTGTGATCACAACCAGAGCTCACAATAAGTAGGTTCATCAATGTGGCACCCCCACCCTCACATTAACAGACTTCATATCATATATTGTAAACAACCACTTTATACAAATTGTGTTGTTTTTTTTTGCAGATGTTTCCTGAATGTGTGTTTTGCCTACACGTCAAGATATGAAATCACAAATGCGGTCAGAGAAATGGCTTGGGGAGTGGAGGAAGGCTTGATCAAATCAAGGTGAACAATTTAAACACTTCGACTAAAATCCATAACACACCATCATGATATGTAGGAGCTGTTGCTTTACTGAGCTGTTTGTGTCTTTGTGATGCTCAGTGATGTTTCAGAGGCGTTGCTAAGTGAGTGTCTGTACAGCAACAATTCTCCAAACCCTGACCTGCTCATCCGCACGTCTGGAGAGGTGCGCCTCAGCGACTTTCTGCTCTGGCAGGTGAGGATGAGAATAACTGAGAGAGTTGTTTGCTGATAGTTCTCGTGGGAGATGTTCCTCAAACCTTCAAATCATTCAAGTATGATTGAAGAGGTTGAGTGATTAGGTTTTCTGATGTGGGGACTGGAGCTGTTTCAATGATGGTTGAACAAGTTTGTCAGATTATGCCGCTTAAAATATTCACCTCCAAACATCACTTTGAATATAGCTTCATTTCTTTGTTTCGCCTTCCTCCAAAGCTGGATTTCAGTGTCTTCACACATTTGTAAGGCTGCTGTTGTAGTGAAATTGAATTACTCATTTTTCCTTTAACTGTTATGTACACATAGAATTCCAATTTTTAATTATGGTTATTTTATATATCATGAAACTCAACTGTAGTTTTTGAGTGTAGCAAAATACAGGATTTTTGTATTTTTCACATTTCTTAACTCTATCAGTCATACATGTTGAGACTTCCCTTAAAAATGCTCCCGTTTTGTGTTCATATAACATTCAATTGGTCTTGGTGTTAATGTTTGCTGATATAAAAAACTTTATATTTTACTTTAAAAAATTCTCAATTCAAGTTCTATATATTTAATTGTGTTCTGGTTTTCTTTTACTTTAAGTTTAAACCATAAAATATCAAGGATTAATTACATTTCTTTGGTAGACATCTCAGAAATCCTCAGTCAAGCTCTAGTAACAAAGAAATGTCCAGCTAATAAGGAATTCATTCCATGACAAGTGATGAATTTATTAACCAACGGACATTTTGCCAAAAACTTTACATCTTCACCTCTGAGACTCGTATTGATTATCTCTTATCTTCTCATCCTGCAGACGTCCCACTCCTGTCTAGTGTTTCAATCCGTTCTGTGGCCGGAGTATTCGTTCTGGAACCTGTGTGAAGCCATTCTTCAGTATCAGTTAAATCATAAACACATCCAGGTAAGGCTTTAATTGTGTCGCCAATATGTGAATCTGCACAATGAGAACATTCGTAATACATCAGCATTGGCATTACATCTTTTGTCACATATCACCTTTGTAAACAAAGCTTGTATATCTAATTAGAATTTGAATGTGCACGGTATTTTAGAAAGCCAGGGACCTGCATCAAGAGCATCAGAACTTCCTGCAGCTGGAGTCGGACCGCGCCTGCACGGCCGAGCACCTGCAGCATCATGGGAATGGAAAACCTGCGGACGCCCAGAGGAGACAAGAGGCGCTGCTGAACTACACCACCTGCCGGGAAGAACGAGTTCAGGATTTCCTAGAAGCACTGAAGCATAAAAGAGACTCTTACGTTAATGACTTATGCAGTGAAGGGGTCTCGGCCCAGTAGGGCTCCGAAGAGGACAAACAGTCGGTGGAGAGAAGGTGAAACTCTCCTCAACACAAGGGCTCCTGTGGAAGAAGAGCGAACAGTTACTGGGAACGGGCTCATTCAGTTGCTGATTTGTAAAATACAACAGAGCAATTTTACCCCCATGGGGCTGTAGAATAATTGTAATATTTATGATTGTAGATTTAAAAAAAAAGATAAAGTATCTAATGTTTGGAAACTTCTGGTCAAGATGTAGTTAAACAATTTGTGTGAGTTATCTGTGAAATGCATGCTGTTGATGGGGAGATCCAATTCTCTGAGTGAAACCCAGAGACCCTGTGTTCTGTTAATGCTTCTACAAAGCAGCCACTCGCGTTAATATATATTAATGGTGGAAAGTATTTGTGGTGGCCCAAAGAAAGTGTTGTGTCTTCAGTGTGATGTTGATGAACTAGTAACTAGATTTTGACCAGCTTTCTCAACAGAGACGAGTGATCCCTGTATGTCAGATATGATTAAATGAGGTCTGAATCATGCCTTTTTGCTTGTGTGCCACATGTCTCAGTCTGGATGGTTATGGACACTTTCCCAGGGTGTTTACAGCAATCTGGTAATATAACTTTATTGTTATCTGATAAATTTACTTACGCGACAGTAAAAACACATTCAGATCAGGACTAGAACAACGATAGTGGAAGTTTTCTCCCCTAAATAAACCAGCCTCAGCCCCAGTGCTCCCACATGACACCGATCACAAACTGATTTGTGTTCCAAAACATCTCAAATGATTCTCAAAGGCCTCTGAAGCCCTTCTGCCCGGAACTAGGTCAAATGTATTTTCCCCTCCAGGACCATGAATGTTTTCAACATGTGACACAGGTTTTCTGTCCAGCTCAGCTTGTGTTACAGATCAGTTTCATGCTTATACTATAGCTTTAGGTTTCCATGCATGAAACTTGTTGGACGAGTGAGACATGGGGCAAGAAAGAAACCATAAAATGTGGGCAAATTTGGATAAACGTGATGGATCCAGGAATTTGTTTTCACTTTCTTTAACATTATGAGATAAAAGTTTGACATTTTAATAGATTTCCCAGAGAACAATGTGCGATAAACTAGTTGTATGTAGGTGCAGCTTGAATTTATTTAAGTGGAATGTGAGCTGGTACTTCTGCATCCAGTTTCATCTTCCTTTAGACGGCACCGGGTATCGAACAGTATATTATACTCATTGACATTTATGTAGAGCGATTCATGAAAAATAACAGAATTAGGCAACAGCTCCGTCCTAAAGTGACTTATTTAAAAAAAAATAACCCTTCAATGTAAACAACTGCAGATAAACTTCACTTGTGACTTTCTAGATAGTTAACAATCTGCTTTGCACTGTGACCATTACAGTTTGATAATGGCTTTTGCAAGCTTGTGGTTTAAGTTGCTTCATCCTGGAAGCTTTTTAAAATGAAACCTTGTGGTTGAGGAACAGATGATTACGTTGCAAATAGTTGTCATATTTGAACCCGTCTTTAACTGAACATTCCCAGGCCTGATTGTCTGGTCAGCTACAGGCTCTCAGGTGAGGGCTGATGACAACCTAAAAGATATCTGAAGGAAAAACTATAAAAGTTTCTGACAAGATCGAAAGAGGAGATTTTGGTGTTTGACGTTTTCTTCTTTCTACCACCAACATATAAGGAAAGAGAAATTGCACTGAATTCCAGTAGGGGGCAGTAGCAACAACAGACACTGGTGTCTATCGTACATCTAATGAATGTGTTTGAATATTTTGAATGTGAATATTTTAACATCACTAGCAGGTTAAATGAAAAGTCAGTTTATTTACAGCATATATCCCAACTAATGATTTCACAGGACCTGGATACGCAGCAATAATAATAATAAATTATAAGAAAAAATAGTTAATGTTATAATTAATCATCCGCCCTTTTTAGGGAATTATGGAGAAAATCAGCTGCCTACTTTTTTAAACTCAAAGCGCAGAGAAAATAGCACAAAGAATTGATAGAAATAAAGACCTATATAAGCTGAAAGTGATAAAGTAAAAAGAAGTAAACATATATAGTGTTTATTCAAAAATTATATTGATATATGAATTTGTGTGCAAAGACTGAGTATTTGTATATTGCCTTTCTATCACAGGAGGTAGAGGGTGAACTGATGTAAAACTTGGCTTCACTTTTAAAAACAGAAAAAGAAAGTTAAGATTTGAGTTCTTCACATATATGAATGAGGAACTTTTCAAATATTCTCCTTTGCATCTAAGCGTCACAACTAAAAAATGACAGATGTTGATGTTTCGCTTCCTTGAAGAAACCCCGGGTACACAGCGACCCTTGCGGCACGGCGTGGTATCGTTTCCCCCCTAGCAAAGTACTGCCTCTTTAAAAAACAGGGCGGTCCCTGTGCACACGTGACGCAGCTCCGTCCAATGGCAGCCACGGAAACACCAAACCGGCTGGAACCGGTTCTCTTCTTATATTTCACAGAATAAACTACAAAAACATTCGTTTGCTTTTTACATTCGCCATTTTCCACAGCGACAGCTCCACCGTCGTTTGTCCTCTCCCCGGAAAAAGCCTCTATCTCTCGGTATATTTGCCTGACCGCTCCTGTTCGATTCCCACCAGCAAACATGGGCAAAACGAAGGTAATATTTTTCTATTTTATTTATTTCATTTATCGGCCGCGGCTTGGTTCTCCGCCGCCCGCGGTTCGGGTGTTATTTGTGCATCGGGGAGAACGTCATCACCATCGCTCACAGCAATGGCGGGTGAAACACTGAGGAAGACCCGTTACTCATCCTCCTCCCGCCGTCCGACAAGAACACGACACACCGATGCACAAACGTCGGGAAACGCCTAGGTGCCGCCGACACACAAAAACACACACGGCGTGTTTAGCAACAACTTCACGTCCAGCGCGTCCATGCTCGCGGGTTTTATTGACTGTCACCGCGCTGCGTCTGTTTCCCCCCCGCTCGTTCGAGACATGTTGTGGGGAGACATCTTGAAATGTTTTCAACTGTAAACTTCAGATTCCCAGTGTTCGTGTTCCACTCAATGGTTTCACTGGTTTGTTAAAATCCAAAATAAGCTCTAGAATAAAATTGCGGGAAATCTTTTTTTCAAGTATTTTCCCCCCATCCCCCCTCCCCTCCATGCATGATGACGCAAAACACATTTTTTTTTGTTTTTATAGATACCGCCAAAAAAACATTTCAGGCTGCAATTTTGCATTTAAACGAAAGATTGCATTTTTTCAAATTGTTTGTTGTGCAGCAGCGCGTGTCGTCTATTTATCAGCATCGGTGCTCACGTGCAGCGATTTGAAATGTGCAATAAATGATATTAATAATATAGCGTTTAGTTTTATCACGATTCTGTCAGCTAGCGTGCACGGTTCTGCAGGAGCTTTTATTTTTTGTTTACTCTTAAAAATACAGATTTACGTGCTATAAAACATTATAAGAAGATAATCGTCCCTCGATTTAAATCTACGCCTGAAAGCGTTCGGATTCGTCCGCCGTCGTGTGTCTGCTGGCGTCGCGTCGAGCCCCGGATTAGCAGAGTCATAATCAGTCATAATCTGGTCGGTTTCTCAACAGCTGTCTGTCGACGCGCGCGCGGATACAAAACAAAGGAAGCTGTCAGGGCGCCAACGCGCTGCCATGGCAACGGGGCAGTTTGAATTCAAATATGCGCGGGAAGTTCTTTGTCAACTTCAAAGAAAGAAAAAAAAACAGGCGGTGACGTCTCAATTTGTCCCCGCGGCTTCGTGTCTGTGTGTCTGTCCGCGGTGACGTCATGACTACATAAATAGTGCGGAAGTAAATAAAGCGCGCGCGAGCCGACATCCTGCGGTTGTTTCTTTCAGATTTGAAAGATGTTTGAGTGTTGTTCTATTACTGACTTTTTTCTTCCTTTTTTGTCTTTTCAGACAAGTGTGACCGCAGCGGTATGTACAATTTCATGTTTTTAATATATATATTATTGTTGTTTTTTATACACATCTGTTATACAAATATTATATTTTGTGATGTCTGATTATACTTAGTTTTTAGTTTCTTGTTTTTGAAGTCATGTTGACTGCTGTGCAACATTATACCTCTACTTTTCCATGTATTTGAATTCTATATTTAGTTAAGCTCTTCTGTTAAAGACCCTGGTCTGACCGGGTATTAACCCCGTCCAGGGTAATCTGTGAAAGACACTTTATAAACCGGATCACTCTACACTTGGTGGTGATCTGAGACTTGTATCTGGAACAAATATGAAGGACCGCCTACTCAGCTGACGTCATCTGACTCTCTCAAGTTATAAATATAGAAAATATATCATTAAATTATTTTTGGCCGCAGTATAAACACTGGGCGTCAAACATATATATATTTTTTTTTATTGTGTAAATTTATACACATCGATACACTCTTCTCACACTGACTCAAAAACACATTGACATGGACAGGACATGCGATGAAGACCATTTATAATGCCAGACATGAACCGACAAACCAGCTGTCCACTTATGATCTGATCTCTCAGGTGTGAACAGGGTCAAAATAAGGCATTAACAACATTTTAATCAAGTTTTTCTTCCTATTATCTCTTCAGGACAGGAGAAAGTCTCCACGCCTGGCTGTGGTAAGTTCTTGAGAGTAACCAGCAATCCATAATGATGTTGACATCTGATTATTCTGCATTTGTTTGAATTGCAAATTCATCAGTAGATTAAAATCCTGATGTTGGCTACAGTCAAGAGCAGAATATGTACTCATCTGCAATTTCTCTTTGTTTTACAGAGGGCTAAACCTGCAACAGCCGAGGCTAAGACCAAACCTGTAGCAAAGGTAAGAAACTGAATCACTTGCAGATTTCAACAGAAAGCCTCTTTCTTTTGCGCCTGTGAAACTTTTATGTTGTTTTTTTTTTAAGTGAAGATACCTTAAACAAATTAGATGTTTTAATCATGTGATGATTATCATTAATCAATTTCCATGTTATTTTGCAGAAGGGACCCAAAGCAAAGAAGGCCAAGGCAACTGAGAACGGGAACCCCAAGGCTGAGGTTTGTTTCTTCAGAAAAGAAAGTTTAGTGTTTTGTGGGATAACTATTAAAATAAACTTTTACTTACTCATGTTTTGAAAGGTTACCTTAGTTAATCATTTCTTCCAGTGTTTTGGTAATCCAGAAAAAGTGTAAATATGAAGGAATTGATTCAGCATTTGACGCCTCATAGCCAAAATCATATAAACACAATTACTCTTTGGCCTAAATTGTTAATTTGAGAGTGCAAGAGTTTCTGAGCAGTGAAGGCAAAAACATGTTTTTTTATGAAATCTGTTAATTCAGGTTTTCAACAGCGTCTAATGAATAAATATTTAATCTAATATTTAGAAATGAAGGCTTTCTCTACGAGACTATTTTCCCATGTGAATAAATAAAGGCCATAATTTCATGTTAAAGCGCTGTTTTATCTTCTGTCCCTGCAGGAGCCAAAGGCTGAAGCCACCGAGGCCAAATGAAGAACTGTTGATGTGCTCACTCTGTGTACTTGGTGATTGTACAGTTTTAAATGAGTATTTTTTACCAAGTTTTATATTACAAATGTCATTTATAGGTTTTTTTTGGGCTTGCACTTGATGTAACAAAACTTTGTTGTCACACTCATATCCATTTAAAGATGATAACCGTCCATATCTCGTAGACGTGGCATTTTAGTTTGTCTAATCCTGTTATTTTTTTATTATTATTTTAAACTGCTGACTGATAGATATCTTCCCAGTTGGACTTTACTTCAAATTTTAAACATTATAAGGCAGCTAATGGATATTGTTAAAGTTCAGGGGACAATAGGAATTTCGCCTTTTTATGTCCCCTTGTATTTTAATGTTAAACTAATAAAAACTATTGCTTACCAAATGATTTGAAACACTGTATGTCGCCATTAGATGTAGTCAGTGGAAATGCCACAGAAGAATACTGTTATTGGGTGACAGATGTTGATATATCCCAATACTTGTTTAATGTGAACCGGGTCATTTGGTTTCAAACATTCTGTTAAGTTATGTTTCTGTTAGGAGAGAAGAAAGCATTCTCTGACTTCATGGTTGATCTAAATGTTCTTGAATAAAAATTTTCAAAATGTCCTCCTTGTGTTACTTTGTCTTTTCCTTTGTTGCATGATGACAAACTTAAAGAAGGGGGATAGAAGTCGTCAATTCCATGGTGGTCACTGAGACTTTTGTTCTGCACTTTGGCCCCATTGTAGAGATCCTGTGACCAAACCAGAAGGAGTCAGGCGTCCATTTTAGACACATTATCTCATTCTAATGAGTAGTTTGAGTACATCAGCTGTGTGTAATATCACCTTCCCTTCTACATGAATCCTCAGTTTAATTACAAGCTTTTCACACAAATGTCAGTATTTTGGTCCGTTTAATAATCAGAACCATCTGGGTTACTCAAGTTTTTTCCACTTACAAAATGAAACTTGAATCTACTTCATACATTTATGACTATGCTCCTTTACATTGCAGCATATTATTGTTGAAACTAAATAGGAAATTATTAAATGTGCATTTGCTCCAGCATTCTTTTGACTGGGAAAATATATTATAAGGATTTGTTCTTCAACAAGCATATGAATTCTTCCTCTGCTGCCTTTCATTGCATAATTATGTGCTTAAACATAAACAGAGGCAGAGAAATACAAAATATGTTAAAAACATTCCACAAAAAATAAAGTCAACCTTTGGCCAACCTTGGGTGTTGTTGTGGTGTAGTACCAGTAGAGGGCGGTATCACACCACCGCAGACATAAATAACATGTTCTTTTCCGGCTGAGGGCTCCCTCTGCTGTGAATTGTTCACTCAGAGAAACTTGGTCAAGTATGACGCGTTTTGTTTTGATAAGTGAACTGACGAGACTGAGGACGTTATTTCATGACATTTCGTTTCTTTTGTGTTATATTGTGTATTTAGCACCATGCGATGTGTGTGTGTGTGTGTGTCCAAATATAGGTCAAATATAGCTAGAGGTCGAAGTCCAATGCAGGTTACAGTGTTTTCAGTTGAACTCAAACCTCCCATTTACAAACGAAATCTGAATATGTCAATTTTCTATCTCTGCAGGAATTATATTTATGCCATAAATATAATTCTAATGTTTTTATGATCTTTTGAAAAAAACGTAGAAAAGTATGAGAACTAATTTGTTTTTCTCTTATTGAGCCTAATTGTTCTCAATGTTTTGAGGACAACAAAAAAACGAAATGTCAATCCTCCAGAGACCGACAATAAAATCCCTAAATTCTACAGTTCCCTCCTGTAAATGAGCCTTAAACCCACAGTGACTCACAACATGAATCTTAACATTGGACCCAAGCAACACTTACATTTACCTTTGCAGGTATAAATGAATCTGAGTGTATATGGGGACACGCTCCATTGTGCTGGCTGGGGTCAGTCGAATCGACTCCTGCACTCGGAGCATTCCTGCACTATGAGAGGTAAAGTATGGTGTCCTATACAGTCTGAACAGTAAACACATACTTGGAATCAGTTAACTATTATGTTACTCCACATGTGGTAATGTCGGGGGTGAAAGATGATACCAGGGGGAGCGTGTCAGGGGAGGAGGAGGGTGGGCTGCAGCACATCTATGACATACAAGTCAAATCATGGGAATTAAACCCGCAGAGCCGAATACCAAAGACTGTTAGACTTAATAAATTGGAGCTTGTGTTGGGACCATCTGGGTCAAACGCTGTGTTCAGGGTGAACAATGAACAGCCAGTCCAGGTGTTTCTTTATTTCTAAGGATCTTTTTGAGATTGAAGGAGGATTTTTGAGTCACCGAGGAGCAGAAGTCTTCAAAATGCTCAGAAGAAACATTCAAACAACTGATCTGAACTTTAAATCTTAACAGATCCATTTTGTGGGACTGGAATCTTCTGCTCTTCTTCGTTTCTGAAGATCATGGTTGTCTTTTCTTGGTGTCTTAAGGTTGAAAAGGAAAGAAATCTCTGGAAATGCAAATCTTGAGAATCTGCATGACAAAGGGTCAAAACCTCTGGTGAGGTGAAAGTTGAGCTTTCAATCTCAACTCGTGCAAATAGGGTCTTTAATGTGAACATGTGCAATTTAGAAACATTCAGACTATAACCACACAACCACATGTTTCTGGAGAGCTTACAAACATCTTCTCAATAGTGGAATAAGCCATGTTTTTAAGGGTTTAAAATAAAGAAAAATCACAAAGAAGGGTGTGGTGCTCAGGCTGTGTGTCGTTTCTATATGTTCAGGTGTTTCAGTGTAAACAACCTATGGAGGAAGAGCACCACATGTTTCTGCACACACACACACACAATCAGCACAAACCGTGGACGAGCTCATTCCTCGCAGACGTGGGGTCCTGTGCGTTTCACATGCTCACTACATGCTTTGTGTGCTGCAGGGCTGTGGATGCCCCACCCCCCTCTTCCTATAGAACATGTCCCAGCTGCCTATAAAGTCCTTACAGCCCGGTTGGGTCCTCAGACAGCAGATTCTCACCGTCCACCTCCTCCCAGGCCAAACCGCTGCCAGCCGCCCCCCCCACTCCCAGTGCAGCTGCAGGTAGGAACACACATTCTTTCACTTTTCACACTTTTACAATCAGGCCTGAAACAAACCTTGAGAAATTACCTGTGAGGGAAACGCTGGCCACCATTGTTAGCGTCTGGTTTAAGAAAAAGAAAAAGGGAAAGTGTCCTGGAAGCTGGTTCTGCTTGCTTGGCCACTTTATTTTCTAATATTTAAACTTGCATTAGGACTTTCAATGCATTTTTAAATCATATTGGCCACGAGTTCACACATTTGTTCTTTTACTTTGAAGGGAACATCGAGTAACTGATGACTGTTTTCTTATTTTTAAGATAACAATCGAAAATTTGTGTGTGTGTGTGTGTTCATCAGGGTGATGTTCCTGGTTTTGAGAGGAAAAAGGATTTTAGTCGAAGGTTAAAATGTGTATTTAGTTAAAACTGATGCTGTCATACATTTCTAAGCCCATAATCATTTCGTACGTTTTTGAATTATTACCAAAAACGTGGATGTGGCCTTTTGAAGTTATTTAGGTGTAAGGACAAAATGTCCTAAAACGCAGCTAAATATAAAAACTATCCGTTTATTTCTATTTATTTGGGCATATAATGCTGTGGATACATATTGGGAGTAGAATCAAACGGGAAATGTCTTTGTAGTAATTTTAAATACATTTTGAAATCCATATTATTTTCTTGAGTTCCTTGACAATGTTAAGAACAATTTGACACTGGTAGCTTTGATCCTGGGATGATTTTTTTTCTCCACTGTGGCTATTCATTTAGTGGCATTGTTCTGATCTTTGTAGTTTGTGTAATTTCATCATATTTAACGCCGATGAAGAGTTTTGTTTTATTGTGAGGTGCAGTTCCCCTGTGCTGCCACTAGGTGCAGGACCTGCTCTTATGTCCTCTGTACATTGTGTGCTCTGGCAAACAGGAGAAAATACATTGACCCCCTTTCCCTTATACTGTGTTTTCGTGGCAATGAGTCAGTGCGAGTTTCAGAGGGAAAGGTTTCAGATGAATGTAGATTAGATACTAACTTCGAATCTGGTGATAACTAAGATTTCTTTCATAACCATGCATAATTCACAAACAGATATTTTTGATCAAACTAAAAGTCAAGAATGTTTTTCTCTCATTTTCTACTTGTACTTTTGGCTCAGTTGTTATCAGTTAGTTGAACTGCAGTCTGTTTTGGACACTTTTCTCTCCTTGATTAGATTTACATTCATGTCTCAGCCCAGTTGCTGAGTGGCTTTGGAACAGTAGGTCAGAAACACCTAAATGGAGGGGTGTCATGGCACACGTGACAATAACACCTTGAGTGTCATCGTCACGTCTGCGATGAATACACAAAATAGTTTGATCTCTTTGTACTGACCTTCCTTGAGTCTGTCCCTCAGTTAGCTTGAACAGTTGATTTGTTCCATTCTACACCAACCAACCAACAACATGCATAGTAAGTATTCAACCTCAGAGTGTTTATTCACATGACTGCATCACAATGCGATCAATAGAACGTCTCATTGGGCTCCAGGGGAATGTAATCTGTCATGAAAAGAATCAGTAATAACAAAAAGTTGCCTGTTTTATCAATTTCAATGTCATCTATGTAGCTTTCTTTGGATCCTGACATGGGATTAAGTGTGCATCATCACCATATGTTTGTGAAATGGTAGGTTCTGGTTATAAACAGACAGTAAATAGGGTCAGAGCCTTCTTTCCAGTGGTTCCCAGTGACAGCACTGCAAGTGACAGCTTGTGCCGACAGAGAGCGCAGCTTAACCACTCTGACACTGGGTAACCATGGCAGCGGCTGTGTAGCTACAGTCATGGAGGCTGACTGCCCAGATACGGATGAGTGGGAGCGTCTGCGTGACTCCACTGAGGATGAGGATGATGATGATGTAATCCTGAGATTCCGGTGCCCGGCTGGAGATTCTGCCTCTCGGTGCCGCGGACGCTCACATGAGATCCACTCTGCTGGAGGCAGATGAGCTGTGGAGGGAAGTGAGGTGACATGAGAGGAGAGGAACACAAGGGGAAGCAGTGAGCGATCTGATTGGCTGCTGGGTGTAAAGAACACAGTGTACCCAACACATGTTCACAGGTCTCACTCACATTTTGCTTTTATTAAATAAAACTGGAGACCAATGTCATTCAGAATTAAGAATCTTCTGTTGAGATGAATCTTTTCAGACCTGCCACCCTCAGATTTAAATTTCATTCTGCTCAGCATCTCCTGATGAAACGGGGACACAGTTCTTTGTCTCATTCATTATTCCTGTTTACAAGTTAGATAAACATCAATTTTAAAATGAAAAGGCTGTAGTTGTAAGGACACAAGTCCCACCTGTCCTCATTTGATCTGTATGTCGGCAGTGTTTTGAAATGTGTCCAGAAGCGCCTCACAGCTGGGAAACGCCCGCTTGCTTCCATGTAAGACCTCAGGTAAACTTAAAATAGTTCTCAGGTGATTCACCTGGACTCACGCCCAAGCTCGTAGTGAATCAACACTACTCATCAGCTGAATCAGCTGCCGGCAAAGTTTCTCAAAATGCACGAACCTTTAAACAGCAGCTGAGATTAACTCCAACACCTTGGACCCTGTGATCAGGTTAAATTTAACATTGTGCAGGATGTTCACCTCACCAGCTCATTTCCACCAAAACTAAATTAAGTTTCTCGAAGTACATTTCCCCCAAGGATGGTTTCTGTCGTTTTGGGTATTTTTTTACACGCTGATGTTTTCTCTGAGCTTGGTTATGATTTATTTGACGATATGAAAAGATGCTGAAGCATCATGATTGAAAGCTGAGACTGACGGTCGATACCATGACTCCACAATCACCACTGCTCAAACTCTGGCTCCACTGACGGCTCCTTACGGCCCAAGATGGCAGCATCTATATCTGGATGAGTTTGGAGGAAAAGTGCTCATGGATGAAATGAAGTCTCTTCAGTGAGTTTGTGTTCTCGACGTGCAGCTCTCCCAAGACCTCAGTCTCACAGAGACCCATATCACAAAAAATCAAGCTATTCAGTGACCCCTGATGACCTCTTCGATGTGTCGTTCAATCAGTATGCGTTCAATAAATGAATTTGTCCCTCCATAGGATATTTAAAAGGTTTAAACGGCCCTTGGTAGGAAAAACAGTTCCACACCCTTCGACTACTAGCAGGTGATACTTGACACTGCACTGTAGAAGCTCTATTTACAAACCAAGCTATCTGTAGAATGAGCTGGAGAAGATGACAACAAAGGCGATGCTAAGATTTATTTTAAATTTCATGCATTTTAATTCACAAACAGGCATTTTTGATCAAACTAAAAGTCAAGAATGATTTTCTCTCATTTTCTACTTGTACTTTTGGCTCAGTTATCAGTTAGTTGAACTGCATTCTGTTTGGGGTAATTTTCTCTCCTTGATTAGATTTACAGTCATGTCTCAGCCCAGCTGCTGAGTGGCTTTGGAACAGTAGGTGAGAAACAGCTAAATGAAGGGGTGTCATTGCAGACGTGTCATTGTCACGTCTGCCATGAATACAATCTCTTTGTACTGACCTTCCTTGAATCTGTCCCTCAGTTAGCTTGAACAGTTGATTTGTTCCATTCTACACCAGCCAACCAACAACATGCATAGTGTGTATTCAACCTCAGAGTGTTTATTCACATGGCTGCATCATAATGCGATCAATAGAACGTCTCACTGGGCTCCAGGGGAATGTAATCTGTAATGAAAATAATCAGTAGTAACAAAAAGTTGCCTGTTTATCAATTTAAATGGAATCTATGTAGTTTTCTTTGGATCCTGACATGGGATTTAGTGTGCATCATCACCATATGTTTGTGAAATGGTAGGTTCTGGTTATAAACGGAGAGTAAATAGGGTCTGAACCTTGTGTCCAGTGGTTCCCAGTGACCGCACTTCAGCTTGTGCTGTCACCATTTGAAATAATAAATGTTGTCTGATCTCCTCATTTTTGGAACGATCAAGTACCGAACCTGATGTTGACGGTAACAGGTTCATTGCACAGCAGGGGAGTAGTTACCAGTGTTAGTTTGAATTACAGGATGCGATGGGTGGAAGAGATTAAAGCATTTGTTGGTTGGAAACGAGTCAACATCACTGGATCTAATCATAGCAACTTGGCACATTGAGGGTTTGTTGGACAATAGCTCACTTGGAAAGGATTTCAGAGGATCCACAGGTAACTACTGCAAGATGGACTGAGAACCATTTAAATATCAGATTACCTGTTTGCTTCTTCAGACCTGCAGGGAGTCGTAAATCACGCTGTGCCACTAATTTTATAACAATAGTGCTTCCACCAGCGAGCGTACTTTGTTTGTAATGAGTTATGTGGTTCCTGTTGGACAATACGCCCAAGTCAGAGACGCAGATCTGAGTCACTTTTATCGAGTTTGAGCCTAATGCCAATGCCTGTTGTCACCTGGTTCCTGTGTTCAAACCCAATGCATTAAACAGACAGTGACTAACTGCAAATATTTGTTCAGTGAAACAGAAACGGATTATGTAACACACTCTGCCACTGGAGTGATTTAAAAAAATAAATATGGAACTAAAATAGATCTTCCTGGAAGAAGGGGATCCCACTGTCCCGTGGATCTACTGCTGGTCTATTGGGTTCTTTATGGGCAGGCCTGTGGTCCGTGACATTTCATTTCTATGTGAGATTAAAAGGAAACATCAGGCTGGTTATGTAACTCCCACCACCGGGACATGCGTGCTCTGCTGAGGGAGCTTTGTCACGCTGGGTTATGTATCATTACTTTTAACCTTACACTGACAGAATAATCAGCACATCATAGCCGACAGCTCTCGAAGGGTATTTCTTGTTTCGGAAGGAGCCGGAGAGGGGTGTGTTCGCTAACCCGGCCCACTGAGAGTAATGCTTTTTGACAGCTTTGTGTATGTGTTTGAAAGTGGGCGTGTGTTTGGTGGGCAAGTCCTCAGATCTGGTTGGGTGAGAGCAGGCTTGTATAAAAAGGTGGAGCACAGCACAGAAGGCTCTCTCTGTCTCTCAGTAGTTCAAGTACATCAGTGTTCTGGCATCTGTTGGGATCCTCAGCGTGGCCGAGGAGCAGAAGGTCTGACCGGCCAGTTGGGTCCGGCTCTCTTCGGAAGGTGAGGAATCCCAAGCCGCTGGTTTTTCGGGAACAAGACCGACTTTTTAACCCGAGGAGCAACTTTGTAAAGCTGGAAATCGTGTTTCTGTTATCTCCTTGGGGGGTGTAACTCCAACCAGGTTGGCTCATTGATGCTTCCCACATGTCCGTCCTTCTCCTCAACCTCACACCTCACCTTCCTTGGAACCCTGATCTCAGATTTAACGATCAATGCCCGGGTTTCACGTCCTCTGTGGTTGTTAAACGCAGCGAACACCTGGAGTTTTGTGTCATCGTGCACAATCTCGTCAGCCTCACCGATTTTTGGTGGAATGCGTTACGATGCTCCTTCTCAAGTTCTCGCCCCAGTAAAGACAATCCAGGAGCTTTCCTTTTTTTAAATATTGAAATCGTGGAATTGTAGTGCTCTCTCAAATTGTGCCTTGAAATCATGTTTCCACGTTCTCTATCAGCTTCACATGGAGTTGTCCATGTGCAAATGGATGAAATTGTCCCTTTTCTTTGTTGCGTCACACTTGGATGCTGCATGAATAGATTCTCTGTTGCTCTGCCCCTGATCTGATTCAAATATCATAATAAATAAATGGATGGGGGATTTTCTGCAGAGAATCCATGCAAATTAGAAGCTCTGCCAAGTGGGTCAGATCCTAAAGAACTCCAGATGTAACCTTTATTTCTATGCATAGCGATTCATATTGAATCTGCACAGAGGGACGTTTTGTGCAAAGCCTTGAGGCGAGGGATGTTCCCTCCTCACGCACGGATCAGATGGTTTGTTTTCCAACCCGCAGCAGCGTTCCTCCCTTTCTGGCAGCAGAACTTTCATTAAAAGTTTGTCAGTTCTTATCTTGTGCTTCAGTAATCACAACCAGGATCTAGATGAATCCTCCTCAAGACAGGTCTAGATACCGGTTTTTGTTTATACATGTTTGATGCGACAGTCCCCTCTGGTGGAAATGATTCTTTTCCGATTGTATTTCTGTGCAACTCGATCACTGATTCCCTTTATCTGTTGGATTGCTCCGCACATTCAACTGAATTCTTGATTTTCCTCTGTGCAGGTCTTGAGCCACTCCAGATCTTCCCACACGCCCACGCCACATCGAACCAGGAGCAATGATCATCAGACTGGGCCGACTGACACCTGGATACTTCCGCCTGCTCCAGGTATGAACAGATTCACCTCCCATTACAAATTAATACAGAGCAAATACTTGACGCACCTAATTTCAGCCTGACAGGCTTCAGTGTCAGTGAAGTGGATGAGATGTGTTTGATTTAAATTGCGTCTGAGGTAAATGAGCGAAAGATGCTGAATCTCCTCCCATTAAACCATCTGTAGGAGGGTTAGCTGTCCTATTCCTGTGCACTTTTCTTCATTCATTTTTAATTTGTACTGGGGCCCAGTGCTCTTCTGTGACCCACAATCCACTTTCATCCCCACTGTAATTAGGGTTGACACTAATCATTGCGATATCCTGTCCCCTCCTGTTTCCTTTGTTCCTCCTGCTGTCATCATAATCCACTCATCAGGCGTGAGCCTCCATAGGCCTTGTCCTTTGTGTCAAGTTTTTGTTCAAGCGTTTACTTTAATTTGAAAACAAAGGCTGTCCCCATGTATAGATTTACAGTGACTCAAATGCTTAACGGGCCATAAAGAACTTGAGTGAAAGTTATGCAAGACTTGTCACCAGAGCTAATGTTAGCTTTGCCACAGAGTTTTTGTGTTGGAGATTTTACTACCATGGATAACTTCGCCATTGATTACAATTTTTAGCTGTTTGGTTCGACATTCTCCAATCCTTGAATTATTGCTGACTCAGCAGGGAGACAAACACTCAGACATCAGTGTAACAATATCATAGTTTTCATGAGTTAACTGGAAGGACAGGAAGCCACTTTGCATGTAATTCTAGATCTGCATTTCACATTGTGCCTCTCAGCCCTCGACCAATAAGATAAATATGTTAAACTTCTCCGGAAGACGTCATTTTTTCTTCCAGAAAATCTGCTTCTTGTTGACCGTCGTTCTTTAAACATTTGATTTCTGGGTGCATGTTTTGCTCTTTGCTAAGAACATTGTGTTCTCCTCTTGCTGCCCCCCCCCCCCTTCCTAAATGTTTAATCACATGGCAGAGGGCTGTGGAACTGCGATATTGGGTCTTTTTTAACGGAGAACCCTTTTAAGATAAAGTAATCTGTGATTTGCTTTGACAGTTTGGGCCGCTCAGTGTTGAAACAATGAACAATGCTCTGAAAGGCTCACTGTTTACCCTGTTTGCTGACCCCTGACCTGTTTGTCTTTGTCTCTGCAGAGGCAAGTTGCCGGCGAGGTGCAGATGCAGCCACAGGACCGTGCCGTGAACCAGATCGCCATGATGCTGGCCATCATGGGCCTGAGTCTGTCCTACTACAGTGCCAAACAGATGATGGAGAAGGTCCAGGCCCAGCCCGCGCCCTGAAACAGACTTGACTTCACTTTGATTTTTGAAAATGGACGAGCCGATGAGGAGGGAAGGAGATGGAGCGAGGAGGCCGGAGGGCTCAGCAGTGTCTTTCAGGACAGCACTTTTCTCACCTCACAGTCAAAGTCACACTCGGACAATGAATTTCTGGAATCCCTCACTAACCATGCGCAGAGATGTCGCTTTTTAGAGTTTTCTATATATTCCATTTTCGGGGCCGGGAAGGAATTGTGGCTCACTTGGGGAGGGGTGGGGGGGGGGGGGGGGGGGAGGCACGTGGCTAGGACTGGGTTTATGGCCTGGTTTGGGTTTGGGTGGGGGATTTAAAAAAAACAAAGCCAGCTGCCCTGCCAACAAGGTCTGATGCAGCACAAAGGTACATGCTTGCACGATGCTGTCAATACTGTTCCAAGCAACCAATAAGAAGGGGGGGCTCTTGCATAAGAGGGAATCCTGCCAGTGATCAAATCCAGTTGAACAACATGGAACAGTAATGCTCCTCAGGGGAAAGCAGACTGCATTTGAGATGTACCCTTGTATTGAAGTGTTGGCAGGAGGAGGACGTGGTTAAAGGGGATGAAAGTTTAGCTCAACCCATTTTATTTTCTGTTCCCTTCACAAGAGAACCTTGCAGCACCTGGGAACAGATGAGGAGCAATACATACATATATATACTTGTGTATATACATACATAGGGAATATTTGCACAGAACTTCAGACATGTTTTTAAAATACTACAACAGATCCGCAAAGGGACGTGGAATCGCTCACTAGCTTGTTTGTTTTTTTTCTTCTGCGATTTCACGCTGCTTAACATTAATCGATTTTAAGTCCTAGTGATAATAAGTGTGTGACGACCTTGGTAAGCACCCTGGTTCCTGCTGTGTCATGTTAATGCAGACATTTATCTTTTCTGAACATTGCATGGGTGTGCAGACTTTTAATCAAAGTGAAATTCACGAGTCTGTCTTTGTTTTTATTGATGAATGAATGTACTACCTTATTTTGTAATGATTTAATAAAGCTGTGAATATTTCGGAATCGAGCCCTACAGTGGATGTTTAAGTTGTTAGAGAACAAACTGAATCCGGATCTCAGACTGTTGTTATTTGCACAGAGAGTCTGAGCCGTCCTGAAGCAGCTGCTGGAGGCTGCAGCGTCAGTCAGTCCTCTGCACGCAACAGGAAGTGCTCAGGCCGTTGCACATGTTGTGTCCTTCCCTTTGCGTGCCAACGAATGTGAAGCTCACGCACTAAACGCGTTTGAGCATAAATGGCATCAAAAGAGCAGAGAGGGATTTTTCTTTAATATGCTTCTCGTTCACAATCAAGTTGAGACTTCATTGTCTCTTTAAGAAATGGCGTATGATGCTTTGAAACAAAACAAAGATGGAGGGGTGATTGGAAAGGATTATTCTTAGGTGAATCCAAAATGCTCCACATTTCAATTACGTTTTCAAGCAAATTTCAAAGAAATACGTTTTGAAGTGATCTGGCTTGTGAATCTGCAATAACGTGGTGTTAGTGGATGGATACAGTATGTTGAGAAGATGGTATTTAAGAATATTTGTACCTTTTTTATTAAAGATGGATACTCTTTAATAACTGAGTACATGGGTAGGTTTGGCAGAAGTATGGTATGATGGTAGAACGAAACAGATTTTGCACCTTATTTGCTTCTCACCCTGCCGCACGGACGGTTTGAGGTTGACTGGCGATTGCTTCTTTGCACGCTCTCCCATCCTGGAGTTTTAAAAGTGCGCATGCCTGCTCAGAGGCTGATGTGATGCTCTGTGACAGACTGAGGCCTCGTTGGGCGCCACGTGCAACCCCCCCTGCCCACGCCGTAGCTCCTCCCCATCGCCCTGCCTTATCCCCTCCCCCTTGCACATCACTGGATGAAGATATCACTTTGGTATCTCGGTGATGCTAGAAACAGAACACAGCCCTTTGACGGAGAGCACCGATTGGCTGAGCGCTGACGCGTCACCAGAATCAGCCGGATTCTGGGCTTTGGAGACAAAAGGGGTCAGATGAGGGATGAGGCCATTGGTGCAGAATGTGGATGAGGAGAGGGTCATTATTTTAGGCTCCTCCCTTTTATTTCAGTGTGTTCCAACATCAAAATCTGTTTATCACAAAGGGGTTTATATGGATTCACTTGGTGGAAATGAAGTCAGGGTTTGTAGAAGGCGTTGTTTGTGAAGGGCCCTGAAGCTTCCTACTGAAGAATGTGAGGAATGGGGGGGGGGGGGAGCTGCAGGTGTCAGCATGAGACACAAACAGGACCGTGAGAGTCGGTTGTAATTTTCAAGTCACAGCTTCACAATAATCATAAACATGATCAACTTGTCTTCATGAAGAAACCTCTGTGCTGTATTGCACAATTATCCTATGTACCCTATAGACAGGTTGTATAGTAATGAGGCAAGGATATGGTTTAAATATTGCTTTGAATGGTGCTTGTACTGATTTTAAGTCAATTCTAAGTATACAGATTTGTTCTATGGGCTTTACAGTTTATGAAACAGCTTTATTTTATAGTAAAACTGAAAATCCAACTACATTTAATAGCCGATGCAGTTTTAGAACCTCACATGTAATTCCTTGTGGTCTTGTGAGTTTCTGTAGATGGTGAAGTTCCACATTTCATTCCTACCTGTACAAATATTTTGTGTGTTCTTTGTCAAATAAAGATGTGAAAATAATGTCTTTGCTTTGAGGATTTTTTTGATTATATTGTCCTGCAAGAAGCCTAAAGCAGCTGAAAAGTCAAATATTTATACATGTTATTCAGGCTATTTGAGGCCCACGTTTACTTAACATATAACTAATCTATAACTGATAAGTGAGTGTGCTTCCATTGATCAAAAGGGACAAAGGTATTAAAGAACCCACATTAAGCTGGTTTGGTTTAGGTTTTATTGATGTTGCTGATTTCAGTACAATGCAAAAATTGGTCACGGTGTTCAACAAGGCTCAATGCTCGAAACACTTATATTCCCCCTGTACTGCTGCCTGTGTGCAAACTGATAATATTCTATGTATATGGCCTCAAATGACTATAACACATTAATATTTTCCAAGCATCTAAGATCTTAGAAGAGCTTCTACAGAGGCAGATTCTCAACTCCAAGTTTATGTAACTGGCACATAAAAGTGTTATGATAAAGGATGTAAACCTCTGCAGGGTTCAAACTTCCTCACACATTTATTTAACACACAAAATTCACAAGCACAATCAGGTCATTAGCTTCTTTATGACAAGGTCACGACACATCCAGGTCGTGGAGATGGAAACGTTCACGTGCCTGTCTGGGCAGCGTGCTACCTGGAGGTGCACTCTGGGGGTGGCCTCTGCCCGGGGGGTGTAGACGTGCCGACAGTAGCAGGGAACAGACCCCCCCCACCCTGCAGCACAATCAGCATTATCTCTTTTGATCTGCTGCCCCATAAAAATCTCTTATCTCAAAACGATACACTTTTACTCTGACACACTTTTAAATTTCTTCTTATTCTATTTTCTAGCAATAATTTAAGTTGGTTCGTTTTAATCACTTTTAGGTTCTACAGAACAACACGGTCCCAATTCAATAAAGAAACATTTAAAATGCTGCAGTTTAAAGGTTTACAGCTGTTGCTCCTATCAGCCCTTTGCTCCCCCCCACATAAGTGATGTAGGACGCCATGTTCTGCCTCTTAATCTCGCTCTGATGTCTCCTCCCTTATGTCCCTATGAATCCTTTTCATTAGGATTTAGTGAAAAGCGGCTTATCTCTTGACTCGGGGGCTGTTTGTTTCCCTGTTTATGGGCTCAACTGTTTATTTATCTCCCACAGGATATTTCTTTATGCATGTTGGCAGCTGATGTCATCTCTTAAGTGCCAAGAAAAAAACAAAACAAGTGTGCAGCTATAAAAAGACTTATTCGTTTGAATACAGTGATTTTTACACTTGGACTAGATCTCTAATTATGGTCTATCCTTATTTAACACTATCAACTAATAACAGGGTGTTTACTGTAACCAAAATAATAATTAAGGCTTCACTTGTATGAAACAGAAGAGCTGACGTCACCTCTCCAGCATTAATAAAAGGACTTTCTGAAATGGAACTTTAAAGTGTTCTACAGATTTAAATGACACTATTGAATCCTTTGTCCCAGACGTTTCTCTAGTATCCTTCAGTAACATAAGCGGAGCGACTTGAAGGATAATCTGTTGGTCTGTTGTCTCCACCAGTGACCAAACCAATGACTTTCCTGTCTTCCCCGATTTGGTGTCACTTTTGTGGAGCTGTCACGTCATCTAAACATTATAATGAGGATTTATTTTTAAACATGAAACTATTCCTGCTTCGTCACACAGCTTCCACGAGAAACACACGAGGGAGCAAACATTTGCAGAGTCGTTGCAAAACCTTAATGGAAACCACTCAAAGGACGAAGGGGTGGCTGGTGAAGCACAACCATCTGTCACTGTCACACAACTTAGTGACTCCACATTCAGAAATAAAAAT
Source organism: Platichthys flesus (assembly GCF_949316205.1). Classification (NCBI taxonomy): domain Eukaryota; kingdom Metazoa; phylum Chordata; class Actinopteri; order Pleuronectiformes; family Pleuronectidae; genus Platichthys; species Platichthys flesus. The sequence goes on along the minus strand of NC_084955.1, from coordinate 21,412,194 downwards.
TAAAATGATGATTACAAAACACATCTCTAGATATACACACTATGAAACAATTGCCTGTAACACAACAACAAGACTGAAAAAAGAAATCATGACAAGTCAAGTTAATTTATGAAGCACAATTAAAACATCCAGAGTTGTACAATATACACAAATGAAAAAAAGTTAGAAAATACAACAGAATATGATAAAAATAAACTCGATAACAGACGATAAAAAACATTAAGTTTACAATGAAGACAAAAATAGAAGACAATATGGTTTTATCATTTAGAAAATGTCCAATTCTGCGAAGTGGGAACAGTAACACAGTAACAAACCTTATAATTTGCTATGTCAGTGTAATTTAAATTATATGGTGCTGGGCAAAGCATCCCACACTTTGCACACACAAAACTTCCAGTGAAAACTTTACTGTCTCACTGTTTTCTGTGTGTGTTCATCCCCTTTGAAAGTCACCCAGTCTTTGTTCATACTGTTCCTTTTGTTGATCACAATCCACAGCCTGAGAATGTTGTTTCAGCTCCCTGCACCATTTGGACGGGCACATTTTTCTGGCTGAGCCATGACATGAGAGGAGCGGGAGCGCTGAGCTGCTAGTTTCCTGTCTGTGTCGAAGGGGAGTGTCTGTGAGAATAACAGAGACTGTGGGAGCCGGAGCTGGAGAGAGGGGGCGGTTTGGGAACGATACACTTTCATTCCCTCAAAATAACACATCCTCTCATTACAGTTGTTGAAGAAGTATTTCTGACGTGAAGAATCGCAGATTGTTCTCAAATTGTTTCTCTGGGCAATCTAATGACACATGAGGCAGTTTCATAGATTTCAGTTGTGAGGATCAACAGCTTCACCTGTTTAAGAGGCTTCACTGTATGATCAGGAGGTTTCGTGGAAGCCTCAGCATCCGGCATCTGCATATTTCTTCCCACGTTTTTATGTGAACTCTCCTTTTTGCTCTTGACTTTCTTTCTACTAAAGGTGTCATGTCACATCTGTTTTTGCATTTCTGAGGAGAGGAGTGTCTTGTCAGGTATAAATCACTTTTCTCAGCCACGTCATTATCAGGTCTTGACATACATAGTTCAAAGGAATAGCTCAGGGCCTATTGACCTACTTTTATCTTTAACAGTAAACAGGAGCTTATATGAGTTGTTGGATATGTCAACGTTCCCTCTTGCTTTTTTATCTATGTAACTTTTATAGCCTTTATAATATGAAACAAATGTTTTACGTGATTTAAAAAATAAATCTGTGTCTTCAGTGAGTCAAACCTGACACATGATTTTTTATTAAAACAAGGCCTTTATCTCTTCTTTATCTTATGTTGTTTTCTTGGAAAAGGTCAGTGGATAAGATACACTAACGTGCACAGTGCACGGTGTGTTCGTGAGTCACTTCACAACAGAAGCGCTCTGGGTTCGATTCTCCCTCAGATTCCAAAAAACTCACAGGTTCGCCAAAGCAGCGAATGCCTCAGAGAGCTGTGGGTGGTTATTTGTTAATTTTCTTGTGATAGATTAGTTTCCGCCAAATTTCCTTATACTTAAAATAGTTTATTAGTGAGATGTGGGGATCTGCATGAACTATTTTATCAGAGAAGTCAACGAAGGAATCAATGAGGAAATCTCCCTAGATTTGATCAAACATGTCACCCATCAGAGAGGATTAGAGTGAACTCATATTTTACTCTTTGTGTGTCAATCACATTAGAAGTCGTACGTAAAAGGATTAACGTCACATGATATCTGAAAAGCATCAGTTTGTACCACGCCTCATTGGAACGACCATGTATATAGGTGAGTGTGTGTGCATCAGTATATGAACACTCATGTATATATGCATGTGTCCGTGTGCATGTTTGTGCTTTTGTCTGCATGCAAAGCAGCTTGTTAGATAACACAACTCCATGCACACAGCTTTTGCTTTGCACACGTCCTTCCTTGTTATTCCTGTGTTTTTACGAGGCTCTGCAGACGTGAGGGTTTTGGCACCGTGAGTTCCTGTTGTGCCAACTGTTGTGTAACATCAAACAAAATGCCCATTGACAGTTTCCTAAAAAGCTAACTTTTGAACCAGCAACTTAAGAAACATACAGTGTCTAACTTTAAGTTCATATTTATACATCAACATGTTTTGGTTCATGCAGACTGAAGCTCTGCAGTGGACACACACACTGTCTCTGTGTGTCAGCGGGTTCCTGCTTGTTTTGCTGTTTCTATACGTGTTTTACGTAAGTTCTTGTGTATTTACACTGTAAAACCTAAAACAAGTCTTGTGGCTTCTCTCTTTACTTCTAACTCCACCGACAGCCTTTCCCCTACTTTGCTTCTCTGTCCCTGACGTATCTCTCATTTGACACCTGGTAAACTTACACCAGCTGCTGCTCCAGAGCTCCATAACTAAGATGGCTTTACAGAGAAGGCAGAGATGTACGAGAGCTGTTAGGTAGAATTATTAAGTGTTTGATTAGAGTTATTCAGGCTCATCATTTTAATTTGGGTCAAAACGATTTGTATCACTTTCCTCATAGTGTCCATTGCTGCAGCTCCTCTTTTCAGCCTCTGTCACTTTAAGGCCTCCCCTCCCGATAAAGCTCTGTCTGCTCTGATTGGCCAGCTCTCCCACTCTGCTGTGATTGGTCAACCGCTTTCAGCGAGTATAGGAAACCTTGGTGTCTGCTATGCTAGATGCTAGATGCTCGTCATTCTAGCTCCTAAACATGCATCATGTGAATGTTTGGGCCATGTGACATCACGATTTAGGTCATGTCAACTACTGACGAGGTGTTTCAGGAGCGTCAGGAGCTACCGGTGGTCTTTGGGCTTTTTAATGTTGCTATTTGAGACACTAGAGGAAAGAGAAAAACTGAAAAATCATCATTAATCTCCTTTAATCTCTCCGTCCCCTGAATCCCTGCATCCTCTTCTATTTGTGGACGGACGTGAACAGACATCTGATAGGCTGCAGTGGCACATTCTGCCACAACGACCACTTGGAACTCCCCCGACACGCAACTGCACGCTTGTAAACTGCTCTGGTCCCACAGCTGCCTCTCATTGGTCGACACAGCTGTCAGTTAATAGATATATTAAGGTCAGAGCTGGAGGATTTGGCGAGGGTGAGAGGAAACAGTTGCTCCATCATGGCAGCAACAGTAGATACTGTGATGCAGAACGAGAGGCTGTGATAGGTCGCCGGTGAGGTCATTTGACTCTGTTGCATAACAAGCTTCACAGCTCTGTCGTGTGTACTGGTCACGTCCACTCACAAACAAATCAACACATACACATACAAATATATGCATCTGTGAGCTGTGTATAAGCAGCCGTGTGCATGTGTGTTGAAATCTTCAAATATCTCAGAGAGTCTCATCAGCCAAGATTTAAACTTGTTCATGTGGAACTCTATGAGTGTTTTCTTTTAGGTCTTGAACTTCAAATTCCTGTTGAGCGAAAGCAGCCGGGACGAAAAACCTGAACCGAAAAACTCCACAACCGGTTTTAACATGTGATGTCCTGAAGTGCACTGGCTAATAGCTTGAGGAAGTAGGTTTGTCGATGTGAATAGAGAAAAGAGCTTTGAAGCATAAACACACAACTAGATGCGCTAGCAGACTTTCTTTATTCTCCAGTTATATATTGAGTCTAAGAGCAAGAAGCTGTGAGGCTGTACTCAGAGCTAAATGCTAATGTTAGCAGGCTATGCTCGAAGTAACAACGCTAGCATGATGATGTTCAGCAGGTCTAATGTTTACCGTTGCTAATTAGTGCTAAAATCAAACTCACTGAAAGTTTAAAGGTGTTTGTTCAATCATTTGGTCATTAACAAAATATTTGACGAATCAAAACAAGTTATAAAACATACAAGATGCATGAATGACTGAGGATTTTACATAACGACGGACGAAATGACAGCAGTGAAGCCGAATCCTCCCCCTGGTGGCTGGCTGCAATAAAGGGTCATAAACCAATCTAAAAGGTTTAAAGTAAACGTCAAATGATTTTTCCCTAAGATTGTGTTATTTCTTATCACCCTGATTTATGGTGAAGTATTAATTTTCCTGGTAAGTTTGGTTGTAATGAGTTGACGCTATAAATACGAGGTGAAATGATTGACAGCTGAAACTGACTCACGATTGACCCGAGCACGTACCACATGACCCTGACACTGAAGCTCTACACCTCATGATCACTACGGCGCATTCTCTGGCTTCAAATGAGGTTTAAAGTGTAAATATAGCAGCAGCCGAGTTCAGGATGTTTTACTTTGATTTTGTACCAAGATAGAAACTGGATACGCATCTTTATTTACCGGCTGTGCACAATGTTGTGGTTGACCATCCAGTAGTTGTTACGAAATCTACTACTAAATAAAAGTGGAAAGGTTGTGTGAATGAGAAGTTTAGACACAGGCTACTGGTCTATTTCAAAATATGATACTGCTGTGATTCGTAGTTCAAGTACTAAAAACACACTCAACCCCCTCTTAATAGTAATGTTACTGCAGTATTCATGGTTAAGGCACCAGTGTTCAACCTGAGGAAACATGTTCTTCCACTAATGTCATGTCAATGAGTTCACAGCCATAGACCACCAGCACTGCTCTGTGTATATTTACACCGTCAGGCCCATTATAGTTTAAGTTCAAAGGTCATAGGACCCATCTGACACATGCAGGGTGAACTCAAATAAATTATTTATTATTAGTCTTTTATTTTTTTCCCAATCGAGAGCTGTCTGACACTGATTAGACGACCTCAAGAAAAACCTTTACAGTTAGTGAGATTTATTAACATGTTTTTCAAGAGTGTGTTTTCTGTTTTAAATGCTTATCTTGTGTGATGATGGACAACTTTCTCCACCCCGCTCTCCAGAGGTAGAATTTAAACCCTCAGTCTAATCTACACAGCAACTTGTTAAATACTTAGGATGATTTGAACTGGTCAGTGTTAAAAGAGTCACTGGAATGTTTCACTATTTGCTCAGAGATCCACCTCCCGGTGTCATGTCCTCCTCTGGTGGGACAACCGGTCTATGAGGAGGAGTTCTGTTTGCAAACACACACACACACATAAGTACACAACATGTCAATTCAAAGGCATTGCAATGGTCAGGATGTAAATTACTCTGCAAAACAAACTGAGCAATGCAGTTTAATGCCAGCTAAGATTTCTGTGCATGTAAAAACACACTGAAATTATGGCTCGGTTCATTAGTGTTGAGTTTGGATTGTCATAGATAATAATTGAGGCATAAGAACTCCTTAAAATTCTTTGGGAAATCAGGCAATGATTTATTGAGGTGTCACATGGGTATAAGGAAACATCCCAGGATGCACTGGGACAAAGGAATCAAGGAGACGTGTCAATTTTCATTTGTGTTCCTACATTGTAAGAAATAAAGAAGGTTCTATATGGGGCTGTGTAAAGTTTCTGATGTTTCTGAAATGAGATCTACTACACACATTCAGTCCATTTGAAAAGAAAAATAAATCCTTGATAGTCTGATGTTAAATAAGAGTCTGAAGTCAAGTTGATGATTGAAACCTAAAAACAACCACTGAGAAGCCCTCTAATGGAAGTGGGAGGAGCTGTCAATGAGCATTTTATTGGATATTACAAGGCACCACAGGAATCCACAGTGCTCAAAGTCACACGCCCGAAGAACCTCGTGAAACATCAGAGGAACTCAGAATGTGAGAGTGGCTCCTCATTACAGAGCATGTTTTTAAACAAAGAGGAAAAAACACAAAAAGTATGCAAGTACATGAGTGTTTGTAATATCCAGCAACAGGATATGTCGCTAATCAAAATGAGGCCTATTGGCCGAAAAGTGGAGTCAGGCTCTTGTGTGACAAAAGTGTCAATTTTGACAAAGTTGAAATGAAAAGTTACGATTTCTAGCTGGTTTTAAAATTATGTTGATTTTGTAAGAGATGACATCACAGATTTGAGTATCAACATTTTTACCAACCTTCTGAATTGTTGTTCTGACTTGAGATGGCGTTCATTTGAATTTTCAGACAATAACTCCCTGTTAAACCACTACCACGTCTATTTAGCCAGAGCTAGGAGGTTGTTGTTGTTGTTGTTGTTGTTTTTATACTGAGATTGTTAGCTTAGTTAAGCGCTGGAGACCCAGTAGCTAGCATCAAAAGTTCACGTTAGAACTCTAATTAACAAAATCTAGGGTCCTAAAAGAGCACGTTGTGGGAGCTGATGGTGCACGGTGGACCAGGGCCCAGGTCAGGTCCCTTCACCAGTTCACCCCCCCCTCATGCTGTGTTTGAACAGCAGCCAAGCAGGGCTCAGTATTTACATTCAGGTCTATTTCAGGGTGGAAACCTTATGTCCCGCGAGCATTAACACACGTGTCAGGTTTATGAAAAAATCTGAGTTGCAGCTGGAGGTTGAGCTTCAGCGATGTTGAAATACTGGAGATGGGGGATGTGAGGAGAAGGTCAGATGTGAGATGTCTCCTGCTGTGAGTGAGTGTCTCAGATTAACAGAGGGAGATGTGTTAAGCAGCAGGATGAACTGGTTCACCTGCTCTGACCTCTGCTCTCAGTGTTGATACAGTCCCTGTGTAGGAAACTGGAATATTTCTGCACCAGTATTTATCTGAGTGTGCAGTAATGGAAGTACTACTACAAAGCGGCTTCTGGATATTTTTAACTTACAAATCCTCTACTCCACTATATGTCAGAGGCAAATATTCACGATTTTTGTTTTACTTTAACACCTCTAATCTCTTCCAGCGATGTCAATATGAATTAAAGAAATATGATCCACTTTTAAAGGTTGAATTGACCTTAGCTCTAAATTCTAAATAAACCTTACTTGCATTTTACTCACACGTTTCAAATTCATGCTACATATTACATAAACTTTTGTTTAAATAGTCTCCCCAGTATTTTACAAAGGTCAACATAATTTCGATTTTAAAACATAATACCTTAATAAGATAAAGTGCTTTGTAATAAATGAAACAAGTGTGTAAAGTAGTTCAAATGAGCTCAATATTATAGACTGTTTTTGAATCTAATGTATTCTAATGATTCTTGTCTCCTGTCATGTATTCTTTTTTTGACATTTCATTTCCTGCCATTAACTTCAGTATTCTGACATTATTGTTTTGCTTCTTTTATTTAAGTTAAGGATCATGAAATGTCTCTCACCAACAACCACCGGTTTTCCTTTGAAAACTGTGAAGAAATCAAAGTTTGATTTCAGCGTTTCATGTCTCTTATTACTTGGAAACCTGCTGATTTCAGCCGTTTGAGGACACAGAGTTACTTGATGGGAATCCCCAGCTACATTAATTATATCTTGTGGCTGGGCAACACTCACATGACGATGTTTTTGTTTATCTGAGGACATTCCTCCGGTTATATTCAGAGCTGCTGGATTTAGTGGCAAAGAGAATGTGTCCATGTGACAGCTCATCATCCTCTCATCGATCCTCATCCTCTGCACAGCGCCCCCATGTGGTACTGGAGGGAACTGGCTGCTCAGCAGAGGTCCAGTTGATTTGCTGCAGCTTCTCTGATTTTAAATCTTATTCAAAAACATGAAGGATTTCGCATTAAACCTGAATCTACTCAGCTCACTTGCTTTTGCTCTCTGACGACTGGAGGTTGTGTTTGTACACAATATTCTGTACAGTCTGTCCCACAGAGCTGGACCACTGTCTTCCTCTAGTGGACAACAAAGGGTAATTGTATTGTCCCATAAAGGATGTATATGATGCACATGTAGATGAGACTGGTCTTTGTCATCTGGAAGAAGAGAGAATATGAAAGCAGGAAATATTTGTTCATCTTCACCTAAATAAGATCCAAAGTAGAATTTATATTGGTTTAAATTAATTTAACCACAGATTCAATTTAAATGATTTGGTTTCAAATGAAAGGGACAATGCACATTAATACAAAATGTATCCAGTCCTACTTTCAACTGTAATAATATAAACTAAATATTTTTACAATTTGTTTTGTCATTGCAAACCTGGTATTTGCAAAAAGGCAAATGTGCAAGTTCAAATAGAAATGTCTCATGCATGAGCCCAGCCCCTAACACCCAGATACTGTGTCCTTTAAGATAGAGGTATTGTCCCACATTCAGAAAGAACTTTGGACTCAGAGAATCCACATGATAATCACGTCTCGTGAGATAAAGTAAAGCTGAACTAAACCAGGAGACAAAGACAGACAGGGACAGTACTGACGGTGACTATAAACTGTTTAGAAACCATGTAATCAAACTTTGGAGATGACCTCCACATCTTAACACAATTATACTGGGATACTTCCATCATTTCCATTGAGACGTTCAAGTGTGTAAAGGCCTATTGAGCCCCCTAGTGGTAATCATAGGTAATGACTCACAACTGTCAGCAATGAATTGGTGTTGAAACCGATAAGAATGAAAAGGAGTTGATTGAGATTCAGTTCTGATCAGTGACGTTACAGATCTTTGTCGTCCATGTCTCCTACATTCATTATACAAAACACTATCTGGTTTGATTGTGAGGCCGTCAGTGGAAACCAAGGAGATCAGACGACTCACAAACTCATCAGAAATTAATTAATCAGATTATCTAGAGAAGAAAATACAAAATTTGAACCAAACTATGATTTTATCATTTCACATCCTATAAAGAGGTCAGGAACACAGAACCACTTCTTGTGCTTTGACAGTAACAGTTTTGGTATATTTTCCAATAGGATACAAAACAATTTCTATATAAAACATTCATTTTCTACATAATAATCATTATGCAAAATGTTACTTAAGGAAATATATATATATCCTATATATATATAGGATATATCATATCCTTGTATCCTTGTATGATACATATATATATATATCGATATATATCATACAAGGATAATTAAAGATCCTCATTATTCAGTCTGATACCCCAAACTTTTAGATTAGTTCAAAATTATCATGTAGTTTAAACGTTAACTTTGTATTGTGTTAGCGCATCATAACCTCATGGTGGGATCTCATTGCATTAACCTGAACTATTCCCAGATCTTTTTTTGGTGTAAACGTGCCTGAGACTTATTTAAAACTTCACTTGTTTCGTCAGATTTCTGCTGCTGAATCAGTTTCAACCTATAAACCTATAGAAACAGCTGATATGCTGGTCATCAGAGAAGTGGAGCTGCCTCCAGAGCCTTGGCGTTGTGAGTTCAATACTTGGGTGTGTCCCCTTCTGGTCTGAAACCTGAGCTGCTCGGAGCCACAACCAAACTGGCTGCTCTTCAAATAACCAACCAGCCCCCAGCAGTCTGTGTGCAGAGACGAGTCGTCCATAGCACTGCATTCATAATTAATGTTGATCATATGGATCTGCCCGACCTCACAGCCTCATTACCGTGGACTCTGTTTGGTAATCAAAACCAGCAACAGGAGCTATAGGAAACTTTAGATCGAATGTCTCTGGTGTGTAATCAAGATTATCATCTATATCATGAGTGTGAATGAGTAAGTGCTGTGTTTCTCATGTCATAATGATAACTGTAATAAAACAGATAATTCACCCAAGTTAAATTCACATATTAACGTTGAATTCAATTGTTTCTCGGGTGTTAACAACACATGTTTGAGTCAAAAAGTACAAAACACAGGTTTTCCTTGGAAAGCTGCATTGTTGGTAGCCGGTGAAACCCAATCAGTCATCAAAGCTTTATACGTCTCCTCTTTATCTCCACCACGCTGGACGACCTCACTCAGGTTTCCATGTGACCAGTCACATGGAAACCTGTGGAGCGTTCCTGAGATCTGATTGGTGTTTGACTGATGTGCTGCAGCTGCCAATGAGGACGGAGGGGGGGGAGGACGGTGAGGAAGTGCCCAGGTAACAGTGGAAGATGAGTTGGATTGTGTTGAGGTGAAGGTGTGTTTCCCTGAATAAACTAGTAATGTGTGTGTTTGTTGTAACTAATAAGAAAATATTGTGTATCTTTATTTTATAAAGGCATTTCTGCTTTGGGATTTTATATTGTTACAAGGTTTAGGATCCAACTTCGGAACCTGAAAAATAATCAACATAACATTTCTATCTAAACATAAACACACCAGTACGGTGCATTTGTGTGTGTATGTGTGTGTATGTGTGTGTGTGTGTGTGTGTGTGTGTGTGTGTGTGTGTGTGTGTGTGTGTGTGTGTGTGCATGAGGGTTACAGGAGCCAGTGTACCAATGCTGGCTGACAATGGACCTCTGGCTCTGGAAAAGAGACTCTCTAAAATATGAATGAGGAAATCCACACCTGTTTCTGAACAGGGACACTGGATGTGTGTGTGTGTGTTTGTGCGTGTGTGCATGTGTGTGTGTGTGTGTCTGTATGTGTACACCTGCGTGGGCGCTTGCATGAGCAGCACAGCTTCCCCAGCCTCACCTGTGCTCAGACTCCGCGGGGAGGAACGCAGCTGTCCACCCAGTTGGCTCAGGAGCTCAGGAGAGACGCTATGAGTCGGTCTGGGCCTCAGAGCTGAACGGGTACTCCTCCTGAACCTCTGAGAACTTCATGCATGGGAGCAGGTCGACGTTGGCCCAACTGAGACCTGCTGTCGCTGGAAGAGTAGACTTGGTGGAGGGGGGACGTCCGAGAGGTCTTTACAGGTCTTGCCCCGAGTGCCGAGCATCATTCGTGCAAGTATGAATCCCGTGTGGAAGGTGTACAAGAGCAAAGTGCTGAAGACGCTGAACCCGGAGTATGAGGAGGAGGCTGCCGAGGAGGTACAGTATCTTTACACCTTTCTCCATTAATTCACATTCATAAGGTGTAGCATGAGAAGGCTGACACGGGGCACCATCACCAGGTCGGGTCACAAGTCAGCAGGTTTGGTTTTGCTCATCATTTCTTATTCATCACTGGGTCAGATGAGCTCCGGTGGTTTTTCTCAGCAAAGGGAACTTTAAAGCAGAAGTTAGGCCTTCACAGCGCTTCCTCTGGAAAAGACCCTTCCAGAGAAATCACTGGTGAAACTGGTATTGATGCTGACAGGTTGTAGATCTACTGTGATCTCCATTGTTTGGTTGGCATTTATTCTAGCCCTGAACTCGGAGGTACTCGGAAATACTTCTGTATTTCCATTGTATGCCACTTCAACCTACAACCTCAGAAGAGAATATTATAGTTTCTCCTCCACTACTTTTGTCTCAACGCTGTAGTTTCTCGTCGTTACTTATTAAGATTTCATGATGGTTCCTAAACCTTTTGGCTAATTCTCGAATCACACTCACAGCTCATTTGTCCGCTAGGGTCCAACAGCCCCTTTATGTTCAATCAAGCTGCACTCATATACCATTTATATTCTTTAAATATGAGTGGTTGTATTACACTTGAATACTCTGAGTACTTCTCCCATCACTGGTTTTCATGGCCTCCCTGGTGGCACCTGTACTATCCAGTGCTTGGTACCGGTGAAACAGGCTGACCCAGATCTCGCGATGGCTGAGAAACCTGATCCTGCACAAGAGCTAAACACACGGATTAGTTGGCGTTCCACTGACGGTCTGACAGGGGGGGGGGGGGGGCTTGCGGTGTCGTTGTACGAACCAGCTGACAGCTTAAAACCGTGCTCTCTCACAAACCACGACCTCAACAAGGACGACAGGAAATACATTCTGTGCTTGGAGAGATAGTTTCCCTTTAGATGGATGTGCTTGTCAGAGCTGCTATTTGAGTCTATGCCATGTTTACCATGACCTTAACATATAGTGTAGAAATACTATTCTAATATTACACTGTCAGTGTATAAGTGTATACCCAATGCAAACTCTATATTCTCGTTTCCACCTCTAGTATATGGCATCATATTTCAAAGAGTTGTGCTTCCACTCCTGCTTTGTTGTCAAATAAAGGAAGGAGATTTTCTGTCTGCATCTGTTTCATCGTCAAGTCGTATTTTTTATTTTGCAGGTCACACAGGTGGAGAATGAAATGAGTCCGGTGCAGGAGGAGGAGGGGCCTAACGCGGTCTCCCAACTGGCCAAGAGAGTACGTGAACATTGAAGTTGGGGTTTTGTTTATTCCCAAAATGGTTTTAGGTGAATCCTAGAAAACAAATACAGTTAAAATATGATAAATAATAAGTGTAAATCATTTATAAAAAAGTACGAGAGAGGATCAGCGCTCTATTGAGTCTATTGTGACCTTTGACCCTGTGTGTGTATAGATGCAAGGGGCCGGGGCCAAAAGCTGGAACAGATTCTCAACTCTGTTCAACAAAGATGATGAGCACCAGCTCCTGGAGGAGACCGAGAGCCCACCGGTCCCTGACCAGTGAGTTTTATTCCCACACCTTGTAGCAACTGGGACGTTTGTGTGGTGTAAATAACATCTGTGCAATTATACTTCAATTATACCTAAAGGAAGCTCAAATAACCACGGACAGCCTGAACAAGAAAGAAGGTCTGATCAAAATAGGTTTCTAAATAGATAGATAGATTTCGGCTAAATTTGGTTAGAAGTTTGAATTTTAATAAGGTTATATTTCATGTATGATGATGATTCCCTCTTTACTACAAATGTAAAGTTTCAGGGACCTAATCCCATTCATGCAAACAGTTCTATAAGAATATAAATCTGTTCTAATTTAAGCTACAAAAGGTTAGCTTGGTTAGCTCAGTACAGAGTGCCAGGCTAGCCGTTCCCCTCTGTTTCCATTCTTGATGCTAAGCTATAATAAATGGCTGCAGAGCCTCTAGTATCATATACATCGTGCAGGCATGAGAGGGGATTCAGTCTGATCATTAAATTGTTGTGTACGTTAACATTTTCAAACTATTTACCCGAGTTCTAATCACATAGAAATTGTAATTGAACATAATTTAGTCCTTAATCTTAATTGTATGTTTTTGTACAAAGCGATTGATATCTCTGACCTTTACTTTGTCTTTTCTATCCCAGTCCTCTTGCAGTGAGGCCCGAGGAGCCTCCTCGACCCTCCAGACGCTCAGGATTCTGGGATAGCTTTTCAGCCAACTGGGCCGCCAAGAAGCAGGCGGAGGCCGCAGCTGCAGCCGCCGCTGCCGCAAGCGAGGTGGTGGAAGGCCAAGGTGAGGCGGCGGAGGAGACAGAGGCAGGAGGGCAGGAGAACCTGGACGGGGAGATCGCCGAGGGAGAGGAGAGCGAAGAAGGAGGAAGGAGCAACAACAGCTCCTCCAAATACGCGTCGCTGGGAGGAGGCAGCGAGGACACCTCCTTCAAGTGGAACTTTGTCACCAGTAAGCTGGCAGAGCTGAAGACCAAGAGCATGACCAAGACCAACTAGGTGCTGGAGGAGAGGGTGAAGGGTGTGAGGCCGGTGGAGGGGGAGGGGGGGGTGTTCAAGCAGGTTATACATCACACAACATGTCCTGTAAATTAACTGAACGTAGGCAACTTTTTCCAGAGAAGTTTAAATCCATCAACCATTACAATGAAGGATAGAAGTTCATTTAATTTTCCATTACACAATTTTAGGTCCAAAGAAAATAACTTTTTCTAGAGCACCGTTCAAAACATATCTTAACAGAGAGTACAAATTAAAACATCAAAGACCAAATTTATGAAATGTCACATTTAAAATGTAAAAGCATGAACAAATTACTTTTTTGTGTTTCATTTTCCAGCGAAAGTAGGAAAGATGGTACATGTGTCTTTATCTTTGAAAATGACCATTAACTTTATTCATATTTAGAGACACAAAGAAGATCTAAGAGAAACACATACTGCTGCTATTACAGTATCACGCCACTAAGGGGACTTAAAGACTAAAATATATAAAATATTATTTTTTTCATTTATGAAATATTTTACCATGCTTTGGTAATCAGATGGGTGCACTAGGCAAACCTGCTCACACAGCTAATGGCTATTTCTTTAACAACTAAAAACACAAGTAGCCAAAGGACTAGACAAAGAATTCAACAGATTCTTTATTTCTTCCAGCGTGGATCCCACACAAGGTTTCTCACTCAAGCTCCCTTTATTCTGGGGATCGTGTGGTGATGTATCTATTCCTCCAAACTGCTGCAGCACTGAACATGAAGGGGCCGTCACACCTGTCTGCAAACTTGATCTAATCTGCAGTTTAGCAAATACGGGATTAAGTGATGAAAGACAGTGATAGCTGGATTAGTAGAGGATAATCTCACTGAACCTGTTCAGGGGATTAAACAGGAGAGAGAAACATAACTATTACATCATATTCATGTACGCATTTAAATGAACTGTGTGAAATATGAATGTGTGTGGTCGGTTCATGTGATGAGTTCGCTGACTTTTCAACATTCCTAATTTTGTGACATTAGAAGTTATTTTAATATATTTAATGTTATTTTTTCTCTGATTTTGGTTTTGCTTTGTTGATTGTTTAATTCTGCTGCTTTGTTTTCTGCTATGCTCTAATAAAGACTGTTGCATTAAATGATCTGACTAAGTATAAAAGACTGGAAGTGATTTACTCTTCTGTTCCAAAACGGTTTGATGAAACAAAAAAGAAGAAATATAAATATAATAAAGTTAAATTTAACCTCATTTTTTTGCATCATTTATCTGTTGGAGACAAACAAAACAAGCTGAAAAGGAAACCTTAATAAAAAGACTATATTGAAGTATTATTCTAATAAAGAAAAGCTTGTTTTATTAGCTTTCAACAAGTAATTTCAGTAAAAGGAGATAGGATATCGTTAGAGATCTCATTAGAGCCCTTGTTAAACGTTTCCCAGAAGGCATTTTTTTTACTCACTAAATGTCATTGTTGTATTGTTTTTTTCAAATTGTCTGAATTATAAATATCCGATCCTGCTTTGTTATGAATTGTTCAAAACCTAATTCTATGATCATTTTAATCAATATCATCCTTTTTTAACACCGTTACTTATTATTATACCTTTTGCTGCAATTATACTTTATCCTAAATATGTTTAACTATGCAATATTAAGGGAAACATAAGTTTAACTCAGTACATGTACACATTTTGTTATTACCCTACCTTTATTGTTTGTAATGTTTTTAAACAGTTGTGTGTCTACTTGTCTTTATGTTACTTTCTGTACCACTGTCACTTCCTTTTTATTTGACACCCACAATAAAAGCCATGAAGTGAACTTATTTGTCTTGGCAGTGAATCCAAAATGATAGTGGCTGTGTAATTCTGTCTGGCTGTTGGTCCTTTGACCAGCAGGGGGCTCCCTTTACCACAAAATTCAAACAACTGTTACCTGCATGACCTTCACACCAAACTCGTGTTTTATATCTGCAACAGATTTCTAATCACTGGTCCATCAAACCTCTGTTTCCCTCTCTGATCCCTCCTTTCCTCCTCCTCTTTTATTTCCTGTTTTCCCAGATCTACACCCACTTCCTCTCTCCGTGTGCCATGTTTCCTCAGATACAAAACTGCTTCCTTTTCAATTTAAGGGCCTTTTGTTGACGTTTCCATTTAAAACACGCCTTTTAATAAAAGGTGAAAACCGAGGCAGCAAATGAACCCGAAGCTCCTGTTCGTTCTTTTTTTAGCTGATCACTCTCCACTGTTTCCAGCATCAGTCGGACTCTGCTGTCATCCTGGATCCTGTGGAGCTCGGGGACTCTCAGTCACTTCCACAGTCGTCGGCCTCAGTTTGACTCAGAGCAGATCACAGCGACGTGTTTCTTTATGTAACAGATTTCTGTGTCAGGGACAATAATAACAAACTGATATTCCAGCGAGAGGCTTTGTTTTGGTGGAAGCTGATGAACGCTTCCAGACGATTGTGCAGCTCCGAGGTTCATGTTGCAGTTTTATGACAACGAGTCAGTGGGAATGTGGTTCGGAGGGAGTGACAGCATCAGACGCCGAACAGTGACGGCTGGAAGGCTGTGTTGGTGTGACTGAGGAGCTGAGGAGAGAAACACAGAGGATGGACGACAAGTTTCATGTCTTGAGTTTGTTTAAAACTCAAGAAGCTCAAATATCTCAGGAAGCTCAAATATACTAAACTGTTTGTTATCAGCAATTCAAATAGTAGTATTTGTGTTGAGTTCCCAAGTGGAGTTCTCACTTTTACATGCAAGTCATTCATTTCACTTTCAACTAAGCAGTTATTAGGTTTTGTCCTCTGGAGGTGAGAAGACCAAGCAGCTATAGCCAAGATCACGTTTGGCCAAAGAGGAATAAGCTGTAAACACAATTTTATCACTTTAAAGTTGAACTCTGGCTGATTCACAAACAAACCAGACACAGAACAATGTTAGACCTCATTTGAAGTTATTTGTTTTAGGGCAGATGATCATTCTAAGCTAAAGATTCTCTCTTTTTCTTCTGTTTTGGTCTCCACCAGCAACATGGACTTGGAATAAAGACGGACGAGAAATCCAAACTTCCAACTGTCGTACAAAAATGATTATTAAAAGTGATTGTGTATGGCAGCGTCTTTTTATCCTGATTTATCTATAGTGTAGTTGGTTTTGTGTCCTTTGGAGAATCTCCAGCTGTTCACTCAAACAGGCTCATCCTGACTTTTTCACTTGGGAGCTCATCAGGAGAAATGTCAGAGGAGATTATCTGGAGTTCAGTGCATGTGTCAGGGATCAAAAACACACATACGCTTCACCCCTGGTTCACTGTGAAAGTCCTAAATAAATCATTCTGTCTCGTGTCCCCCAAAACGCCCCCCCCCCGCCCGGCGCCTCCAACACCGAGACGTCATGCAGATGTGCCGATGAGCAGCGATGAGTAAGCTGCTTCACACCTTGCCCCGGGCTCTGTTCCACACACACTGTAATTACATCAGACAAAAAAACAGCGTGCCAAGTTGTGCGAGGCGGTGTTAATTGTCGCACAAAGGCCACAATGCTTTGACTTCTCTTTTGCTTGATCAAAGTGTTTTTCTGTTTATATCCGACATTGTCCTTTGAGCTGGGTTCACCTTTGTAATTATGACTATTTAAGGAGATATTCACGGTGATTATGAACACAAGCTGATGCTATAATGGTTTATTGTATCACATGTTGCAGTGCGAGCTTTACACATCTTTTGAAAACAGAGAGAAAATCTAAATTGGTCGTGTTATATGTAGATAGGGCCTCAATCAAATGACAGAAAGCAAAGCAAGAGATGAGGTCAGTGGGACTGTTTTGGACACTCGGTTCCGTTTGGTGACTTTGGGTCGAGCAACCATGTGATTATGTTGTAAGCTGATGTTGAATTCCCAGCGTCTGTCCCTCTGTGACTCCGCTCGGCCGACAGGAGTCATAAATCACGCTGCTGAAGAGACTGGGCTCTGCCAGGTTCGGGGCTTTTTCTTCAAGTTCTCACTTCGAGGTTGTTACGTTTTTTTTTTCGGAAAGTGGTGTGAGTCACTGAAGAATATCAGGTGTTATCTCCTCACTGTTTGGTCTGAGAAGATTTACAGGTGGAATCATGGAAGAGGAGGTGGTATTTAACTTTCACCCTCACAAACACATTTCTGACATGAAGACCCTCACAGACTGACACACACAGACACACACACATACACACAGACATGTCTGGCAGCGCTCAGGTATGACGACACTGCGGTGGACGTCTCAACAGACACTGTGACTCACACGCTTCGGTAGCAGCAGTCTCATCTGGAAAACCCACCTGCGGGAGCCACACACACACACACACACACACACACACACACAGACACACACACACATACAGACACACACGGTCAATCTGTGATATTCACCTACAACCACCACACCTGCTTGAGGTGAGGATGTGGAAACATGAACACACACAAACACACACACAAACACACAGACGGTATTTTTTGTGTGTTTTGTCACTCATCCAGCTCATTGAATCAAATGTCTAGTGTTGGTCGTCATGTACATTTCACAATCTCTTATTTCTACCTTCAACAAGGAGGTTGTGTCTGCCTGTCTGTCAGTCTGTGTGTCTGTGTGTGTCTGTCTGAGTGTCTGTCTGTAGGATCACTCACTTTCTTTAATATGGCAAAATAGAACTTTAAGCCCCGGTGTAGATGTTATGCGTCTGTGCACCCCAGCACAGTGATATTCTCTGTATTTATTTCTTTATTTTTAAATACAGATTTTGGCATTTTTCACCTTTCCTGACAGGACAGTACAAGCATGGACCGGGGGGGAGAGAGAATTGGGGGAAGACACACAGCAAAGTTCAGATTCAAGCAAGGATTTGACTCCAAATATCACATACAATCACTCGATTTATAACGTATACAAAAATGCTACATTTCCTACACTCGTCCTCTTTCTGTGGACATATATGTCCTCAGTTTAAAGCCAGGAGGAAGCGTTTGAAGTGAGATTCCCTTGACTCCAGAGCGGCTGACTGCAGAACAGGTCATAAACCCCACCTCCTCCTCCGACTCCGTTAAGTAAACGGCCCCTTCACAAAGTTAATTATCTCCTATGTTGTCAGATTTTTTCATCCAAAGATCAATGTTGTTTAAAAGCAAAATAACATTTCACTCCGTTATTTGAAATCTGATCCAGAGGGGAAACTTTATAAATAGTCCCCAGAGGCGGCTAATCTCCTCTCTAATGGTCCTGCTTGTTTACAGTAATTACACTAATGTCCCGACTGCGGTTCTGTGCTCATTAATTTACCGATTGGACGTTTCAGTGCCGAGGTCACTTACAGGCAGGAGGGTGTGAGAGATGAGCTGTAACTTTGCAGCAGACATCGCTCTGATGGTTTTATCAGCTGAGAGCAGGAGATCCTCCAAACAAACAAGGGGCCGGAGCAGCCAGAGCAGCCGGAGCAGCCAGAGCAGCCCGAGTAGCCGGGCCGTGTTAATCTGTCACTGTTTGCAGGAACTCCGTGAAGATAAGAAGGAGGAGACTTGATTTCTGGAGTGAGTCTAACTCTCTGTGGCCTTATTATGACCCCTGGCACACAACCTGTGGTCTGGTTAATCTTCAAGTGACGACGTGTGACTGCGTGTTACATATTAGAAGATTTGGATTTAGAGACACTTATGTCCTTTTTTTAATTCTAACTGAATACATGACACTTAATATTCAGACACGGGGAAATTAATCCTCGGAAAAATGTTGACATGAGGAAGTAAATAGTTTGAAATATTCTGTAATGATGCTGAAGGGTGGACGTCCCACTTTGAAGTGATTTACACCCATGAAGTGTTATATAAAATCACAAAATATTAATATCACAGTCTCAGTTTAACTTGCATGGCACCGTGCACCTCACTGGAAGGTTTCATGAGCTGTTTTCAGACAGGAACTTCAGAAAGTATCAGGAAAATTGGGTCCTGACAATTTTGGGAGTACTTTTCATATATGGAGATTGGAGCGGGAGACTCTTCGGTTCAGACGTGTTCAAAACAACAGAAAAACATCTGGAACATTCATGTGTCTGGGCAGAGCAGGAAATCAAAAGCTCTCAGAATCTCGACGTCTTTCCAAGTGGAAATCTTCATATGTGTCTTCTCCATGACGACACCTCTTGCTCAGCCTGAGATATTTGTATTCTTTCCGTTTTTTTCCAGGTTCATGTCCATCGCGTGTTAGGGCCTGGTCACACGTATGTGAATATACCAGTCGTAAACCTTCACCTCCCTCTTCACTTCCAATCCATTTCAAGCGAGGGGGCGAATAAAACAGTTGCTTCCTGTGATACAGTGAATCTGCAGCATGGCTGAGGTCTCACAGGGGCTCACTCGGACATTTAACGGACATTTTTATTGGTGGACCGGCAGGAAAAGTTCAGTAAAATGTCCGCAGCAGCTAACATCTGTGTTCTCACATCCATCCCCATCAGGAAAGTGAAAAGAAGCTCAACCCTCTGTCCCTCACCGGCATCACGGAGGTTCCCACTGTACGTTTCATCCCCGTAATCTTCAGGCTCAATCTCGCCTTTGTGATCTCATTGCTCTTTGGGGGTTGCTGGATTTGAGGTCCCCCCCCCACACACACACAGAAAAGAAAACCTGCCTCCCAGACCCCGTCTATTCCTCAGCATGGTGGTGATCTCTCAGTAAAGCTAACCCCCCCTGGCCACAGCAGAAAACACAAATACACACTGCAGGCACAGGCACGCTAACACTGAAACACACACACACACACACAGACACACACACGCCCTGCCACCCATCCTCTATCTCCATCTCTGCTGAAATCTGATCACCTAGTTCCAAATGTAGGTCCGTCCGCTGTAAATAGATTCCCCTACAGTCATTGACACTTTCTAACAAGAGCTCTGGATTAAAGGATTGTCTCATGAGCACCAGTCGATATCATGTGTTTGTGTTTTATCCTCGATTCCAGACGTTATTTGTTGCATTGATTATTTACCACATAGCGGGAAGGGGGGGGGGGGGATGTCACCTACCAAGAGGAGCTCTGGGCCTGTAGAACATGACCCTGGTATGTTCCACATACATGACATAGAAAATATAACTCCAGAGCTGAGATGTTTCAGGCTCCTAGGTCACAGTTTGTGGGCTTATTTTTACGATTTGCCAGAGAGTGACGGTTCCTCATCAATCACGTTGTTATTCTGGACCTGTTGGTTGTTGTGCTCACTCAGACAATAAATAAGTGCGACATCTTTACGTGGTATATTTGGGTGTTGTGGTCACTGGGATGCTAATCGATGCTTTAGCCTTCGACTGAGTCTCGAGTTACTGTTTCTGCAGCTGCTTCAGGGTTGTTGTTCTTTGCTTTTGCTGCCGACCTGCAGCTACAACCTCTAAGACTAAATACACACACACACACAGACACACACAGACACACACAGTTCACCGTGAGAACCAACCGAATCCAGCACGACACGGAGAAGACATGAAAAAGAAATATCTTCCCACAAAAAAGTTTTGAAATCCTATGTAAATGTAGTGGGATACTTGGAAGTTATAAGTCAAAGATAAGATCAATAGTTTGCCACATAAATCCTAAAAAAAAACACAATTTACTGTTTTTGCACTCTAGTTTTTTTATGGATTAAAGAAAGAATATATTCTGCGCTAATATCTGATCATTACAGCCGCTGGTTGATGCTGTCGTCCTTCACTTTCATGTCCATATATCGATTTTCTCCTTTAACCTTTGCCGGGTTTTTCCTTTCCACCACATCAGTGACAAACCACAAACACCGATCACGCATCTGTGATCAGCACATTGGGCCTGGAGGAACCAGTGGCCCGTGACACAACTCGCCAAGTCGGATATTGTGCATCGACGCACAGCTGGAGACTCCACTGCTCCCGTTCGTCCTCGTGCACGATCAGTGGCAGACACGCAGGGTCGAGGGCTCACAGAGCACACGACTATTCACAGCGACACAAAGCCCGTGTGGCTCGTCTTACGTCCCCTTCTCTTCCTCCGCTCCTGCAGGAACCCGGGCACATAGCCCTCATCCCGCTTGTCAACAAGATGTCATTAAGGCCTCCTCCATCCCTCCTTCTCAGGCGAGTCGTTCTCCTGCCCCTCCACCCCACAGGAATTCCTGCGTTCCTCTGCATGTCTCCTCTCCCAGGAGTCTTCGTCCTGCTTCTGTCCTTCTCTATTTCTGACGTGGGAATCCGTGGTGTCACTGCCTGTCTGGGGGGGTGGGGGGGCGACGTTGTCACCGGGTGAGAGGTTGATGGAGGCTGTCAGGAGGTAGAGCTATTGTTGTCTCTGTGTGTGTCGAGTTGGTAATTACGAGGAACCTGCGTGGACGTGACACAGCTAAATAAAATTCAACTGTTAAAAAAACATCCATAAAGGTGATACTTCAATTATTGTGGGTTCAAAATGATCCAGGCAGCATACTACTATCATTTCAAAACTTTCTGGAACACTTCAGGCAACACTTCTAATTCTAGGGATTATATGTGATTTATTACCCTAACCCATTATAACTGACTTTTTAATCCTTGATAATTTGTTTGTTCTCAGCAGGATAAGACAAAACCACAGAACTTGGTGGAAGGATGGGACATGGGAAGAGGTGGAACTCATTACATTTAAGTTTGGACACCCTATAAACCCGATGAGACAAATCTTTGGTGTGATTGATTGTTGGACTGGTCCGTCACAATGACCAGCGAGAGGCAGCTACACATTGAAGTGGGATATGAAGCTTATATGAATACATACAGAAGGATATTAACTGTGGGAATAAACCCACTGTACTCAGGTAAAGAGTCCGCCGCCCTGATCCGAAGCGACAGGTGAGAAACTTGAAAACAAATTATCTGTCGACAAATTACGTGTGAAACGTGAAAGCCCGTTGACCCAGGCTGGAGCCCGATGTGATCTCATGCAGTGTGTTTCCTCTAATTACAGTCTTCAGTCCATCAGCAGCTCCCATGACTTAAGGTCCTGAATAACTGGGCCCAGTTCAGAGAGGAATGCAGCCACGTGACGTCCAAGCTGCAGAATGTCGGAGTTATGTAACAGCAGCTTCAGTCCGGTTCCCATTAATCATTATCCAATGTTGAGTAGAAAAAGTAAAAGACATCCTATACAGTAAATTTTCTTTGTTGTGTAATTTTTGTCATTAAACTTTTGAAGAGCTCTTTCTGCCGTCAGCTGCTGATAGACAAGCGCTGAAGTCCAGATGTTGCATGTGAGAAAGCCTCCGGACTTTCTGCGAAGTCTGAAAAAGGCTTTAATAGTAAAAGGTAAATCATAGCACTATCTGTGACACCCCCCCCCGGTAACATTCAAACATTTTCACAGCCCACTTCTCCAACAGCGACACATGAGGCTCCGTGACGTCTTCACACAGCGTGAGTGAAGGCCACAGCTGAATTTGGATTGAATCGTCTTAAACATGACACGGAGCTGGACGCCCTCGGCTCAGGGACGTGTTCCTCGGGGCACTCAGTTTTCTCATTGGCTAATTAGTGAGTCGATCCCACACCAGAGTAAAGGTCCTTGTAGTTTGTCCATTAGGAAGCTCCCATGTGTGGCAGAGGTGTTGAAGGAAAGCATTGGGCTTCTGTCGAGGTCCAGTCATCAGATTTTGGAACACATGGGACATAATAACAAGTTGAAGGATTTAAAAAGGTGTTAAAGTCAGTGGTAAACCTCCCTCCCGACGGACAGGCTCTCTGGTACGATAAGATAATAAGAACTCACCGAGATGTGTCAGGTGGGGATCCTCTGTGGCTTCTGAGAGCCGGATCCCCGGGGGAGGTCCTCCCCCAGCATGGCGCCACGATGGGCCTTCCCTCGCCCCGCCAACCAGACTGGGGTTAAATTAGGAAAGGCCAACCCCAGAGCTGTGGTGGAGACGAGGGTGAGGTCAAACGCTCTGGTCTGCTTTGATGACGGTGGAGGCTGCAGCAGACAGACGCTGTTCATCTGGAGGCAGACAGATCCTGGGAGGATGGATCCAGAACTGCTGAGTGTTGGGAACGTGCACGTGGAGGCAAAACTCTCACGTGCATGCAAATGGTTTACAACTCTTTCCTGCCAGGCTGATGAAAATCAGCATCAGGATAAATGTCGGTAAATGACAGGAAAGTTTGTTCACCAGAGTCGTGACTGAGACAAAGGAGCCTTATCAAAAAATGTTTATTCAAGGTACGTAGACCTGCTGACGCCGCCCCCCCGCAGAGGTTCAGGATAAACTGACCTTGTCTATCTGAAGGTTTTAACCTCTAAATGTTTTGTATAACAGCAAAAGGAAATTCATTTGTTTAACAATCAGGGAAGCTGGAACATTTGTAAACATGCTCACGTATGAACACACAGCAAAAGACTCGGTGTTCAGGGGGTTTGTTGGTGCCATTTGCTATGTTGCTGTTCAAATATGTGGAAATACAATTCTGTCTGAGAGTGAATTGTTTAAATATTGTTTTCCAGTTCCAGCAGCTTATTCTTGACGGGACTTGAGATTTAATAATTGTTGAATCTTAAATCGTAATCATTATTTCCACTTTAACAAACGTGCAGGAAGCCATCCTGGGTGAAGAGATCGTGATTCAAACTATTTGAAGCTGCGGACAAATTCTACAGACGAGCTAACACATCAAAGTCTAAAAAGAGCCTGTCGGTGGTTCTGCGCGGAACATGTTGAGAACACATGTTCCCCCGAGACGCTTTCACCCTGTTTGGTGAGAAAACATCAAGAACCGAAGGTGAAAGCGAGTCAACGGAAAAAAATAGTAGGGGTGCAATCAAGTGACCAATAAAGAGAACAGCATCGGGGAGTTTGACTCTGCGTGGCTGCAGAAGAGGAGGGAGGGCCGGCTGCTGACCTGATGTGTTCTGGGAATAGATGTGACTGTGTGATTAGGCTGAGTTCTCACTGCAGTGCTGAAGATCACATTAAACAATGTTACTGCCACTGATTCAGATGTAATAATAACCATAATAATAATATCTTTTTTATCTTATGCTTAATTCTTTGACAGGAGTAGAAAGCAGTCATCTGCACACAGCCATGTTTCAGGGCTCTGTCACGGTGGTAATCAGAGAGTCTGTCTCTCTGCTCACAGCAACTTCTCAAGTTTGAATCCTGCATAGTTTCTTTCCCATAAACAGCTGTTCCATCCTCAGGTCTGTGAGCATGACTCATTTCTGCTGACACATGCATATTAGGCAACGGCTGCATCTTAATGCAATCATTTGTGAATTCAAGACAGATTTTTTTAAAAATTTAACATTTATGTTAAGGAATAAAATATTCCTTAACATAAATTAAAAAAAACGAATCATAAAATATTTATTGTTGTATCTTTTCAAAGTCAAAAGGTCCTTTTTTCACCCCATATACTTTCAAGTAGTTCTGTTATAGACCTGTTTGCTTCTTGTTTTGAGGAACAGCAGCAGTCAAAGGGACAAACATAGTCAACTATCAATCTATTCAACTAACTAGCTGCATAATTCAAAAAAAGCTGGAACCACTAATAGTATGCTAACACTGTGCGGTATACTCCCAAAAATAACTGCTCCTATTCCCCTATCGTCTTTTTAATTAACAGTTTAGAGTATCTCTCTTTTTTACTTGAAGTTATAGATCAAACTCTCCGTCGTAAAAAGTTAATAAAGTAACAATTAGAAGTTATTTTCTACACTTTCACATCTATATGCATCACTTTTTCTATCACAAACCATTCACATGCCTGTCAGGTACATTTTTGTGTCATGCCCGAACAACATCATAGCATATGAGCAGAGGATCGAAACCACCGACCCCCCTGGTTGGTGGAAGACCCGCTCTGCCTCCTGAGCCACAGCTCATGATACATTTTCTTCAGGAGATTACAATTGAAGAAGTGAACTTGGGTTTCTTCTCATCGAAAAGCACCGGAGAAGTAGTATATAGTCTTGCTTGTATAAACCTAAACTTTCACACGTGAACTCCTGCAGATCCCAGACTCAGGATCTTCACAGATATGAAGCACGTGACTACCTACACACTCATGAAAGTCTCACACACTGATGTAAAGCTCATCTGACCTCTAAGTTTCATAAACCGTTCACCAACATCTCTGCTTGTTTGCTGAATTCTTCTCATTCCTTTCTCACCAGCACGGACACTATAGTTTGCTTTTGATATACTTTACATGCGGTGAGAATTTTTCTGAAACTCTGAGTAAACCCTGTTAATCTGAGCTGAAAACAAACACAGAGGACTGTTTGCTGCCGGTGTTAGACGCAGATCTGCTGAACACTCGACCACACAGCCTCCATCCAGAACACTCGTACAACACTTGTAACAACACAGGACATACATTTCTCTCCCCCCTTCCAAAACAAACAAGAGTCTTTACATAAACATGCCAGAGTCGTGTATACAGCAGAGTTAATAATTGTATTATCATGTTAGAATCGAACATAATTCAACTGGAGATAACGTGACTGTGAAGATGGAAAGACAAGAGTGTAAATCTGGATGTAAAAACTGTAGATTTTATATAAAAGATGGACGACAAGACAACTCCTTTAAAGTGAAGCCAAAGTGTCTTGACTGCCCCCTGTTGGCTGGCTCCCACCTCCTCCTTGTTAGTGGATGGGACATGGACCAAACTAAACAGTCAAAGTAAAACAAAATGTTTCCTGCTCATTTATCTGGTAAATGTGGTTTCATTTACATATTTGATTTTGCAATTGTGATTGTGATTGACAGCTTAGACTGACTCACGATTGATCGAGCACGTGTATCAATGCCATGACTCCTTCCACTGATCGCTAATGATGTCATCCGAGTAAGATATGTTCGTATCTGGTATATTTTGGCTTCATTTTATGGTCTTTATATACTGTATCGTAGAATACTTTATATATGATATACAGTCTATGATAACAACGCATCTCTACATCTACTTTATTCAGACCAACAGACTCTTTGATAAAGCATCAAATCATCGAGTAAAGATGTCTGACAACACCTTCACCAGGACGCTGTCGATAGCCCTATTACTCCCTGAGTCAAAGCAGAACAATAAAGGTTCAATATTCAGTTTCGGTTCAGGCCAGGTGTCGGTCCTGCCCTCGCTCCACAATGAGGGTCGACTGACCTCCGTGCTCACAGAAAAGAAAACACATAAAACTCTTGTGTGCTCTTCCTGTAAGTTTTAGCCGGGGTTGAACCACAGCCCCCGCGGCAGTCCGTCCGTTGTTCTGCCGAAGCCTTTCCTGACGTCAGATGGTTATTTGAAGAGGCTCCCCGGCTCCTGGTCAGGTTTCCCACAGGGCCGAGGCTCAGCCCATCTCCCCCGACCCCCCTGGGAGGCGGAGGTCACGCATGAGAGAGGGGAAAGAAAAGGGCCACTCCCCTGATTTACAACCTGACGCAGCTACAGGATACCTTCAGCTCAGGGATGGTTCTTGTTACGGAGGTGGAGGTAGACGAAAGCAGATTCCTCCACCGCCTCCTGCCAGCGTTGGTTTAAGGTTACAGCGGTTCGGGGGGGGCGTGGGGGCAGGAGCAGCTTGGCATTCTGAGTAGACAGCCAGAAGCCAAGGGGTGAAACAAAACTGCTTTGTAGTGAGAGAGGGCAACAAGTAGCCACAACAACAGTTATCGTTTAATTCTGGATGATTCTCTGCTGGGTGAATTCCCAGATGTGGGCCAGCTGTTGGATTTTGGAACAGAATTACATAACTGATCTGCTGCTGCTGCTGCGTCGGACCGTTCCGATCATTCCTTGGACTCAGATGAGATGATTTTATTCTTGGTTTGTCAGGAGTGAGTCGACGTGTGTCTGTGTCAAATCACATTGTTGGGTCAAGTCCTGGTGACCTCCGGCTCCTGGCTCGACATCTTAGATGCTTCTCGTTTTCACTCCATTACATGTACAACGCAAGCTAACTGACTGACAGGCTAACAGCTAACTCCACTCCACTGTGATTTTATAGTGGTATTATTAAAAAAAGGTCAACGTTAGAATAGAGAGCGTTCTTCCCATGTTTCTTGGACTCTGCATTTATATTCTTAACTTTTTCAAGGTTTTTTTTAAATGGTACTTTTGGGTCATATAGTTTAACACAAAAATAACATTGACATCAAGCTAAATTAGTGTTTGTATGCACATAGCTTTCTAGGAATACACCAAAAGTGGGTGTAATTTAAATAATAATAGGTGATAGTTGCTTGAATGTGAAAGTGGAAGGTCACAACCCGACTGCAGTGTGTCTTCGTGGGGTCGTTCTGGGCATTTTTGTGGTGATAGTCGCACAACTCTCATGTTCTGCTTCACTATATCAACACTGTTTACAGCAAAATGACTGAAACGGAAACACGCTCTGCTCCAAGGGATGAAGTATGTTTTTCATATTTCCCTTAGGAGACGGTGGAGACCAAAATCGAGCAAAAAGCAGAGGTAATATAGTTTTATTTATATTTATATTAACTAGATTAACTAGAACTCAAGCCACTTTTGTTGAATCCCACACCTGAACGCCCCCTTCAGGATCAGTGCGTATGGAACTGGGACACAGCTCTTGCTCTGCTCCAGTATTTTCAGTCTCCGAACACCCCGGCTGCTACACCGTCCCCTGTGCTTGTAGCTTTTTGACGTTTCTAGCACATTTCTCAAAGTGTGTCTCGGTGAAGGCGATTCTTGTCCTTGGCAGTTTAGAGTGTGTTAGTTGTACATGTGTGTGTGTGTTTGTTCAGTCTCTGTCCCTGAGTCACGAACTGAGCTCCTCTCAAGCGTAGACGTCCGCAGTCTGCTGAGGCTGCTGGCGCAGAAGAACTAGGCCAGATTTGACACACTTCACAGGCCATGCTAACCCTGACACATTATTTCTTCTGGGAGCACGGAGGAACAAACCCGACAACCAATGCAACACAGTTTGAGACCAGGCGAGAACATGAGAACAAAACCGTTGAACAGCTGGACTGGAGGGTTCCAAGAACTATAAAACTGTTTTCAGACATGAACTTGTGATAATGTCCAGACAACTGGGTCCAGATATTATCCAGACTTTCAAAGATGAAGAGCGCAATCCCAAAAATTGACTTGACGTATATATTCTGCTCCAGAAACACCTTATCACCAGCAGTTCTTGAATCCCATTGTCTTTCCAATCTCTCTATGGCTCCTCTTTTTCGTTTGTTTCCATAATCAGAAACATAATCAACTTGCTCACAATGAATTCTCCAGACATTATCTTGCTTTAAAAATCCAGTGATGGCTAGCTGGCTAAAGTAA
The DNA here is from genome assembly GCF_949316205.1 of Platichthys flesus. Taxonomy (NCBI): domain Eukaryota; kingdom Metazoa; phylum Chordata; class Actinopteri; order Pleuronectiformes; family Pleuronectidae; genus Platichthys; species Platichthys flesus. The sequence goes on along the minus strand of NC_084955.1, from coordinate 21,383,578 downwards.
ACATTGTTCCGCTCAGTCACATGTTCTGTTGTTGTTCTTGCACGTCTGAAAGCAACTTAAGCCTGAAACAGTTTGAGACAACAGTCAGATCAAACCCTCAAGACCCCAACCAGTTGAAACTCCTGGTAAAGTGTGAATGTGATTTTTATTTGTAGCCCTGTTCAGTAAACCCACAACTGCACGTGTAAATAATAAACAGCCTGGTTTGTTGCATATGCGGCTCATTAAACGGCCGAGAATAGTTCTGTGAAGTTTAAAGAGAAGCTTTAATCAGTAATAGCGTCAAACCAGTTGGTGAAGCTTGGTCAGAACGGTGCTGGACAGGATTTTGATGGTGGACAAACGGGTAAAACAGGAGGTTTCCATCTCCAAGACCCCCTGTGGTGTTTTTATAACGTGGCTGCATGAAAAACCACATCAGCAGCATCAAAGCCTGGTCGTCACCATGACACGTTATCATCCACTTCTCACATCTTTAACAGGCTCCACTTTTCCTCTGGAAAACTCTGCTTACTCAGAACTCGACCCACCTCAGCCTGCACGTTGTGTGTCAGCCCTGTAATAATAGTAATAATAAAGAATTGTGCTCCAGCAGCTGTAGTCTGTTTATTTCCACGCAGACTGAGGGGAGAAATGGCTGAGCCCAAAAACACGACCATATGTTTAAACCTTGTCCTATGAACCCAAAACAGGATGTCACAGCAGGCCCTCCGGTCACAGTAACACACACACACAGACACACACACACAGACATGCTATTGTGTTGTTCTGCTTTGGGAAAGACAGAAGGAGGAAGAAAAGGGATAGGGGAGCATGGGGGAGAAGAAATCGGATGTGTGTATTTGCAAGCACTTATTATACATTGTGTGTGTTGCTATTTAAAAACTACAGTCTTTAAGTTTGGGGAAATCGTGTTCAGTGTGAGAATGTCCGAGTTCTTAAATGTCTTCTTTTCCCTCTTTAAAGGGAAAAGTTCCTCAAAATAGAAATCACGTTTTAGTCTTTCCTCTAAACAGCTGAATAAGACAAAAGGTGGAGCTGCTCCACAGACGGTGAAGAATGGAAAAAACTTGTAGCCGCACAGCACATGTGATGGTTTTACAGATGTGGATATATTCTGTAATAAAGCTAATTTTAAAAGCTTAGTGTCTTTGAACGGATTAAACAAGTTCAATATTACACGTCAATTTGTGAGGTTTAGAGCTGCTAATTGGTGGATGCATTTACTCAAACTGCTAAATGGCTCTAGCTCTGAGTAGAATTATCGATTTGATCATCTAACTTTTGGCAAGAACGAGCACGTTTCCGCAATATGTTCAAATCCACCCATTCATTACCTGTACTGCTTATTCATTGAGCACTGCAGACTTAGGGTGAGAGGTGCGGTCCACTCTGGACAGATCTCCATGCAGCGAACATAAGCAGCTTGCAGATATATGCGTAAAAGTGTTTGGAAAATGTTGAATTTTGTAACAAAGATTCGTTCCTATTTACGAACCAAGGTTTAGAGAAAACCAGAACCCAAATTACCCAAAGCTTTTTATGGAGCTCTCTAATCAAAGCGTCTAAGCTGTGACAAATCATGCAATCATTCACACAGGGAGAATCATGCAAGCTCTACGCAGAAAGGCCAAAGCTGGGATTCAAACCCGGATCATTTCCTCTGTGGCAACTGTGCAAACCTCTGCTCCACCGTGTCGTCCTCAAAGTTAAATCTTCTTTTCTTTTAAATCTACAGTCCCACAGACTCAGGCACCGATGGATGAACCTGACAATATTTTCAGTTTAAGATGAATGCTCTGACTTGCAGCCTGAAGGGAGACATTTGTCATTTGCTTAGACTTTCCCACTAAGTGTTTGAATCCACTGTGAGCTGGCGCATGACAAAACAAGAGCTGAGTCAGGGCTGAGGCAGAGGAATAGAAAAAGACAAAGGGTGTCGGGAGGCATCTGCAGACGGCGTGGAGAAGAGGGTCTGCCCCTCCACGGTGCAGACACAGCATCGGGCCGCACACAGACCTCGTTGTCTATAAACACACAACCTGTTGCAACTCACTCAGCAGTGTAGCATGCAGGGAATGCTAAAAGGATTAAGAGGCAGCCACTTGAGATAATGTGAAAAATGAGACGTGATGTGGTGAGGAAGAAAGTCAAGGACGAGGACCCCCCCCCCCCAGACGATTAGACAACATATCACGACCGCAGTCTGTTCCTCTGGCTCTTTGGAATGTTATGGTCACAACATAAATCTAACATGTATGAAGTGTGTAGGAATTTCCCCCGAACTCTGAATCCTTTATTATTTTCTAAGCATCATGAATGAAAAACACAAAGAAGACCTTCACACAAGTATTTCTTCATTTGTGTTTATTTGCTGTGTACATCATACACACACATCTCTTTGGAATAAAATAAGAATCCGTCATATACATGAAATGAAAAAAGAGATTCAGAAGTTAGGGAGCCACTTTGTAAACGTGCACCCACATGTGTTCTGAACAGGGAGGAGATATAAATCATCACGAAGGAGTTGTATACAGAAAAATATATATATAAACGCAACAAACAATTGTGTTCATTTATCGCATACACAAATATAATGTTCCCTTGAGTTCAGGGATGGTCCTGGTCTAACCTCTGCATACCTCAGCCGACCCCTAAGTTCATATTTCAGTGGCATCCTCCGGGCCAAGCGATGGAAATGACCTTTAGCTGAGATAGTGAGGATCCCTGAAGGATGGATGGAGTGAGGTAGGATCTGTTATCAGAGGGGATTCGGGCCTCCCCTGCTTGTTTTGATGGGAAACAGGCTGAGGGAGCCAGCTGGGGAGGTTAAACATCTGTAAACGGCCAGATGGTAACATCCTAAAGCATTTGGCAGTGAGGGCTGATGACTTAAAGTTCACTTTTGCTTTTACGTTTATAATGTCGGCCGAGGAGGTTTATGTTTAATTAGCGTAGCATGCAGGGAATCTGGATCAGGAGGCAGATCCAGGAATTGTTTTCACTTTCTTTAACATTGTGAGATTTGGGACTTTTTCTCTAAGAATAATTAATTGATCCAGATGTTTAAACTCTCTCTGTTTCTATGTCTGTTTTCCAAAGTCCAGTTTCCCCCCTCGGCTGCAGATCGATATCTAATGGAACATGGCATGTTATCTGTGTTAATCAATAACTGTGTCACAAGTGATTATTGGACAGTGTTTACAATGTGAGAATTGATCCTCTTTAAAAAAAAATTAAGAATTGAAGAGCATGAGATGATCAGGACACGGCTCCTCGTCCTCCAAGGTGCAGGTGCTGCTCTGGATCCAGCTCAGTGGGGAACGTAACATGTGATGAATCTCTGTGTATCTCATATCTGTCGTTTCCTCTCTCCCTGTCCACTTCAGTGCATTAACAAACCCCACAGGGGCGCATGTTCCAACGCCTGCGTTTCATGAGTAGAAAAAAAAGAAGAGCAACGCACACACACACACACACACAAACTGAACTGGGACAGATTTCGAATGAGGTACTCACGGTTCACTTCACACTCACACAAACAGTTTTCCAGTTTAGAAAAAACGAAACGTAGCTTAGTGGTTTTCCATTTTTAAATTAAGGGAGAGTGTTAAACCGGGTGTCCACCGTGTCCACTGACGGTCACAGGGCTGATTTCAGATCAGCTCTGAGTAGGGTCGTGTCAATGACTGAATATAGAAGCTACACATGAAGAAGACGAAGATGTCCGCTCCACAATCACACAAACACACATACAGACACAAAAACAATTTGCAGGGGAAAAATGGTTCCATTCGCCAGTAAGGTCCTTCTTCACCCACACAATACTTCTTCCATAGGATCTATAAATACAATATATCAATTTGACACAAGCTAACTAGTAGCAGTGACTCTCCTCTCACTTAAAGACACAGTCTCTTTGGAGTCGGGTGAAGGTATCAATGTGCCATGGAATGAAAACAAACCCTGGATCAACTCTAGTTTGAAGTTTAAAAGTAAAATCTCACTTCTCCGGCAGCTTCGCCCGGCAAAGCTCGGCCGCTTCCACTTGCTTTTCCTCTCGCAGCTCAAAAATAGAAGCAAATTCTTCTTGTCCCTTTTGTTTTGCATTGGAGCAAATGTGGCCGGCTAATTACAGTGAATAAAGTGAATTTCACTTTGGGTTTGTGGTACATTTCAGAGATACATTTTTCCATAAAGGGTAAAAAAAACCAAAACAACAAGAGATGATTTCAGATAGAAAAACTCATGTTTGGCTAAAAATAACACCGGCAGATTGTCAGCTCTCCATGGCACATGGCTCCTTGACCTTGTTCTAAACAGTCGACTCTTTGGGTCCCTCTTTAGCAGCGTTCTTGCAGCTGTAAAGCCACTTTATGACCCGAGCGTTTCTCTCGATGATCGACACACCGGTGGGAGCCTGCTCAGCCAGCTCCTCCTGGAACAGGCCGTCTCCCGAGTGTCGGGAGAACTCGCTGGGCTCCGAGCCGCCGCAACTGCGGAGGGCCAACGAGAGTGTGTCTATGGAGCTGGCCCCGGAGAGGAAGTTCTCCCGGCCCAGACGCTCGATCATGTCGATGTCCAGCCCGCAGAAGTCAAAGAAGTGCTCCTGCTCTGACAACGCCACGGAGCAGCGCAGAAGCATGTCCGACTTGGAGCGATGCAGCTGCCCAAACCTCCTCCTGGGGACCGGTGGCGGAGACGCCCGCCTCCACGGGTCGTTCTCGTCATCGTGGTCGGTTGAGTTGTTTCCAATAATGACCTCCTCACTGCCACTATTTGTAAATCCATCCTTAGTCCATTCAAGTGAGCAGCTGAACCCAGGACTGGGGATCGAGCCCGGGCTGCGTTCGTGGTCCGTTTTACTCGACCTCCGGCTCCCTGGTCCACCGTCCACTGTGTCTTTGTCATTGGTCCAGGACATGCGGGAGTCTCCGTCCCGTGATGGTGCCTTTTCTTCACCGATCACCATTTTCTGAATTCTGCCTTCACCTCCGCCACTCTTTTCCCTCATGGAGCCTTGAAAGAGGCGCCGGACAAAACTGTATCCCTTCACCTCCAAGTTATTGTTCTCTCCCACTGTCGCCCCACCGGGGCTTTTGCACTCTTTCTTCTGCCGGTAGATGAGGAGCGAGTCGGGCCTCATCATGCGCTTGCCAGTGCTTCTCCTGAGCACAGGGGCGCTGTGTGGTGCCACGAAGGTGTGATTCCCCGGGGTCCTGGGGCTCGGGGGCATCACTTTGGTCACATTGCTCCTGTTACGTGTCTCAGTGTCGAGAGAAGTCCGTCTGTTCTCCTTTCTGGAGTCTTCGTTTTCGTTTTCGTCTCTTGAGGTGAAGGAGCCGGAGAGCGTGGAGAAGGGGGTGTTGGATGAGCGACACGGGGGAAGATGGGGGGTCAAGCTCCCGGGGTTGGCGACACATCGGCGGGGGTGCGGCGGTGGCGTCGCACAGGGAGACAGCACCGGCTCCTGCTTGGTGTTGATCACCTGCTGGCTCTTCACATATTTGGCTTTGTCCGCCTCCAGCCTCTCCACGGCGCTGATCGAGCGACCGCGGCCACCGCCGTCAATCTGCCGGCGCAGGTAGTCCGGGCCCTTGTTGAGGAGCCTCAGCGGAGAGGGGGATCCAATCGGTGTTAGGGGTTTCATGTTGACTCAGCGGGCAGGGAAAGGCATCAAAACTGCAGCCGCTTGATGACTCACACTTTCCCCAAGGGAGTTGTTGTTTGGTCCCTGAGAAGATTTGAACCAGTGAGGGTGTTTGAAGAGGTTTTTAAGGCGAGGAAACGGTCACATTCCGGTTTCTCACAGCTCTTGAAGGGTAATAGATAAGCTGCAATTCAGGAGACCGCAGGGTCCAAGTTTGTCGTAACGTCGTCTATAGATAGCTAACAGTCTCTTTGTTGGGCCGGGGCAAATTGATATCTCTATCCAGTATTTACACAGGCATCTGGGGAGGAAGGCAGGGCACAGGGAAGTGCTTTTTTTGTCAGCCAAAGGCTCTCCCAAATGAGACGCTCTCTGCCCACAGAGCAGCAGAAATAACTCGCAGGGAGCACTTTGGAAGGGTTGGATTTTTCCTCCCCCCACTTTTCCTTCTCTCTTTTTTTTTTTCTTCGTATCTCCCTACAACACCCTTCTCCGTTGATCTTTTCGGTGACAGCTGCTCGGAGAAATTAGATATAATGGCCTCAAATATTTGCTCTGTGCAGGTTGTCTGAGGGACACCGGGTCAAGACTTTTTAATGTTTGGCGCCCGGCGTGGTTGAGGTGACTTGCGGGTGGCCGGCACCGAGGCACTTGGCTCGCTGATGGACGGATTGGGGGGGGCGTTGCAGATCTCAACTTCGTCCTCACCTCACCTGGGCGGATCCCTGAGAGAGAGAGAAAAGACAAACAGAAAAAAAAGTGGTTTTAGTCTCCAGGGCGAACAGCAGAGACCAGATGGCCGGCGGAACAGTGTTCACTCCAGCTCCGCTCAGATCGTGCTTCTCTCAAGCTGGAGGGAGTCGCATGTGCAGAGCTGACATGGAAGCACTGTAGATGACCCACACACTTACATGCGTATACTTTAAATATATTATGCAGACTATTCTTAGACATGCACTGTAGCTGACAGTCTAAATCAACCGTCTTTGAGTAAATGGGTGAGAGTTCAAACACAGGTTCAAAGAGTTCAAACACACGTTTAAATCCAAAATTCTGATTTAAAAACCATCAAGCACACCGCCGCACTGTTTCCTGTTCAAGACGATCTTTTGTGTCTGGCCCTATGCATCTATTTCTGTTCATTTTAAATGTAGTCTAGCCACTGTTACAGCTTCCTGTCAGTGGCAGGTGAAAGAAAAATGGACAACAAACAATGACAGGATGATGACATATCTGTCTCCATCCATTCTGCACAGGAAGTTGTAATTTTCTTCCCAAGACGAGGACAAATGTGTCAGGTACGTTTTTAAAATGTGATATACGAAGCTGTTTCAGTTTCCCTTTCCTCTAGTCTTTTTTTGTCCATAGAAAAGATCTTCAAAATTAAAAAGCCTGCTACAAGCTAAACCATCTCTGCGTTTATTCTTCTTTCACAACTTTGTACTGACATAACCAGACGCTACAATATCTTAACACACCGCTCAGTAACTTGAGCTGTGTGTGTATCTGACCTCTGTAAAGTTTTAAACAAATGTCTCCACTGAAAATCAGGCTCCTGTAATTTAACAGCTTGAGTAAACCGATGCACTACTGCTGCAATAAACTCTTTCATAGTCACAGTTAAACAGCTTGTTCTCCAAATTAACAACCAATAACTTAAATGAAACTTCAACCCTACGACATGGTGACCAACAATTCCCATTCAGGGCTGTGCTCCATGAAGAGAGACACGTTTCATGTACGTACGATTTGTGAGGGGGAATGGGGGGGGGGGGGGGGCTGCATGTTCCTTTTACAGGATAGGCTTCACCCGAGGATTATTAATAGGCTGAAAACTCCCCAGCAAGGTTATCGTATGTCTATGTATGTGCGCACGAATGTGTGTATGTGCATATCGTCACAGGTGTGTTTGTGTATCTGCTCTAGTTTTGCGGCTGAGCCAATGTCCATGTGAGAAGAAGAGGCTTCCCTGTAAATGCAGAGTTACAGACTTTGGAGTGTCTCTGTTGTTCTGCAGAAAAGAAGCCGTGTGTGTCGACCATGTGCACATGTTTAAATCTAAAACCTGTCATAAATACCCAGAGGCACAGGTGGAGTCTGTCTTTTATTCACCTTCCTTTCAAAATGTATAAAAGAGACCATCTGGAGAGATGAATGCTCCTTATTGTGAGCGAGGCAGCAGGAGGGTGTTCTACCGTCGTGCTCACAGTTCCCTCCGGTCCGCTGCCAGTGTTATCTAATGCTGTTGTAGCTTTTCCTCCACATTGGGTTTAACAATGAACAACCGCGCTTGACAGGAAAAAGGATCCATATGTCTTCTGTCGGAAACAGACACAAGTGCAGAACACAAGAAAACACGCGTCCCAATGTGCACGTCCTCCATCTTATGTTTAGACAAGGCCTTGATTTAGAAGATAGCAAACAAACAGCTGAATGAAGAGTAAGTAAAACATTTAAATCCCCTGACACTCACATTGTAAATTAAACCAAATTAAACTATAGCATTTTTAAAAGGAAAATAAAACATTTAATCATCTCAATTAGGTGGGACGTTAGTTTTTAAAAGTATTCATATTCTGCCACTTAAGCTGCTTTCAAACATCAGTGAAGTCCAGACACTATCCAGAGCGTCCTGCCTATCGCTGCTCTATCCCCAGACGTCACCCTTCACCTGAAGGTTCTGGATATCTTCCAGTTGTTGTGAACACGTCTGACCCGGAGACAGAGAGAGATCCTTTAACTTGAGTGTAAGAAGAGACAGTGAGACGTCTTCTCTTGTTTGGGACTCGATAGCAGATTCAATGTTGTGGTTGATGATGGTTGTTACTGGTGTTTTGAAATGACTATTTACATCACATTTTTTATTGTTATACAGTCGGTAATACAGAGCTATTAACATTTCTTCTACTTCTACTCAATGCTTAAGAGAAAGTGAACTTATTTCACTTTTACTCTCTACTTTCATTTAGCCACCACCACACCCCCCCACAGACCAGGCTTGTCAAATGGCGAACAACTATAAATTAAGTCAGGCGACACGGCAGCTTTTCCAGATGTCGGGCTGTCGACTATTGTTTAGGTAGAGTTCCGGGAAAAACGTCTCCAAACAGGTGTGGGGGGGGGGGGGGGGGGGGGGGGACACGGGAGCGGGTATAAAACAAGAAAAATGGGTAGAAGGTCTGGAATCGGGTTTACGGTGCAAAGGCTGGGGGGGGGGAGGATGGTTAGGGTGTTTTATTGGACAACTTTCTTCCGGGAACAGTTCAAAATGACAGAAAGTGCCAGGCTAATGCTATTTAAGCGTTCAAGGAGATTATCGCCACAGGAGCCAAAACAAAGCCATTAATCCTGATGTTGGCTTTCCATTGACGGGGGGGGGGGGGGGGGGGGGGGGGGGATATATATATGGATACAGGGACTGTCAATCCCCCAATCACCCAGTATACATAACCTTGAAATCCATAACAACTAGGGACCTACACACATATTTGACCTACTTCTGAAGTATTTATGTTTTTTCCTCGGTTCTATTCCTGATGGTCGCGTCGTTCACAACAACAAGAGCTTGAAGGAATCCAGCCACTCTCAGGGGTTATCTCCTGCTCCGAGTGGTATCACACACACACACACACACACACACACACACACATACACCCACACAGAGTGACTCAGCTGGGATTCGCGTGAGAACAATAGCCGCCATTAGCTCCATTGTACGTAATGAGCCAAATTAGTACCCATAACCTTCTCCTGTGATCTGGAGGCCTGTGAAGAGTGTGAGTGTGAGTGTGAGGAGGCCGGGGGGGTCTCTCTCCTCTCCCTCGTTCCCTCACTGCAGGTCGTCATTAACCTCTCAACTCCTTCCCCTCTGTCTCATCTCCTCGGTGAACCCGCGCCCACACGAGCACCCTCTCCTTCCTGACGCTACCTAAACGTGTGCCTCACTCCCCTGCACCGCTATTCATCTCCCTCCATCTCCTGTACATGCCACAGGGCCTCCTTACCCTCCCGTTCCCCCCCGCTCTATCACTCTCTTCCTGTGAACGTACCCTCACTCTATCCCTCTGCATCTCTCTCTCTCTGTTTTTTATCCATTTGCAGTATCTGAGAGCAATCCTCTAAAGGTTCGGTTCAGCTTGGAACAACATGTTTGTGTTGCTTTTTTGCAAAGATGCCTGAGTTCATACTGACAGAGTGGGTAACCTACTTTCTTACTGAAGTACGTCTTGGACAGACCTGAGGCGGCGGCGTTTCGCCCCAAAGAGAAACACAAAAGGTCACATTTTGATGAACACACACGGACAGAAGAAGATGAACAACATGAAAATATATTTTTCTTTCGGAAATTGTCGACAGTTAAAACCGGATTCATCTACTTCTCTTTAAAGAGATTTTTTTTCTGGCCTTTATTTACTGAACAGTAAGCATCCAGGTCGGAATCGAACCCGCGGTCTCAAGTCTCCGTAAGCAACTTATAGACTGGAGTTTCTGAGTAGACAGAAGAGTTTTCCAGGTATTTTTGTCTGTTTTGGTTTCTTAGTATTGAAGAATTTCCCAGTTTGACAGTAATGGACAGTCTCTGGTTATTGTAAATGAATAACATGACCAACTACTCAACATTGACAGATGTTGTCAACGACGCTGAACCTTTCAACAAAACCTCAAAAGCTCCACACGTCCCCAAGTGAACTCCGAGACACAAAACTCACCAAAAATGCAAAACAACACCAAGTGTAGGATTATTAGATTACTGCGTTGAGTGTCTGACCCCTCTTACACAACTTCCATCCCTCTGTTCTTTTAATAAACCTCCTCTGTCTGTCTCGCTGCCCTCTCTCCGTCTTCCCTCCCTCCCTCCCCCGGGTCCTCTACTGGAGCAGATAGTCCGGCCTGCAGGGGAGGCTTAACAAGGCGGCCCCCGTGCAGCTAAAGAGGAACCAGATGTCTTGAGCTCGAGCTACATCAAGATGCTCAGACGGCCCCGACACCGACCTGTCATGGGAAAGGGGCCGGGTGCTTCTCTTGATTCGGGCTATAAGCTGCATTTGACCCTGTGAGAGCGAGCAGGTCACGTTCAAAGTTTTGCTGTTGATTATATTGTCACGCTAACGCAAGGAAAAGATGCCGACCTGCTTCTTTTCCTGATGTGAGAAAAGCTAAACACACACACACACACACACACACAGACACACACATACACACACACACACACACACACACACACACACACACACACACACAAATCCAGGAAGTATTTGTTTGCTTTAACGCAGCCCACAGAAGAATAACTTCACCGGGCGGATTCCAGGAAACTCTAGGCCGCCTCGGATCAGGAGGCTGGAGGAAGTTCCAGTGTGAATGATGTGTTCCGTGCAGTAAACCCAAGATAAGAGGTTCATAAACCGATGAGGACCACCTTTGAAGCTCCTGGGAATGTATCCAGCACGCTTACCTGTCAAATGAATCCTTGCACAGAAATGATGCATCTGATTGCCCGTGAGGAACCAACTGGTCGACCATGAATATATTTCCCCCTTTATGCTTTTCTCACTTCTTACACACCAACATCTGGCACCACCCTTAATGATGCCAGACAATTATCACTAATGGACCGAGGTTTCTGGACGTTCAAACATTAACCGAGGCTCATTCAGAGACATGGGTCCTCTGCAGGGTGAACGTGGAGCATCTGCCACTAATGAGCCCTGATTCACGACTCTGTCCGGGTCCGACACAGACAACAGGCCTCAGGAAGTCTGTTAAGGGGCCTGGATGAAGACAAGGAGTGTCTTCTTCTTTACCCCGAACAAAGAGGGGACCTGCCTTTCTTTGCATTATTAATGGCCGACAACAAAGAGGCCTCCTTCAGGTCTGCAGATAAATCTTGACCTGGTTGCTCTGCCTCATTAGCCAGGGAGGGGAAAGGGACAAACAACGCGATGACAATAAAATGTAAAAGCCGGAGCCACGGGACACACGCCGTCCCCCCAAAGGCTGCGGCCAATTGTAAATCCCATCACCATTGTTGTGCCGTTGGATCTACGGTTAGAGGCTACCTATGGGGGCCTTCTCCACACTCATGCTGAGCAGCAGCGGGGCCACATGGGACGACTTAAAGAGCCCCCCCCCACCCCACCACCCCTGATCTTAACAGACTGTAAAATGGACAAGATGGGCTTTCGGCTCTCTGCTGGAGCTCTTTTGTTATTCGAAGCTAATGACTGCAGGGGCAGCTGAGCACTGGAGCCATGCACCGGAGGGGCCGAGTCAGTGCAGACTCTGAGATGAAAGTGATAAGGTACTGTACCACTCAGCGACCTGCTGGGCCCATGTACAAGCCCATGTCAATATTAGCTGAGTATGAAGGTCAAGCATGAAATGAGAGTACTTTCCATATACAATAACCAAACACACATAGTATGAACCTCCATGTGAAAATCCCCAAATTCTTTGATGTTGAAATTACAAAATTAAACTGATAACATGAAGTATCTTAGAAGGAGTTAATTAAAATAGTTGTCATAGATTTTAGCAGCTGCTCTACCATGTGAGAGTCGACCTATTAGAGCCATGGTTGTGTACTTCAGGTCTTTATCAACATGGTACCACCCATGCAGTGCTAACAGATAAAGTGTGCTGAGATAACACGTTCACATTTATTCTTGCTTTTATCAACAGACCGGGCGAGTTCCCTTTTCAGTCTCAGCCCGGGGCTCAGGAAGGGAGCTGCTGCAGCTGATAACTGAGCAGCTCTGACCTATAAAGCTTTATCAGACTCTGTTTACTTCTTTCAGTGACAGCAAAAAGACGTGCAGACAATGTTTAATAAAAGTCTAGACTCAAACATCCCAAAACAGCCAAATGACGATAAAGTTAATAAAACAAATGCAAACTTCAGATTACATTTTGCCATGAGAGGATCAGATTATCTCTCCTCCAGGTGCACGCCACCAGGGAACTTAATAATTCATCTCCTACGCTAACAGAGAGACACCTGAAGCAGCCGCGAGGTCCAGGAATGTGAAAGCCGCCTGCAGTACCTCACAGTCGATGAGTGACCTGTCGGAGGAACACTCGTAAACGTATAAGGAGATGACGAATACCTGGATCCTCATGTGGGAACTGTAAAGAAAATATATCATCAAAGCTAAACACAGACTAGGATCCAACAGGGGGGGGGGGATGTGTAACATAGTTCTGCTCCTTCTCTTACTTGTTTTTGTTGCCATTTTTATTCATTATTTAATAAATGCTCTCTTGGGAGTGGCCGATTTGTGAAAGGACTTTTCTAATATAATTGTAATGTTGCGTTGTGGCCGGAGTGGATCAATTACACCAATAAAAAATACATCTCCTCGTATAAGTGATGCAAAAATAATGTTTCGTCCCAGCTACAATCAATCTAATTCAAATTAAATTAAAACAATTTGACAACAGATCATAACAAGCTACAAAAATCACAGGTTTGTATTGAAAAGTGGTGTACGAATAAAGTCATTATTATTGTCTTTAAGGCCCCGCTCCCTTCCGATAAAGCCCATAGTGCTCTGATTGGCCAGCTGACTCACTCTTTTTTGATTGGTCAATGGCTTTCAGCGTATTTAGGAAATGTCGGCCTCTGCTCTCGATCTACCTGACAAGTTGCTCGGCTTTCACTGTGAAAATAATGTTGCAACCTTTGAAACTTTCACACTGGATGAAGTCACAGTGTGCAGTGTGCGTCATGTGGATGTGTGTGTGTGTGTGTGTGTGTGTGTGTGTGTGTGTGTGTGTGTGTGTGTGTGTGTGTGTGTGTGTGTGTGTGTGTAGGAGGAGACAGTGCAGTGAAACAGTGTGTGGGAGACAGTTTGTACACAAAGCAAACCAGATCTGGACGACTAAATTTTTTGTAAATCCCAACCACGGCTGATATTTCAGTTCACGTGACCAGCGAGACAAATGGCCCTGACCCACCGTGTGTCTGCTAACCACTGGGAATGCACTGGGAGTGCACTGGGAAACTGAGGGTAACGCACACACACCTCCCCAAAAACAAGCCCTGTCCCGAGGCTGTTAATACAGACCGGTACAGAGGCATAAATCTGGGCACATCCCTCAGTCTCCCGGAGTCTTGAATTATGGAGGCCTGTTCTCACACTGTGAACCCTCATTACACTCTCAGCTGGTGTGAATGCTCCGAGAGAGACGGCTCCGTCTGGCCGGGTGCCAGATGTTTTGTTTCACCGGGTCGGCACATTTTTCAACTCTGCCAGGCGAGTGATAAAAAACGCTTCAGTGGATCGAGTGTAAAGAGAAACTCAAATGTCACAACACAGTCAGTGGTGGTAAAGTTGACGGCAATATCCTGAAAAACGTGGACGTGAAAAGCCACTCGAGAGGAAACTTTTAGATCGAGGATGAAATGAAAAGCTGGATGTCATCAGAGAGACAGAAGCGTAGTCTAACATCTGCGTACCCCCCCCCCCCTTCTCACACAGACAATTAATACGTTATCGTAAACACATGTTGCTGATGTCAACAGTAAAAAGGTTAGCGCTGACTTGTGAGGACGTGTCACGGGGGCTGTTTGGGGTTGGTCGGGGCTTAGAGCTGCTCCAGCTGTGCCGTGTCCCCAAACACTGGGTCATCTGCGGCCGCGGTGCCAAAGTGCAGCCGACCCCATTGTGTTGCCACTCACTCTCCAGCACTCACAATGTGCCCACATTGATTCGCCCTCCGGGGAACAAAGCTGGGCGAGTTTGATCGAGTTCAGAGAGAGTGTGATTCCTGATGAAAAGCAATACTCAACTTACCCTTCATGTAAAGACACGAGGGAGAAATATTGCAGCAATTTTTTTGCATCATACCAAAACTGTTACATGTTTCGGCTTCCGAAAACAAGTATTGAATCGTTAAATGACTATGTGTGACTCACAGAATCCTTTTGTTCTGATCCGGTGGAAGTTTCACAGTAACAAGCTAAGCTGCTAAGAAGAGACTTATCTGTAAAATGAAGGTGAGAAATGTACTAGGGCCTAAAAGTCTCAATCCTTTCACGTGAATACAGACACACTTTTGCTTTGGGCAGTTTATTGTGTGGACTCAAGTTTGAGGTAGCTGACAGCACACTGTAGGCTAACATGCTAACATGGAGCCAGAGCCATGTAGAGAGTGAGTTGACACCTGAGGTAAAGGTAATGTACATGCAGTGAGGTTTATTTTGCAGAAATTCTAGTCCAAAGCTCAGGCACAGAAATGAAGGTACCCAACCCTACTTGGACCTTGTCTTGTTCTTGCTAATGCAGGAAATACAGTCCTGCAGGTTTACCAAGACAAGACCTGAACTTTCACTGTGAATAAATCTAAATCCAACCCTGATCTCTTGCAACCCTCCAGAAAAACAAACTCCATGGACAACGAAACATCCAAAAGTCTCTCCACAAAGACCCTCGCCTGGGCTCTCCTGTTTTTCCCCCGCTGCCATCTAAGCTTAGCTGTTAACCTCCGCTGAACCTGCCAGCTGTCTTCTCTCATTACCGATCGACCGACCTGCTTCCCCGCAAACAGCCCCCCCGAGTGCCACGGCTAGAGACCCTTTCGTTTGTGTCCCGCTTCTGCCTCCAACCCCCCATCCCCTCCTCCCTCGCTCCTGTCAGAATCAGACAACATCTGGAGGAGCCCGGAGAGTCGAGCCCGAGCAGCGTCGATGGTCTCCTCCTGCGTCGGGGGGGAATGTCCGGGGCCTGTGTCGTCTTCCTCACGGTCGAGCGGACACAGCTCGGCGCGGCTGAGTGTGATGAGATGTGGCAAAGCGGCAGAGGCGCCCGGTCGGACTCTGAACAATTACGGGGATGTGAAAGCAGTGGGGAGATGGGGGGGCGGCTCTCACAGCTGTCACACACACACACACACAGGGAGCTGTCAGGAGATGGAGATCTGTCAAATCATGTTTCATGATCCCATCGCCCACAATAAATTATGGATTGAGTTATGAGCCGGTGGAGGGAGGTGAGCGTGACTTAACAGCAGAGAGTGACTCAGACCGAGTCGGAGAATGACAGGACAGAAAATAATCACTTCAAATTGAATTATAAACTTGTGGTGGAAAATGTTGATTCCTTCAGAGTGCGGCGGTGTAAATCCTCCAGGAAAGATAAACCAGCAAGTGAAGGTCTCACTCGATGAAGCTACTGAAAAATAGCTCATGAAATGATCAGTTCAGTGAATATGATTCCACACTCCTTTGTTTACAAAACAGAAGAAACAATACCCTGGTCTACAGATGTTAGTTCTCACTTCTCTGTCCTTTGTGAGCAAGGGGGGGGGGGGGGGGATTAGGTTATCACAGGGTGTCGGTCTCTCGTTGTGTTTTTCTGGTTCTCGATTGGAACTGAGACACTCTGACCATTTGACAACTTCTTCCTCTTTTTTTTCAAGCAACTCTTCCTGAAAACGCTCGCGGAGGAAGTTCCCGGACTCCGGGGGCACAAAGGCCCGACGGAGGCGACAAGGAGCAATGAAGCTAAATTATAAGCCTGACGGTTTGTGAGCGTTTGAAGTCCCGCGAACGTCAAATGTCTCGAAACCAGCTGCTGTTTCGGCAACACACACACAGACACACACACACACACACAGACACACACACACACTCCCTCACTGCAGTGCCAGGGGGAAGATGATGTCATTAGCAGGGTACATGTTCCCCTCTAATTAGAAACTCAAGCTTCCTGCCATAGTGCGGGGGTCTCTCCGTGCAACCATGCAACAAAACGGGATTAAACAGAACAAGTGTCTGACGTCCTGCTTGTAAGGTTCTGGTTTCAGGAAAGTAAAACCACTCCTCGAATGTGACTGCGGTTCGGCTGAACTTTAAGTGATAAGAAACACATGAGCGGCCCATTGTGAACGAGGGCCGTGAAGCATCCTGCGGCTTCCGCTTGGTCTCAGTGATGTGGCTCAAACCAATCAGATTAGATTTATTTTGGAGTCCCCCAAAAAAAAGAGTTGAGAAAAGACGAAAAAAGTGAAAAAATAAAAGACTAAGAGAAATCCTGGTGTACCATTAAATCCCATAGGATATGCAGCTCTCAGACCTGAGCTCGATCAGGTCCATGATGAGGCAGCTTCTGAATGGATGGCTGCAATGAGGTGAGGGCATAAGGAGCACAAACCAAAGTGTCTAAGAAGTCAAGAGGTCAACATGAATCTTCAGGTCACTGTCTGCTAACTGCCTTCAGCGGACAGTGATGCGCCTTCATCATCATCTTCGATATCCCTGCCGCTGCTAGAGGCCTCACAGGAAGACACAGACCTAAATCACAATTCATTTAGTCAGGCTAATGATGTCGGGCGTCCTGTCAACACCTCAGAGCTGCTCGCTGCAGCCGCCGGGCTCGGCCCTGTGAGGGGAGGAAGGTTGTTCTCCTGCGCTCTGCTGGGATCTGCATCAAACACGCATGCAGCCGCTTTACAGCTGGAACATGTGCATGAATCAGGGGGGGGAGCGGAAGAAAGGACTGTTTACGACGGCAGGTAGGGATTCGGCTGCAGAGGCGTTTTGGATCCCGTGTTTGAACGTGCGCAATATGAAGGATTGTGGGTGTTTAATAGGAAGCGTGACTCATTTCAAACATTGGGCAAGGATGCAAGCCAGGTCAGATCGGAGGGATTCAGGTTCTAAAGAAAAACAATCAAATTTAATCGAGCAACAGCCGGGAGGAGTTGAATCTTGATCTACCTTCTAGCAATTCATTATGAGTCGAGCATAACCTCCATTCATTTTAATAAGTGCCTTGAGGGTGATTACACCCAAACCGTCGCTTTTATATCGCAATAGTTTATCTTTTAAATTAACATCTAAGTCCTGTAAGTGCTCATAGAAAATGGGCAAACTCATCTGACAGGGATCACTGAGTTGTACATAGCTGGAGAGCGGCGATTAAACAGCTATCTTGGTGGAATCGGTTCATCCTCCTTTCTTACGGAGGGAACAGAGAGAGCAGGTCTCCCCCCCCTGGAAAGTATCTCTGCCAGGTCATAGTCTGAGCCAAAGAGCGTGACTGAAAACTGCTGCTGCTGCTGCTGCGCCCGGGCCAAACCAACACATGCTCACCTATGAATCTGAGGGTGAGCGTGTTTAGAAGACCTGTGTGGTCTGTTTAGTCTTGCTGCAGAGCTGTTTACGCTCGTGACCCTGCGCTGATCAAACCGACTCGGGAAGCTGCAGCCTTAAATATATCAGAGGGGGTGGGTCAAGGTGGAGTTGACCCTGAGGGCATGTGTTCGCCTCTTTGGAAGTGGGTGGATTACATAATGACCCTCCCCGACTTACTTTTGTTCTTTGGGAAGTTCTCAGGTTACACTGACTTTAAACGCCAGGGCATGTATTTGTCCATAAATGAGCTGATTGGAAGGAAAATACCTGATTTGATTCAGGATTATGAAACATTTTCTTCCCTGATTAGATGTTTAGAAGCCAGAGCCTCATTTGAGCCGTTCCCCTTCTGATCTCATCCAGATGTAAATAGTTAGTGTGCACAGGGGCAGAGTTGAGATGAAATAAACCTGCAATCCCCAGGTCAGTCATCGCCCCCTCTCGCACCCCAACCAGAGCCTGCAGGCTTCTGCCCTGGAGGTTTACACAGCAGATGATGAGTTGCTGCACTTGTCAGCTTCTTTAAAAAACAGTTTCGTGCTCCAAACGCCTGGTCTGGTGAACACAGCCTGACATCCATCACAGACACACTGCTGAGGAGGGGTTTCCTTATAGGGCATGGACCATAAACAGACCATAAAGATCTCAAGACAAGACTCTTAAACTGACAAACTGAAGTAATCCTGTCGTCAGTTTAAACATGACAGACGCCTGCTATAGTCCAAGGAGTGCAGAGGAATACAGTTTGGGTATTAACTTGTATCTAATAATATTAATATAAGGATTTGATTCCACTCAAAGATGTGGGAAAACCACCAGAGACTAGAAACATATGGAAATCCTTCACTAGTCAAGTTTTACACTTCATAAATGGTCCAGATAACATGTGATCAATCCATAATACCAGTCAACGCTGGGCTGAAGCTGGTAAATAGAGCTGCCACATTATGGGATCACTGGATCAATCACTTCAGAACCACAAGCACACACATTGGTAACAGGAAAACTTCACTGATAGTCAATAGTCTCACACAGCCGCTGATTAACACACACGTTAAATAATGACCTGTTCGCTCACCTCGTTCGCTCAGTGGGTCCACGCTTGTTGTGTGTGTGTGTGTGTGAAATCCAGTGGAGGCGCGTGGAGATCCTGCGTGTGACAGATCCTCCGGTTCAGCGCTGCGCTCTGCGCTCCGCTGGCACAAGGACTGAATGACGCTGCTCCGCGCGCAGCAGCACTGAAGTAAAGAGAGAGAGAGGGAGGGAGGGGGAGAGAGAGGGGGGTGGAGAGAGAGAGAGAGAGAGAGAGAGAGAGAGAGAGAGAGAGAGAGAGAGAGGGGGGTGGGCAGGTACGAGTCTGTGTAAACTGACTCCTGTGTCGCCTGAAGGAGCTGATGGAGCTGAGTGGAGCAGCGGGGGTGGGGGGGGGGGGGGGGGGCTGTGGATTAATAACATCATAACAAGGTGTTTTGGTTCTTTAGCTTCTTTAATATCAATGGATGTTTAATCAAACAGCCCAAGTGGCAAACAGCCGCCTGTGAATATGTGAAGTTAAAGTAGCTATCGAAACCACTTTCTAATCTACCACAGGCCACTTTCAGGAGTTGTACTCTTTTCATTGCTAAAGGGAAATACTTTGATAAGAGTTTGTGGTTCACAACTAAAGCAGAAACAAAAACAACTGTTTTTACATTATGGGAATACTCAATATTAAAAAGTTAACCATAGTTAGGTATATTCAACCAGTTCCTTTTTTTCGTAACAACTTATTCCCTTTATAAGTTTCACTTGTCCCTGGTGGTCAAAACTTTTACTTTCATTTAAAATGTGATTTTTTTTAAATTTCAGTTTTTTACAGTTTACAGTTTTTAGTATTTGCTTTTCTTATTTATCTGATTCTGATCTATGTGTTTTGAGTATTGCTGAAAGTTTTATATGAATTGAATGTATTATTAGTAGTAGTAGTAGTATTATAATCGAGAATGTATTTCCAGTCACACTATCAGCTTTGGCCCTTTGAGCTAAATGCTGATATCTGAATGGTCCCTATTGGTCTATGGTAATATTTAACGTGTTCCCACATGACACCAAAGATGCAGCCTTTATCACCTGGCTACCAGAACATTTAGTTTCACTGTGGTAAGATCAATGTTTTAAGAATTTGTTTAATGTCTGTCTTGTTCATGACCAATCCCCAAAGTCTGATTCATCCTGCGGGGACCAAGACAATCTGTAGCAAACATCATGGTATCCAGTATTTGAGATTTAATCGTGCTGAGCTGTTTGAAATGAGTTTTTCATTGATGGTGATTGATTGATCTCCTTGTTAACTAATGTCAATCAAGACTTTGACTAGTTGATTGATCTTTGGTCTGTGCTTTGATCAGTGGGGTTCTCCAGTGTTTGATTGACTGATCCAAACCAATCCCACATTATCTCACTGGACTTTCAGCTTCACAATTATTCGCACATGATGTGAGCGGTTTACACACTTTCATGTTGTTTCAGTCACATGACGACTGTGAGATTAAAAATAACACTTGTGATCCTTGTAGGTGACGAACTTTCCCTGGCTCTGACTCTGTTATTTTTCCTTCTGTACTTTTACTGCGCTAAATCTCGGAAAAGATGATGTTTGTTTTTTTCTCCTCTCGCCCTCCTCCCTCAAACCCTTTTTGGCTCAGACAGGCGGGGAAAGAGAGAGAGAGAGAGTGAGAGAGAGAGAGAGGGGGGGGGGGTAAAAAGAGAGCGGGATAAAGGAGCGATCCGCACATTTCCACGCACACCTGTTTCCCATTCCCAAGCCCATCACTCTTGACGGGGCAGACAGGCCCTGTGAGGAAGCGCGGCACAACGAGAGCCACTGGAAATATTTTTACTCCGATTGTAAACACGCTTCATAACAGAGCCACGGTGAGCTTCACATGATCCACACATAGAGAACACATCATGCAGACACACGGATATACTCTCGTGTCCGTCTCCGGCTGTGTAGCCAGAGAGGAACAGCGCTCACAGTAAACAGATCAGAGAGGAAGCCCGGAAAGGTCACAGGAAAAGTGTTGTTTCAAGGTTAATTTAAAGCGGTGAAACTGTAAAGATTTAAAATAGTGATCACACCCAGAAAAGCCTTGAAAGATTGCAGAGAGAGAGATCATTACACTTTAGTCGTAAAGAGGACTGACATCTCTCAAAATAGAAGTTCCTGTTCCTCCAGTTCCAGCAGGCCGTCGGTCAAGCTAAATTTGGGGCTCCTCCGCCGTGGAGCCATGGCCGTCCTCGTGCCACATCTGGGGTCGGTAACGCGAGCTGCTGATCCAATTCCACGACCTCTGACCTCCACGGCTCAGATTCACGGAAGCCACACTTCCTGCTGAGGGCCGGGTGCGAGGTGCTGATGCGACCTCAACCCCCGTCTGATGCCATCGGTGCCCCCAGGAGGACATTTCCTTTTCTCCCGCTGCAGCTACGTGACAGTGGATCGTCGATGTAGCAGGTGGCTAAGTCCTGTAGCACAGCTCCTGGTGCCAGTCACCGGTTTAAGACCCTGTTAGCTCGGCGGCGATAATCCTGTGAAAGCTGTGAAAGATAACACGGCGAGGGGGCGAGGGAGACAACAGGGTTACGTCCTGGGTCCAAAAGGATCTGACATGTTACAACTGTGAGGGATCAAGTGGGAGTGAAAGAACTCAGCCACTTGCTCACGCTCATATTTAGGCAAACTACACAACATCTTAATTTCAACACTAATTTCTGTCTATTTTCACCCCAGTTGTCTGTTTATCAGTTTGTTTGTCTGTTACATGAAAAAACCAAACAATTCCTACAGCAAGTTCATCTTATTTGTAAAAGAATGAACTGTCTCAATGTACTGATAGTTTTTAAGAAAGCAGCACTTTTAGGATTAAATAATGAAAAAAAACCTTTAACATTGTGCACATCAACCTTTCTCAGACAAAGGCTTATTCATTATATATTTACAGATTACATGAAAATTTACTTTTCACAACTTTGCTAGATCAACCATTCAACTTATGTAATGATAATAAATAAGTAAAATGAGGCTACATCAAACTTTCTTCACTTTCAAAATAAGTCCTCACTCTCCCAACCTCACTTCAAATTGGTCCTCACAAAGATAGAAGAACCCGAGCACAAACACACACAGACACACATATACACACACACAGGCTTGTTGATTAATAGCACTTCAAAGAGAGGAAGCCGCTCCGTGCCCGGCTTCCTGCCCCGGCCCATTTTGGACCATTTGCTGGCATCTCTGTTGCTGACTCTGGCCTTGTGAGCCATGTGGCGGCCATTTGGGGCCACAGACGTAATCGTCTGAGGTTCCCATCGATGTAGCAGCACTTTGTCTTCTGCAGGTTAAACTCAACACTGAGACACCCGCGGCACCGTGGGCTGCCGTGGTGTTAAGTAAACTTGATGGGGCCCATTTGTCTTGGAGTAAAAAAGGTTGTGAACTGAGTAAAAGCTCGCCTTGCCCTTGTTGCTAAATATCCCTCTGTTTTCCGTCTGTCAGTGTTTTGTCTGCAGAAAAGCAGCGTCTGAACCTCCATCATGAACCGTATAATTAGACAAAGCACTGTAGCAATTGTGTCTGGCTTTTCCTTTTCACGTTTGTGTTGGAGCAAATATAATTGCTATGTGGATCAGTTTAGATGTGTTTTCCAGTGGTGGAATTGTACGGCGTCCCCGTGGAGTCGCAGGGAGAAGAAGGTCGAATCGAATCAACATGTTCCATCACATGCTTCAAGCGAGCGAGCCTTGCCCTTTTCATTATTCGACCATAACAACGTTCTTTTTCTCTGACTGTATTCAAGTACTTGGAGTTACCTGACCGTGAAAGTGTTTATCATTCTTTTGGTAACGAGAACCAGACACTGTAGAAGGATTCATGCTAACAGTTCAGTAAAGACAACCGTTAAGAACTCTGATTCTCTGAGCTAAATGCTAAAATGCTCACGTTTGGCAGGCACAATGGTTGAGTCTCAATCCAGGGGCTGCATCCTGAGGAGGCGGTGGTCTACAGGGAACAGGAAGATCGCAACCTCTGTGGGACACATACACCAGAAAGGCCTAACTGAAATTATATAGTCTGGTACAAAAGGCTTTCTGTGATGTGTACCATTAGCTGTTTGGTTGAGTTGATACTTAAGTGTTGGATTTCTCATCGCTTTCTGGCATCACCCCCTTAAAAAAGGTTCAAAATCACAGTTTCATATATTAGCATGCTAACATTTGATAATAACACTGACATTTTAGGTTTGTAGGCCTCTGGTAAATCAGAGTGAAAGGATTCATCCTCTGGAGAACACGACCTGCACCTAAATTAGTGCCATTCCTTTGAGTAGATTATCCGAAATGTGAAAATGTGAAAATGTGACCATGCTGATGTTTCTAGATGAGGAGACAGAAGATGAGACGATGAAGCTTTGTTGATGAGATATGTCAGTCTGGAGAAAAGTGGTGCACTAAGGCTAGACATATAAAATCTGATGACAGTCTGTAAACTTTGTTTTATATATTTTGTAGTGTATTATTAAAATAAAATGCAGACTGTTCGTTTACTACAGACGATATTTTGCAAATTGTTTGCATGTGAATTTGATTTTTAGGCGACTTTCTTTAGTTCATTTAATTTCCAGCGTCAATGCATTATTTAGCTCTGAATCCATAAGATCTTTTATTTATGATACAGCTGAGTTAAGCTAACAATTTTAAGCTAAACCTATGTTTGCCTCATCATCTGCAGTTGAAGCTCTTACCCACAAACCCTCCTCAGCTTGATGAGGTCTGTACCTGGTGGTTGACCTGAACGTGCTCACACTGGTGATTCCTCCTTTGTTTACTTTGCCCTGTGTGCTGACCTTTACCCCGCTCCCCTCCACACCACGACCAGTTACAACGCCTTTTGTGTGGACTTTACATCTGGTTGAGGAACAGCATGCCCCTGCATTGTTTTGTATCAGCGCTCACAACCTTTCTCATAAGAAGAAGGAGGAAAGAGAAGCAAAACAAAGGCGAGAAAGGTTTGCAAAGTCCTGAACAAGTTTAAGCTGTTGACCTTTGGCTGCTCGGATGCACATTAGGCCTCATTTTGTTTATCATCCAATGGGCCACAGCTTTATTCGACGCCTGGACGGGACACAGCAAAAAAAAGTAAAAAGTTAGGACAACTCAAAAACAAGCTTCAAAAAAGTTGTGTCAACTAATAATCTTTCATTATTATTAAAACCACCTTATTTTGAGTTTGTCTTGCAAACAATAAAAGTTGAACCTTCTTTGAGCAGTTGTTCCCTGTTCCCCGAGATATGAGCTCCTTGAAGGCTGCATTTTAAATAGCCTGTAACTTGTGTTAACAGCCACTTGAAGTGCTTTTCCACTACAAGTAACATTCACCCAATCAACACAAACATTAAGTTCTCTTTGTAACATACGTCATTAACGGAGCATTACCACCGCATGTATGGAGGAGTTGGGGATTAAACTACCGTGCTTTCTGGTTAGTGGATGACCCACTACCCCCTGAGCCACTGACACCCACTTTGTGTGTGTGTTAGAAAATAATTAAGGAGGTGGTGAACACGCCTCAACAAATTCAAACAAACAATTCACCTTTAGCACATCACATTACACTGAGGAAAACAAGGAAGATGGCTTAGCATGTATTTAAAACCCCTGTATTTTTGTGAAACCCCCTCTGTAAAGCTGGTAGACCCCATTCCAAACTTTATTGGGGTGTACTATGGTCTAAACCTAAAATGTTCGGTTTTGACACCTTACATTATCCATTTAGCGAACTTTACACGAGAAACCTAATGATGTTAGTTATAGAAAATACAACAGTTTGTTCAATAATCCCATTTAAGTGAGCAATTTCAAGTTTTAGTTTTTGCTGGGTGATTCCATGATAGTTGTGAAGCTCGCAGCTGAGTCGTCTGGTTTTCAGAGGAAGAGGGTCAAAATATGAAATGAGTCCAACGAGTATGATGAGAATGGCAGGAATGTGGCGAGGGTCATCTTTGCTATTATTAAAGATCAATATTTGTCCAAGTGCAGAGAAAAGCAGCCAGCTCATCCTGTCGAGAGAGAGCGAGACATTCTCTGGGTATTTACAGTCGGCTCAGGGATTCATAGCCTTTGGCGGAACATCTTTCCTGTGGTGAAACAATACCAGACGTGGACGGGCCTCACCAGAGAACGAGCTGGCACGCTGCAGAAAGACCTCGGAGGTCAGCGAGCCGAAAGGTCTCCGCACAAACAGACCCCAGCCGACACATTTGGGATCGCTGTGAAAACAAACAGTGGAAAATAAGGGGGATTAGTTTTCTGTATGTGGTTCAGTGTGTTTCATCTGCGGGATTGGAGAAGGTGTCCTGTCTGGATGGCAGCTCTGACACCTGCGATAATAGTCAACACTGTAAAGTCAAGACTGAAAATGAGCACACAACAACTGAATCAAAAACTATTTTAAA
Source organism: Platichthys flesus (assembly GCF_949316205.1). Classification (NCBI taxonomy): domain Eukaryota; kingdom Metazoa; phylum Chordata; class Actinopteri; order Pleuronectiformes; family Pleuronectidae; genus Platichthys; species Platichthys flesus. The sequence goes on along the minus strand of NC_084955.1, from coordinate 21,358,296 downwards.
CCATCATGACAATTACAGCTGTGATTGTTGGTTACAATGGACTCTGATGTTGATAGGTTCTTACAACTTTAGTCAATTTCATTATTGTGTAGCCCAAAATCAGGGCTTTTAAATCTGTAGCAAACAACATCCTCTTTCCTTACACACACAGCAGATACAATCATCACAATGTCAGGAGAAAATTCCCATCTCTTCATAATCCATCTTTAAGGTGAACTTACTTCAAAATGTCTGATTATACAAAGACATAGAAGCAGCAGTTTTTAGTTAAAATTGATTAAGAATATCCAGAGTTTATGGCTAAAATTTGGATTTGATTTCAGTAGGGAGAGTTTTACTCCATATGGATGACTTTATTTGAATGTGGTGCGACCAACATACTCAGGGAACTACAAAAGCCCGACATGGGGAGAAAATTAGAAACTCAAAACATTGCTCCTTGGTACAATGTACACTTAAAGTAAATCCTTTATTTTGTGGCTTTTGAATGCATCTAAATGGTCATGTTTTCTCTTGTTTATAATCTCAATGTCACTGTGATTTTAGATTTCATCTCTCACGTCAAACTTCTTCAGGCTGCACAGTTTGGAAAAGACATTAGAAGCATGTGATGGCTGTTTTTCCTCTCCTGCTACTTTTGCCAGAGGTTTGAAATAGCCAGCCCTTTACCAGAGTATGAATCTGGACAGTCAACGCTTTCTGGAAACAAGACTTCAAAGCTCTTGATCACAGAAGTAAGCGGCAGCGTGCCTCTGCTCTCCAAAGCATTCTGCCAAACAGCTGGCACAGAACAGATGTGGATCTAGATCCAGGCTAATCACCTCAATCTGCGAAAGATTCTCCGAGCAGCTCAACTCCGTGAACTTGGTTCCATCCTACGTGAATTGATCTGCACCACCAATTAGTAGCATTACAGTGCACTAAGCAGGCCACTTCCGCCCCAACTGTACCTCATACAGCAGAGCGACCAGGTGAAATGGTTTCCACATGTATTAGGGTTACCTTGTGATGTATGGCTCCTGTGGGCTGGCTAATGAGCTACCCCGAGCATCAGGGGTCGACTGGGAGAGATGGTTTGTAGACTTAGCCCTAATCCCACAGATATCGGACCAGCTAAACAAAGCATGATCTAAGGAGGGTAATGTTCCATTGGCCTTTCCTGTTGTAAGTCAGGATGTCGTCCACTTCTCCGTGGTCCGATAGCTCTCTCTGATTTATCCTCGCCCCCCCAGTAGGAACGAGAGGAGCCTCCTCACCTGTCCTGTTGCTGAGGTGTTGAGGACGGTAAGTGGCCCTGTGACAGTTACTATTGTCCCTTCAGGCCTGGAAGTCTGGCCTTCCTTTGTGCGTGTCCCTCAACAGGAGACGCAGACCCATGTAAGGTTCTCAGCCTGCAGGAACACGCATGGCTTCCCTCATATACCTTGTGCAGCGACTTGGCTTTTTTGAAGAGCCCGGTGGTCGGATGTGGTTGTCAGCATCTATCATGTCCCAAAACATGAGACTCTAAGTGGACAAGCCCTGCGGGGACGTGAAGCGTGGTGATGTGGCAGAGTCTGATCGTCTCTTGTTTTTTCCCAATTAGGCTCGCACAACCAGATCTGTCATTCTGATTTAAACCTTAGCAGATAATTTGGAGCAGATCTGTGCATACTCAGATGGTGTTCTCGGTATTTAAGACAGCGAGCAATCAGTATAATATGATTTGAAACGTGTGGCAAAGTCAAACGTGGTTCAGATTTGAATTTATAGAGGCTTGCAACTGTTTGGATCAGCCATGTGTTCTCCAAACATTGCTTCGGTTAACGAGGGTTAAAGTGCAGCAGCTTACCTCAGCGCCAAAAGCTTTGCACCCAGGTGCCAAAGTGCTGGCTGCCTTTTTTGTTGTAAACAGTAACAAGTAAAAAGCATCTGTGCCACGATGTGAGTTGTAATTTAACCAGTGTCCAAAGGAGCATGAAACCAGAAGTCATGGATTAAAGTCAAAGGTACAGATACGACTGTGTTTTCATTTCACTTTAGAGACATTTATCTTACACATCAGGATTTACAACGTTTTTGAGATGTCGGTTCGATTGAGAAAACGTCTGTTTGTTGCTAATGAGATTTTATCCCGAGGGAAACACATTTATAGTCTCTTGAAAGAAGCATCTTCAACCGAACAAATGGTTCATGTTAACTTGATCAGCTCCAACATGTGGATTCTGAAAATTCGTGAGGCGTTCGCCAGCTCAGTGTGCAACTATGCAAAAGCTCAGCATGCTTCTTCTCTTTGGCAAATGTCTCCATGATTCTGTCAGAGAAGTGAGCTCCAGTGCTTCATGGCTGTCAGTCACAGAGGTGGTCTTTGCTTTAACCCCACACAGAGAAGGGATTTTCCCGCTGCCATCAGCCTTAATTGAAATCACATTGTCCACAGCTATTGGAACCATGGTCGAGTCTTAAACTGACTTTAACTTTGATTAGCTCAGGCCTTTGGATTAACTTGTCCTTTGGTCTTTGATCTGATGGAGCAAGAAGTTTTAGTGCCCCCCCCCCCCACCCACCCCCCCTATTAACGGTATGTGGACTGGGGGCTGAACCTGAGGGCTGCAGAGAGACTAGAGCGTTAATGGGTGAGACTGAGCGGGAAAGACAGGCCCAGATAGGCAGACACAGTCTGGCTCCAGCCAGGGATAACCTCAGGGTACTCCCAACCCTAATGTCACAGGGTCATTAAATCAAGGAGCCGCCATTAAACTGGACACAACAGCTTTTGACACCAGGGTCCGACACACTGACACCCTTCATATGGGACCATTACAGGGACCATTGCCCAAATGCACAGTTGTGGACATAAAGGGGAAGTTTGACAAACCTTGAGCACAGTGATAAATGCACAAAACACTGCTACCTCACTTGTGGCTTAATTGTGTGGTTTATTGTGCAGATCCTGCAGTGCAGTGATCACAAAGCACAACGACACCTTCTGACGTGAGACACGCTCAGGGAAGGAACCTGGTCCAAACACAATAAACAACCGGATGCATGGCAGCTAAGAGCAAACAGCCTTGAGTTGGAAGGACACAGATCAGTTGAGGGAGCGAGTGTGGCTTCAAACATTTCAAATCTCCATGGATGGAGCTGCATTAACACAGGACATTGTTACCTTCCCCAGAACTCCCAAAGACACTCCCCTTGATACGTTCGACTTTTTTTGATAAGATGAATCTCTATAGACCCCCACCTTGTTAACATACACATAATCAATCAAGCAAAACATAAAGTGTATTTCAAATCCACATGAGCTGAAACAACCAATTAGCAACTTGTAGCGGGCCTGCTCGACATGTTTTTAAGATTTTAGAAAAATGCAGAGATGCTCACATTTATCTTTGCAGAGTTGTAACTCCAACTTTTGACACCATAACGGTGTCTGCTGCGACTGAGCACTTTGAAATATGAGGATAGTATTGGTGAAGTGATAAATTACAGAAGCTGAATCCTCATCCACAGTTTCTCAGGGGCCAAACAGTCCAGGTTGGATCCTGGTTGGAGACCTGGGACCTTATTGCCCTCAGAGCAAAGGCAAATGGAGCTTGACCTCAATTCTCTGCCTTTTGGCCCAGACCTCCCACTCGCAGGTTGTTTACAAAGGTCACAAGTTGGCTTTGGTCAGTGTCTTCTGTCGTTTTGTGTGAAAGCTTCGCTCTAATTGACCCTTCGGAGTGACAGAGGATCCTCTTCTTGTCCTGGTTCATACATTCCTCCTATAATAACATCAACACGTTGGTCCCTGTAGGCAGAAGTACAAGTTATCCACAACCCCTGGTAAAATGTCTGGAAAGTGTCGAAATGAGAATAAAACAGGACAATATGGGCATGTGATAAAAAAAAGTTAAAAATACAAAAATATGGACTCTTGAGTTCTGTTGTCCTTCCAAGTTTACATCTTTGGGTTTGTTGCCTCCATCATTTATTAAAAACTTCTCCAACAAGGACATTAAAGTAGCACCATGTTTACAGACAGCGCTACAAGATTACTGTTGTGATAAGAGATTAGCTGTGTCAAAAATAACACCATCGTAACTTGAAATCCCCCCCCCCCCCGCCGCTTCTGCTTTTATCAGGTGGAGGTTTCTGTGTTGTCTCCAGGGACGGAGCATTAACAAGGAAGACGCTATAAACAGGAAACAGAGGCCTTCTCGGGTTTCGTCTCATTGCTCCCAGGAAGCTTCAACCCCTTTTCACCGAGTGACACAAACCAGAACACACACAGTGACACACACACACACACACAACAACCGTCAGCATCTGTCAAGTATCAGGCTTTATTTACCCACCCTGACACCTTAATCCTCGACTTGTCAACACGCAGAGTGGAAATTTACCTCCAGTTTTACAGTGAGAACATTGACGTTGCCAGAAAAAGTCTCACATTCATAATCCTATTTGAAAGAGAAGGACGTGGCTCTGAGAAATACTCCTCATGTAATGATTTCTTGTTGTGATCAGATTTGAGTGATCGCACGTGAAAGAGAGGTATTTTAAATATGTATTTTTTTCCCTGTTTGTATTCAAGGGTGTGTTTTTCCAGTTTGAGAGCAGGATTTAATGATCACTTCTAATCTGCTCCTGCTTAGATTTTATGACTTTAACCAATAAAATGACAGGTGTTAACGTTTCTGTGGCCCGACGGTCGCTAAACTGGAAGAATACAAATATCTCCCGGTAAAGAAGAGAAGCCGTGGACGTATAAGATGCCAACAAAGATGTTAACTTAGAAAGACAACAAGATCCGAGAGCTTTTGATGATGTAAAAAAAATATTGTGATTTCTACAGCTGAATTTAAAACGTTATGTTCTTCCTCCTCCTCTACCCAGACTCCATTACCGGTCTGAACATTCGGGACATTCCCCTGATGTCGTGTAAACCTATCTGACCCAGACTATCTCCTGCTGTTCAGACCCAATATTTTTCCCAGAGTTGACGTCTGAAAACAGCTTCAGGGGGAAACCTGGTGATTCATTCTGTTCTGTTCTTGCTTCACTTCCTTGTTAACTTGAAGTTCCAGAGTCCTGTTTTCTTCTTGATCCCTATATCTGATATTTGGTTGTCTGGAACAACTCGAGTCCGAACAACACCCATGAGTCAGTGGGGAAAGCTGCTAGGAAAGGAAGTGTTGTGTATTCAAGATTATACAAAGTCACCACTATTGGGAAGTCAGATGGAAATAACAATCCCAGGTTCTGGTAAAACACCTCATATGAATCGTTAAAGGTTGATGAAAACAAACTTCCAAATATCCGATTAGGCTGCTTTTCACTATCAACAGGAATTTGTCTAACTTTCTCTAACGAGCTCTCACTCTTCAGCTCGTATAGCCTGGAGGACAAACACGCGCCCACGTCCAGATGAGGATTGTCCGACCTGACGGACCTGCAGCTGTGTCAGCAGGAGACGGAAAAATCCAGAGAGGCTGAAAAGAAGAGAGAGAGAGAGATAAGGAGGGGAGTGGAAATAAAATGTGTTTGTATTGGCATTTACATGACGTGTGTGTGTGAGTGTGAGTTTTCACATTGCAAGTGTCGGTGTTTGAGTGTATAAGTTGTGTCCTTGCCCTCCTCCTCCTCCTCCTCCTCCTAATACCTGCACTCTGTTCTTTAACACGTGTGAGTCAGAGTTTGCAGGTTAACGATGGAGGGCGTGCAGCTGACAGGCTGATGTGGGCCGATGAGAGTGCGACTGACAGGCCTCAGTAAAACTGTGGAGTTCTGACTCATAACTCCTCTGATTGACTTTGACTATTTGAATAATGAAAAGTCACGTGTTAGATAACTTTCTTTTTGGGTGACGAGCAGGCGTGTTGAACATGGCTCCCACTTCTCATACAATGCGATTTTAAATGATTCCAGGCATAGTCGAGCTGCTGTACATTGTATTAGTCTCCCCTCAGTTGATCATGGACCTTCCTGGATTTAGCTTCCTTCTATGGGGGGGACAATGCATGTCATATAACCCTATGATAACATTTGCATTCTCATATAAAGCCCCTCCGGACAATTTCAGGAAAATGTGATTGTAGCTCGTCAGCAATTCTGTAAAACCCTGTTTTCTGGAGACATGAATCTCCTCCCCATCGGGTCATGTATATTTAAATACTGTACATGATGTTTTTAGTACATACTTTTAACATAAACTGCATGGCTAAGCCAAAAGGCCTAACCCTGTTATCAGTCGTTATGAATAAATGAAAACGTTACCGAGCTTCAGTCTCGCCTGCAGCTCAGCAACATCATCCTTTGTGCAGTCTGCAGGAATCTCCCCTTACGTAACTCAAACACAGGCCCATTAAAAATGTGTAATGGCTGTTCTTCTTTGTTTAGATGTGTGCTCACATAAAATGAACCCCCCCACTAAGAACACACACATGCACACACACCACATCACACGGCTGCCTTTGCAATTATATACTGCTCTTTAACTTTTAGCCCAAACGAGCGTCGTGACATGTTCCTTTGTTTGTTCCTCTCACCCCCCCCCCCCCCGCTCCTTATGATCGCTGACGTGGGGAAACACCACAATCGCTCGAACAATAGTTATTTGTTTCTGTCATCTTCCATTCTTCTGCTTCTTCTTCTTCTTGTTGTTGTTGCTGCTGCTGCTGTGGACAAAAGGCTCATTCAGACGAGGCCCTGTGAGCGACAGAAGAAGGTTCCAGTGGTGGAGATTGAACACATCTGGAGGAGTACCTGCTTTCAAAGACCCTTTCTTGTGTCAATCTCTTTTTTTATTTCATTCAAAATTAACCTCCATGCACCATGCACAGGCGATCTAATCCTTTACACAACAACCCCCCTGACTGGAACTGTTGAGAAAAAAAAAGAAAGTGTTAATCATCTACTTCCCCCCCCCCCCCGTCAGCCGTCCTGTTCCTCCAACCTTCAGCTCAACTCTTCTTCTGCCCCCGACCAAACCTGACCTGTTCTGCCACGCGAATGTGCAGTTGATGACATCTTCATTTGGAATCCATCAGTGGGCGGGGCCACTCACAGAGGAGTGTTTGTCTTGTCTTTTGTGTTGTTGCCCTGGTTGCCAACACGTCTGGCCTCTCCAGCTCAGGCATTGTCGGCGGCTGAGTGAGTCAAAACGAAAACCCCAACACTGTGTTGTTTTAAAAGAGCTCTGTCACGTGCAACTGTGGCACTTTGCAAAGCCTGTTGTGGTTAATGGTGGAATTTGCTGTAGTTTGGGCTTTGTGCTGATGTTCTGTGGCTCCCCCCCCCACCCCCCTCCCCTTCCACTCACATCAGGTTAAGAGAAGATGTGCATCACGCCGGAGGTGGTGAACCGTGCACACTCCTGCCCTGTGCACTACATGTTAGGTTTATGCCACAAAGCAGTTTGCACATGCAAGCTCTGAATCTTCTTTTCCTCCCCAATTCATTAATCTCTGGGTCTGAATATCACGTCCTGACGCTGGTTTCCCTCAGGAACCTCTCACATCGTCTGGATTTAGATATGCAGATCAGTATCCCTGCTCTACAGCCCTGCAGCGCTCAGCCTAAACGCCCCCCCACCCACCTCTCTCTGTACACTCTGGGCTTTGTGGTTTTGGGATTGGCCCAGAATGCAAGTCTGTGGTCATCCGCAGCTCAAACAGGATAAATGAAACAGAAGCTGGGTTTCCCTCTGGTCAGGTTCGAATCGGCACCTTCCTCACGGAGCTCTGATGCAACCTGCCCTGTTTATCTTGGTGATTAAGAAAAACAAGAGCAGAATTTTGAGATAATACATTTTTTAATCCAGAAAAATACTTCAAACTTCTGTACCCATATAAAGTGTGATTACATTTACACACATATACAGATCTGTGTCAGAAAGCTGTGGCTTCTTCTTAACCTGGACGGACGGAGGAAGTAAGAGTCTGGTCTCAGCTCCATCAGCTCCAGAATGATCCAGTCGACTCCAACTGGTCCACGGTGCCTCCCCCCAGAAGAAGGGTCGAGTGCCGGGCTGGAGCTTCACTGAGCCCTGGGGGGAGGGGGGGGGAGGTCCACTAATGCAATATTCAAATCTAGCCTCAGTTTGATGCGGCTGCGTTGCTCGCTGCTGTAAAGCTGTCCTGTCTGATCAGCGTCCGCGCTGAGTCACGCTCCCCACACAGCCTCCACAGCCTCTTGACATTCTGTGTTCGGCTGGAGGGCAGCGGGGGCGACAGCATGCAGGAGTACAGGCAATCCCACATGTGCTTTAAGGCAAACAGGCAACCTCTTCATGGATCTATACCCACATGCACGCACATGGATGCATATGCTGCAAACTGAACCTTTTAATCATGACTACCTGAATGAGATGGATCAGATCTCGGGTTTTCTGAGCTAAATATTTGTTGATTAAGTTAAATTGGTTAATATTTATCGCATATGGTCAAAGTGATAGTCAACTGAAAGTGCACAGACATGCGTTTGAACATGTTTAGAATACCTTACTGTGGTGGGAGGTAACTCAAACATTGTAAGCTAAGCATGAAGATTTATTTTTGACCTTCGGGACATATGTGAGATATATTATCAACTTACAGCTAACTCCTGGAACTAGTTAACATCGCCCTCGGCTCCTGACCGGGTTTTAAGAGACATTATCAACGGTCTCTGAGCAAAAGGCCCCAGGAGGTAATTGGATACATCTGAAACCAAATCGACCAATGAAACATGTGACGTGTGACACGAGCAGTGGCGCCAGTTGGTAAATTAAACCTGTACGTCCAGCACGTTTTAATAATCAACATTATTCTGTGAGGGCAGAGGATTCTTCCTCCTTTAGAATGAATATACAACCCAGTCATCTTTGTCCTTAACGAAAATGCTTCAGTGGCGTTTATCTGTCAATCATTGCATCAAACCCATCATATTCTATACGGAGTAAATACTTGTGATTGGCCCTGACTGATAAAGTGAAACAAAACGAGCTTGCTGATTGGTTGGTTTGTCGTCAGTATGATCCCTATGATATGATCCCTTCATATGCAAGACCAGATGTTGTAAGGTGATCGGGGGCCTGCACTGAGGTCGCGTGCTGACACCTGAGCAGATTTCTGCTGAAGACCATGAGATCAGTCAAAAGCTGCAGGAACAGCTGATTAAGATGTTTAACATAATGGTGAGTAGCCAATGTAAACACATACTGAGGAAACTGTACTAAACTCTCATGTGAACTGTTCCTTGTAATGAATACATTTACTCATGATACACAATTTTATTGCTAATATACTTTTATAATATTTTAAAGTCTCTCTACGTATAATATTTTATGGTTTTTGCAGCTTTTACTTAATTGAAATGTCTGAATCATTCTTCCACTACAGCCTCTTGCTCATCTGTCTCATGAACTTAAATGTCTCTTCAATCATTTTCAATGAATTAACACAATAATCAGAGTTTGAGGAGAATCCATTTTCATTTAGTTTGTATTATGGTGATCTCAGTTTCTACTCTACTTGCATTTAAATGAGCAGAATTGCTTATAGTAGCAGCTTTTGTTGGACACACCTCATTGCAACCATCTCATCTGAGCTGAATGAACAATGTGCGTTAATGCTCTGAGGCTAATTCCACAGAATATCGGCTCAGGAAGCATAATTCAGATTTACAGTGTGGAGGACAGAGATATACAGCAAGGCAGGAAGGATGTGGCCTGTCCTGTGCGGTGCTGCCTCACTCTTCCTGCCTCTGTCCGTGTACTATATACGTTCACAGGGCAGGGTTACACTGTTTCACATTCTCTCTCTCTCATAAAACAAGTCATCACGTTGAAGCCGCCCGTGGATAGAGCAGTTTTAGGCATGCCCCAATAAGTCCCCTGGCTCCCTTTAGTGTAAACGTGCTGTCTCCCAGAAATAGCGCCCTGCATATTTCATGAGGACCTATATTTTTGTCGATCCTACACTGAAAAGGGGATGAAGATGGAGTTCTGTGGTTCTCCCTCTGCAGCGGGCTGCTCCATTTATAGACTCTATGGTCACAGTGTTCCTCTCATGTGGTTTCCCTGCGGGACGCAGCGGCAGTGAACTCTGGCATCGACTCGTCACCCTGATCCGACGCAGTGGTTTAAGTGACAGTAAGCTGGGAGACATCAGACTGATTAAAGAGGGTGACGGAGCCCGGTGACATATTAGGCAAAGCAAAACGCAAATGTCAGTTTATCTGAGAGCAACAGTCCTGACTCAATGACCCAAGATGGTTGATGTATAAACAGCGACACACAATCAGTCAGAAAAACTCTCATCACTACATCTCGTGTTGGGCAGGACACCAACTAAATGACCCACTGACAAAGGAAATGTTATTCAATAAAAATGCAATTAAATCAAAGGTCAATTATGTCTGAAGTGTAATAAACTACTGCATCACAGTCAGTAGATCCAGTCCTCCAACACAAGCCCGATTGCAAATGACAATGCTTTAAAGGATGAATGACAGAGATTTATCACCCAACTTTTCAGCTCCTCTCAGCTTTCAGTCCTGCTTATTATCATGATTTATAAAGAGACCAAAATACCAGTTATACTGCATCCGTATAAATCAATATTCAGTCAAAGTAAAAATAAAAGTAAAAACAGGAAGAATGCAGAAAATGCAGAAAGGCAAATTCACTCCACCGCATTTTCTAAATTTGGACCTTCCACATTACACCATCGGACTATTAGAGTCCTTATTCAGTTTCACTCAGAGCACTCACCCTGGTGCGGATGTAATTGCACAGCGAGGCGAGTCCAAATGACGGGTTATTCCGTTTAATAATACATGAAAGAGGAATTTCATGCGGTGGTAAATTATACATGAAAATACTGTGGCTGTGAATTAAAGGGGCCTCCATGTCAAGGTACATGCTGGAACATCTCCCCCTGGCTGGCTGCACCTAGCTGAGAGGATGATTTGTGTTCGCGCCAGAAGATTGCGAGAGCAAAAGGGTCGAGTCAGAACACGGTTAAACAACTTTGTGAGTGTGGGTGAAACGTGTGTATGTGTGTGTGTGTGTGTGGGTGGGTGGAGTGTGGCTCTGTGCAGTTTGAAGAGGGAGGCAGATAATGTTCGGTGTGTGCTTGTGTTTGGATAAGACCGAAAATTGATGCTGGCTTTTGTCTCCTCGTTTCCGTCTGTCGGTGTGTGGAGGTGCTGACGTACAGCTCATATCACCACCGGCCTTGAAACGAGTGCAGCCTGAGGAGAGACACTCACTGTCTCCTTCTCGTTCATCCCCTCCGAGATGAAGTCATAACTCCTGCAGATGTTCACTTCGCAAACATCGCGAGTGACAGGGCCCTCTACAGGTCGAGTACAAAACCTCAGCTCGCAGATTTAAACAATCTCCTCTGACCGAAACAGTTCCTGTCCACAAAGAAAATCTGTGTTTCTCTATTTTACCCCTGATTATAATGTCATGTGTTCAAAGCCCAATACCTCTGAGCACATTGTAGCTCGTGCTTTGAAGTTCAAAGTTACTGAGCCTTCACCCCACGTGCATTCTGGGTGGTACCAGATGTGACCTGGGCAGAGTGACTGAGCGAGCGCACCTTTCATGGTAATGAGGTAAGAGTTATGGTTTTGCCCCGGAGCCAAAAGGAAGGTCTGCGTGCAACACAAAGAGAAGAACACCTCTGAAGCCTTGACCTGACGACACAGAGCAAAGGGAAAGAAATGGTGTCGGGCCGCCCGGCTCCCATCTGAACTTGATTTACACCGCTCAGTTTGTCGTCGCTCCGGGACTCAAACCCTAACCCTCGCTCGGGGGATGGAACTCGTCACTATTCACCACCATGACAGACAATGAAAACTACTTTGGTGGATTGTTTCCAGTGTTTTGCTTCTGTCCCTGCAGCCTTCTCCCTATGGTCCCTGATTCAGACTTAATTCTTGTTATCCAGCTGAAAATCACCACATGGTTGTTTTAATAAAGGTTTGAATATCAAAACACCCTGATGACAATAACTCCAGTGTTATTCTACCTTACTGTTGTGTCTCCTCAGTGATGTGTTCACACTCCTTGAGTGATGACGCCACCTTCAGGCTGAGACATGTACGTGCACTCCCCCCCCCCACCCACAGTAGCAAACAGTGACACCTGGTTGATTTCGGTGGTGCTGCATTATCTGACGGCAATTTGACAGTGTTGTCTTTTCTGGATGAAAAAATATTCTGTCTTCCGGCAGGAGTCATTGGAGAGGATTTCTCGTTTATTGTTTTTCTTATCTCTTTCAGAATGACTCTTTCTTTGTAGATGTTCCAATTTGACTTTGAAAGACAAGGATGAAAGTTAGAGGACACAAACCCCCTTAATCGTAATAAAGACATAAAGATAATAATTTTCAACGAAACAGTGCACGGAGAGTGAAAAGATGGTTTCAAAAATTAAGTTGTGTCTATAAATCCTTTGTCTTCTAGATATTTGTAACATTAAAACCATACAACTGAGAAAATGCCCAAAACAGGTGGAGATTTGTTAAGAAATGATATACCTGGTGTCATTCAGTGATAAAGAAATCAAGTTTAAGGGCTGAATATGAAACTTATTGACTTTGACTGGATCATTATTTCATTTTCAAAATAACATAAAACCAAAAAGCTTTTATTTTTGTTTTTTCTCTCACATGAAGTCAGCCGGACTAAACTTCTCTGCACACACACACATGATTCAAGTACGTGTATGTGACATGTCTCCAGTGCTCTGCATTATGATAATTCTCGGTCATTTCATGATGATTGGTTACAGCATCCTGTCAGCAGCAGTAAGCTCTGCACGAGACATTACAGCACGAGGATTACTGTCGCCACCACATGGCCATAATTATGAAAATATGCCTTAATCTAAGATGATGGAAATGATGCCCTGAGGACAGGGGTGCTCTGCGGGGGCGACTCTGTGATATCTGTGATATTGCAGTAGCTCGGAGGAAACAGGAATAAAAAGGTTTGTAGCAAAAGACAGAACCAGACACATAGAGAATGAGACAGAGATCCTAGATGTCAGAAATGAGTGTTAACCCAGAGAATCCTCAAATCACCACCTCTGTCCAACTGGGTGCTCTTAAAAACCCTCAGAAGGTCTGTCTTTGTTTCTGGTCCCTGCTGAAGAGAGACGTTGTGTCAGAGCTCGTCATCGTTCACAGAGCTCATCAGAGGTGGCCTCACGTCACCGTGTGTTTCACCGCGTCTCATCCCAGACTCCTGCTGCCTCATCATCTCAAACCCGACAGGTGACAGCAGTGGAGGCTGAGGTTAGGCTTCTGATGAACACAGCAAATGTAAGGAAAAACAAACTGCTGCGATGTAGAGAGGGTTGTCCACTCACAAGGTCGAGGGTTCGAACCCTGGCTGCTCCGGTCTTGATTTTTAGATACTGAACCCCCCACTGGCCCCTCATGGCTGTGCCAACAGAGGCAGAGAATGTATTGTGTCTAACAGGTGTGTAGAAGCACTGTATATGAATTTGTGTGAATGTGTCTTGTGCTGTAAAACATTTTGAGTGATTGATGCGACTGGAAAAATATAAATATAAATACTTACCATTTACATTTTAAAGTTGGTCTATGGTAATGTTTTAACCTGAGATTTAAGGCTCAGTTGCCCTATTTTGTTTACCTTTTTTATGATTGTTTTTTAATCTAGTGGATGTATTAAACATTTCCATAAGCTTTTTATTGTAATTTCAAGTGTTGCTTGGGGATGATAAACGTGTTTGGCTCCACAGTGAGTGGTTTGTGTGAGAAAGACTCGCTGACATGGCTCCTGCAGATAAAAGCATAAAATAGAAACTTCGAACCCAACACAGAGTGTTTTGGGGTCAGGGTGAGACAGCAGAGTTTTATGTCCTGGACTTGTGTAATTACACAGTTTGAGAAAGAGAGAAAGTTTACTTCTATCAGTGTGTTTTCTTTAGCTCCAGGAATATGATAGAAAACCTCCCAGAAACTGAAGAATTTGGACAGGATTCGGACAGCAGGCTGGGTCACTACGGTTCAATAACAACAGTTTTGATGAATACAAAGAATTCTACATGCTGCTCCTTTCTCCAGCCAGGGGATTTATTTTAGGAGGGTACAATCCATCTTTGATCAAATCTGAGTTTCTGGCTTCAGCTGCAGGGTGCAGACTGGTTTGACTACAGCTCTGAACCCAGAGGGCATTCAGTTCATGTGGCCTCGGAGCCCACAGTCTATTTGCCATAAGGAGTTTTAACATAAATACGATTGTCCAGCGCCGTCCAGAGTAACTTCCCTCATATCCACAAACCACAGAAACATGCCTTCAATTATTTTCGACAAGGGTTTAATGACTTTTGGAATCCTTGAGTAGAAAACTGAAGAAAGTTCTTGGCATCACAGCTGTATCACAACAGGAGTTGACTTGGTACAACCCATGTTTGTCTTCCTTGGTATAAGGTAAACGTGTTATATTAGATTAACAAACCACATTGTTGTTGAGGAACATAAAGGATAGGAGAGAGTTGACTTACATGCACACGCTACAGTAGGCAAATAATCTTTAATCTGCTGGAATCAACTAACAACTAAAATCTGAACACTAATAACATATTTTCTTTATTTTTGTGTTGTTATTCTAAATTCTAACAATTGTTTCCTCTTTGCTTAGAATTATGGCCAAAAAATAACGTGGCAAATTGTTAAACGTATCTTGCGACCAACAAAGTTGATCAGCAAATGACATGAAAAGGTTGAAGATCACACAACATTAGAGCAGAAACATAAGAAGCAACATGTCACAGGTGAGAAGAGTAAATAAAATCACAACAGGCATTCTAAAAGGATTAAAAGCACATACGTCTTGATGTGGGAGGTAAAGTGAAGTTGAAACTTTTCATAATAAAGCACAAGGTTGTTTCCACCCACCCTGACCACAGTACCGGGCTGTGGGGTGTTCCCCCTGTTTGGATTCTCCTCGGCGCTGATTGGTTTCTCAGTGTGGTGGAAATATGAGGGTCGACCGCTCGATACTGCTGTAAAACATAAAACTCCTCGCAGTCATAAAGAGTGATAAACACATAATAGAGAGGGACAGAAATGACTAACAGCCTAGACACTGTGTCGCCTGAACTCTGACCAGCTTTAAGGGTGTGTGTGTGTGTGTGTGTGTGTGTGTGTGTGTTGTTCAGCGCACTGTTATCAACACTAACCATATCTTACTAATGCTGACAGACTAGACGTTAACTAATCCAGTTTTGTTTTGCAGATTAACCTCATAACGATTATCGTCTTCACTCGTTCATTTATTGTGTAAAAGTTGAGAAAACAGCCTCACAAGCACAAAACTGTAATCACAGAATGTCTCTCTTCATTTCTTGTAAGAGGCCTTATTGTTGGGGACTGATTTTAATACAGTTTAATAATAGGCAGGTGGAAAACCTTACTCAACATGTTTTACTGTAATTTCTTGTTACATCATGGTAACAGAGACAAACTGGACAACCAGGGGTTGTTCTCAAACATCAGTGGAAGGGAATGGCTCGGCAGAAGCTGATCTGCGAGAATATGTATCTAACAGACAATATTCATATACATCTGAGTGTTGTTGTTTACCTTGTTTACCTATTCCTTTATGTCCATAATTTGCACAGCCTCCTAATGGCCACAACCATGGAACAAAGAATACGACACACATCACACACACATGTTAGGAGTTCAATGGTCTCTCCCTGTTTCCACATCTGAATCCAAATTAATGCTTTTGGGATATGATAGAAAAGGATATTGGGAGGAAGACAGGAAGTGAATTTGCAGAAATTAAGTTATACAATGATGTCGTGGACCAGAATCTCTAAGGAATGATTCCGGGATCTTGCAGAAATGCATTCAACAAAGAAGTGAGGCTGTTCGAGAGCGTTGCCCAGTATATGGCGTTCCTAATAATAATAATAATAAGGTGTAGATAAAATGGGAATAAAACAATTTAAAATGAACCGAAAATGAACAGATCGATAAACTCATATAAATATATAAATAGGATTAGTAAGTGTAACTAAAGGCTGTTGTCCATTATTTGTAAAAATCCCTCATTTTATTGATTAGTCTTAAACCCAAATCGATTCTATTTATTGAAATATCATATATATGTAAATCCTCACATTTGAGAATCTGAAATGTGGAAATGTTCGGCATTGGCATGTTTTGCTCAATTGACTGAAACCATAAGGTTAAAGTGAAGTGGTCAATTAATCAATTAGATATTCAGGAATATATTCCTGATTGTCCTCAGGAGAAACTGATTAATAGTTACTGCTTTCATAAACCCTTCAACAGCCAACGTGACCCTTGTGAAACCAGCAGGCCTGCTTCAAATCAATGCTTTTGTCATTCGGTCGATTCTGTGGTGATAAATGTAGAAAGCTGTTCCTGGAAAAACGTGTTGGAAATGTTGAGTCATTACACTGAACAAACAAGTCGTTTGCATGAGGCCACTCGCACTGCTACACAAACAGGAACTAAAACCAAACACACCATAGTGTAGCATATATATATATATATATATATCTTTACATATAAGCATTTTGGTTCATTCTTTTTTGTGTTTCGTTGTTTACTGGTATTATATTGATCATGTACCCGCTTTCCACTTCCTGCTGACCCTGACCCCCTGACCTCTGCAGTGTCGACTAAATGTCCAGAAACGACATTTAGAGGGAGCTTTATATTCAGGCTTAAATCAATTTCTGTAAATGTATGCACCCCCGACTCCTCAGTCAGCCGTTGCAAATATCACTGCATAACGCTCAGCTCACATCAAGCTTGATAAATATTCAGATCATGGAGCGAACTGGTGTACTCTGGCTTCTGAGATTAAGGCGGAGGCACGTTTCTATAATCATATTATTATCACCAGGGCTGGCTATAAGGGCTCCATTGTGATCACTTCAGGTTCTTAGATACTTGCAGGAACAGCATGTTTAAGACCAACCCTACTGTAAGCGCTGTCCGGATTAGTTTTTCGAAAAAACTGTACTTTGTATTTTTGACAGTCTTCTGTTAAAATATAAATTACCAACTATACCAGTTAGTGTTTTGGCCTGGTAATCAACGATACAGGCCGAACTTGAGGGCTGAGGCTAGAGGTGAATCTGATGGGCTACTGGCTTATATGGCCGTGCTATTCCATTACCTTTATTTCTTGGATTATTTGATGTCCCATTTCACAATGTAGGGCAAGATGGAGAATATCCCTTGTATGTTCTACTGGATGAATGACTGTGTGTGGGTGAAGGGGTGAATGGTCATCAAGACTCGAGAAGCCGGATATAAATACAGACCACTTACCATTCTCTCTCTCTCTGGGGCTGTGGTCTTTTACTGTCCCTGCCCTGTCCCACATACAGTGTCCCCTGCGAGACCCCACCCGGGTCGGATTACTGTCAGTAGCAACACAGAGTAAACAGTTCACGTCTATGCACAGATGTGTGAAGGTGAAATGTATTTCAGGAGATTTTCTGTCACTCTCTCCCCACGAGACACCTTAAACCCTCCATTCCTATAGGTGTCACTAGAGTCGGCCTCCCCCCTCCTGCTCCTCCTCTCCTCCTCCTCTCCTCTCCTCCTCCCATCATCCTCCTCCTCCCTGGGTGTGTGTTTTGAAGGTTGTACCGAGCGAAACAGACTCGCTCCCCCCCTCGCTCAGGCTTCACAACCCGGGACAAGCCTCCCGGAGCTGGGGGATCATCAACACACCCAGAGTCTCCTCCGCACCTCAATCATCCCCAGCCCGAGGGTCTCTCTGTGCTGCTGGGCCGCCGGCCGAGCTCCTGTCCTCCCGGGGACTCACCGAGGGGGAAACGCCGCATCCACACGGACACTGTAAAAGAGAAAAAGTTGAAACACGCAGAACGTACGGCAGGAAGACGATGTGGCAGCCGTGCGGCTTCTCCTCAAGGTCAGCATCGGGGCACAGCCGCCTCACGGAGCACTTTCTCGGGCAGTCGGAGAGGAGCCCTCCACGGCGAGGCGCGGAGCGGATGCCCCTGTGTCCTCTGTTACCTCCAGCATCAACGGGGACATCGTCCACGCACACCGACAGCCACTGACAGAGAAGCCGGGGACAAACTTGGGGAAACGCGGCTGTGTGAATAACACAAGGAACGGAGAAGGAGCAGCGTGTACTCTTGCAGCGGTATTGTAAAAGTCAGCTCCAGCCGCTCCCCCGCCTTCTTCCTCCGGCCTGTGTCGGTGCGAGTGTTCACCTGGCGACGGGGGAACGAACCAGAGCCGGATCCGAAGCTAGCTAACGTCCCCGGGGGGAAGGGGCTCCCGGTTCGGTGCACGCCAGCCGAACCCACCGCTGAACTCACGAACTTAATCAACGAACCCAACATTGCGAAGTTGTGAGTGACTCAACTTCCTTGAACCTGTTCGGGTTTTTTTCCAAGCGGACTTTAAAGTATCATTTCCTGGACACCATGCCCTCGGGGACGGGCTCTCTCCGCCCGGCCGGGACCGGTAGGAAGCTACCGGAGCGGGGGCTGCTCCTGCTGGTGGTGCTGGTGCTCCTGGAGGGATCCGTGCTCCCCCTCGGAGCCGCCGGCTCTCCGGATGTCACTCCCCCGGAACATGGAGGCGGCCACAAAGCTTCGGACCCGGGACAAAACTTCACCAAGAAGGCTTTCCCTGTGCTCAGCCTCGACTACCACCACATACAACTCCCATTTGAAATCGCATTATGGGTGCTGCTGGCGTCTTTAATGAAATTAGGTGAGTAGCATGTGAATGTGGTTCAGCCTGCATGTCAGTGCTGCCCTGTCAGGAAATGCTAGCCTTGGCTCCAGGTGATGTGGCCCTTAGCTCCAGGTGATGTGGCCCTTAGCTCCAGGTGATGTGACCCTTTGCTGCAGGTGAAACCATTGCAGGTAAGTTTGCAGCCAGTTCCTCAGGTGCCTGCAAACCAGTCTGGAGAAGATGTGTCTGTAATGCACAGTGATGAAATAATCAATAACCCCAGAGCAGTGGTATCCTGTGACATGTGTGCCTCATATTGATGGTCAAACATTGAATCTGAATCACATTCTTGAGATAGTCCCTGTACACATGCTGACTTCGGTTTGACCCTGGAACATCTCCCTCTCCGGGTCAATAAGGCAGTGTAAATCTTTATTGTCACACAGATTACTCATCAGATCTGTCAGCTTCTAGCTCTGCTCGCTGCTCACCACAGTGATGACTAAGCAGCTCAAGTGCATCCAGTGTGGATGTTGGAGAGCAACAGACAGCACAGACAAAAAGCTCCTGTCTTGCTGATTTGTGCTGAAGCCTTTGCGACACTGTCATGTGGAATGTCTCGAAAGCGACAGGGAAATGAGAGTTACACTTTTGGCTCGTTCGCCCCAACTCTCTGCCACATTATAATTTGTCTCTGCTCCTCCCCCTGTCCACTCCTCGTCACTCTTCCTCATGTCCCATTTGTCCGGCCTTTCCTTCCATCGTCAGTAGTTCCCTGTATTCCCACATAGCACTGCATTGTCCTCTTCTATTGAATATTTCCTGTGAGCCAGCAGCTTGTCAGTTGCCTGAGATACCAGGGGCCTGGCCTGATTGAGCACCAGTGTGTAGCCAGGGAGGACACTGCCTCTCTGTCTGGGCCAGAATCCCAGTGTCTCAAGAGACGGACCACCTGGCTCGGGGTGGATCAATGTGAAGACACAGCTCAAGGACGTGGAGTCAAAATGTAGAGATGTCAGCAAGGTAGTTGGAGGAATCATGAAAAGTGTGTGAAGCAGAAGGGAGGCAGAAAAAGACACGAGACTGGATCGAGTGTGTGCAAGCTGACAGCAGCCGTCGACAGCGGTGACCTTAAGCCTGTGATTATCTCACAACCGCTGAAAGGGGCCTGTAGGTAATTTGATGTGACTGCTGCGCTGTTCAGCCACGGCCTTGTCTCTTATTCATCCTCATGAACCCGCTACCCTACAGGCCTAAAAGCACATCCACAGACCATTTACCTCTTAAGCAACCCTGCCTGTGTGTGCATGGTGCCGCTCTCTCCTAACTCACGAACTACCTTCTCTTGAATTTATCATATCCACTGCAAAAGCTTTTCATATGAATCACAAGCCAGGGCGTGTATTTCTCTAAGAATTTGCCAGTACCGATATTGGCAAGTAAAAAAAAATGCAGATATATTTGTATATTAAAAACATGCCCATGTAAGATGTTGTTATTTAAACCCTTATGACAAAATAAAGGTAATTGACGCTTGATACTTTGCAGTGGAACCATAAACCCCGTCATAAATAGCTGTACATTTAAAAAACACAAAAAAATATATAACATGTTAAACTCGAGTTAGGAAAATAAACAAAATCTTTACATAGAATTCAAATGTAAATGTTTTTCTGCTTTGTTTATCTTGTAAAATAAAAGATTTCATACTAGCAATCTTAAATCGCTGATATAGACTTTTCCTAACCTTACTTGTTAAAGTAATTGGTCCTTATATTTATGAGTCCTCCTGTATTTTGGCTCATGTAATTAGGCTGCAGACAACCCATGTTTCAAAAGCAACAGTCACCACCACTACAAACCTACCGCATGGTCCTCATTGACCTCATTGACCTCTGTTTAGTAGCAGGCTGCAGTTGATAGGATCTTTTATATAGTTATTATCAGCTAGAAGACGGGACACCAGGCTATTATCTAAATTACCTTGTTCCACATTCTAATTTCGAAAGTCATATCTAACAAATCAAAGCATGAACCAAACTTCACCGGCAGTTATAAACATTGGTGTCTTTACCGCAATAAAGTCAATTATTCTTATCAAACATCCACCAGGCCCAGACTTTAACACTGAACCTTCGATAAGACGTCTCATAATACTCTGTAGTCATACATTAGTGGGCAGTGGGACAAGCCTTTTGGTTAATTACCCTGTTGTCTGAGAAGCCTCTTGTTTCCAGTGTTCCCCTCCTTCCTTGTAACATGTCTAACAAGTCCAGTTAGCCTCACCTTCCATTTATAATTAATAACCACCCAACAATTTGAAGAGAGTGTCATAAAATCTACACACACCCACCCACACCCGCACACACATGATCCTGAGTACATTGTATTTTGTTGAAGTGGGATTTGGGCTGCAACCTGAACCTTGATTCTTTTGTTAAGGGTTGAATGAAGGGTGTGAACATCAGATAAACACACTCTAAAAAACACTTTATCAACAAATTATTAACACAAATACTAAATGTGAAAACCTTTTTGAGTGCTGCATCAGATAAGGATAACCACTGAAAAAACAATACAACAATGCCAACACTGATCTCCTGGCTGATAATCCATATGTGTCATAAACCAAAGACTGTGGTAGAAGTTGTGAATGGAATATTTGATATGGCCACAAATATATTTAGCTATGCTCTCAGCACTGCTGAAGTTTTACAGTTTTATGTATTTCTTAAAAAAAAAAAAAAAAAAAAAGATATGTTTATTCATACCAAACACATGCACAGACATGCACAACACACCCATGCTATGGCAGGCAAATTCAACCTCTGCATTTAACCCATCTGTGTGCAGGCCACACAGAGCATTGAGCGACCATGTATGGTGCTCGGGGAGCAGATGTTGGGGGAGTAAGGTGCCTTGCTCAGGGGCACTAGACAGGGTAGGGAGACTCTTGGATTTTTGGACAGATCAATCCAGGTTCGTTTTTTGTTATCTCTCCGTGGAGTTTCCATTACTCCAGAAAGTTTTGATTTTACAAGAACGACAATGTCCTGATTAACACACTTTCTAGAATGCAGCCTTTACTTCAATCACCTATTTAGCAGTTGTTCCCTTAGAGACCGGCCATTGCCTTAAAAGAATGCTTATCTAGAGTCAACAATGGACGATAACTAAGGAGGGAGACATTATCAGAATTACTGGGTTAACCTTCAAATCACATGTATAAACCCTCTTAACCAGTAAGTAAGTGTCCCTTTTAGTAAAAGTCTGATTTACCTTTTTAATGAATTTAAAAATTAAAGCAGTGTCTCAGAAGGTGCTGATTTATTATGAATTTGTAATTCCTTGCTTTAACAACATATACAACTCTATAAGTATATTTAATGAGGCATGTGTTGTGTCCTCCAAATTAAAAGGATCTGGCAACTCTGTGAAGCAATATGGTCCTTACAACTTTCCTTATCTGTAATAGCTGTGTTGGGAAGAGTCCAGGTACAGTATTAGTAACCACACCTTAGGCAAAGCTTTGGTCAATGTGTCACAAGCGATACGCAGCTTATCTCTAGTTTACCATTTAGGTTATGACTTAGCACTGAAGGGTAATGTCATAGAAAACTGTTCAAATGCTCTTAATCCCAGAAATCATTGCCTAGCATTTAGCAAGACCTTTCAATATCTAGACTGTAGCTAGGGAATCCACATCATTAGCCATAAAAGCAGTACTGAATATGAATTAGTTTGAAGGTGGTCTGCTCTGTCCATGCATCATTGGGTCAATATCATAATTGTAGGTGCCATAAGATAAGGACATTTCAATGATTAGTCTAACAATGAGTGATTGTGACTGCTATTTTATTTGATTCAATTAATGACCTTTTATCTAGGTCAATATCTTTGACTAATCATATAATTTACTATCTTTTCTGTGATAGTGTTGTCCTCTCTGTGAAACAATCGGCCAAATCTTCTCAAAGGTAGATAAGAGTCTATCATGTTCGTTCTTTTTGTTGGATTCGCCTTTTGTTTACTTTATTAAGCAACTTTTTCTCTCCATTTACAACCTCAACCACTGCGATCACCAGAAGCTATGTGTAAAGTCCTGCTTGTAACAGACATGGGATACTATCACTGACTAGATGGCTCTGTGAATTATCGTAAGATGATAAGGTGTTGTGGTGTCGACATCTCCACAGTCACCACAACTTGGAAACACACCCTTGTGAGCAATCTCCTGTGTAAGCCGGCAGTGTGTTTGTGCTGGTATTCTATGGTGGGTCATACTGAAATACCATATACTGGCTGCGTTATTAATAATTTAAACCCAGCAACTTGAGGAGCACAATGGTCTGCGTCAAACAATCAAACACTGACTCACAAAAGCTTATCTTTTTCACCGCTCTGTTGTCAGGAGCCAGGTGGACAAAGCTCTGAAACACACGTTTCTTGATTCTCCTGGGAACATCAAGGTGTAGGAAAGCTGGTCAGCCGGTTAAACACCATGGTCTCTAGGAAAAGAATCAAATGAATATATATCCCCAGTCACTTTCTTTATAAAAAAAAAAAACGCTGTTGTGTTTGCTTGATCCGGCCAAGCAAACACAACAGTTCCTGGCTTTTGAGATGATAAGTATGAAACAGGCTGTGCTGATGCTGGGTAAACATACTCACCAGTGAAAGAGCTGTTACCCTTTACTGGTTTTCAGTCACCTTGCTTCATATAGGCAAGGACACGCCACCTGTCGTTATTGACAAGCAGCCAGGATTCATTACTTGATCTTATAGTTCAAGGTTATTTTACTATACTTATACTGTATGAGTGCATTCACCACTTATCACCTTGTTGCAAATGTCTTGACAACACTTGAGATGTGTGCCACGAGTGATCATTTGAACTCCACTAGCCTCCCCCCCCCATCTTATCTCATGCAGTGTGGCTCTACACTAGATGAGCACTGAAAGCCATAATTGGCGTCATGCTGGTCAGACTTAAGAATGTGTGAACTGTCACCACTTGTGTTTTGACCCCTCAGGATCTCTTCACGGAGCCTTTTCGTCCTTAGTGCAGAATGACAGTTTGTCTATACTTGTTCCTCCTGGTCACCCATGAATGATAATGGTCCATTATCATTCATGGACGTCATTCTTGGGTCCAGTTTTGAGTGTACCACTGCTAGAGGCATCCGCAGTAATACATTGAATCCATCTAGCCATGACCTTTTAAATGAAGGTAAATGACTTAGTCATAAGAACAGTTTCCTGAGGTGTTTCTCTCCCATGAGGGCTAAGTAACCCACAAGCTTCAATGAATTCAGAATAGGTAGGTGACCGGCTCTTTGTGCGGCAGCGATGGCTTCAGGGTTGTGTGAACCGGGTCCCGACGTCAGTCTTTCCCCGCAGCGGCTCAGTTATTCCATGTCACTCTTACAGTTTGAGAAAAAAAGCTCCAATCAGCATTACCACAGGCCGAGCAGACACGTATGTTTAGAATGGGCACTGCGCTAGTGATATGAAAGTATAAGTGAGTAAGTATAACTACTGAATTTTTCCCCAGCTTTGCCATGTAGCACATGACAAGAAAATACAACCATACTTGGGCTAATGTGTTTCCATTTTGTTATTTAAAAAATAAAATGGCTGCCATTGCTTCTTTGCCTGTTTGAGCTTTAAGTGCCAGTTAGTTGTTGCCTATTCATAGATAAAGATTCAAGGACAGAAGGCTGTCAGCCAAAAGTACCTTGGCTCAGGTTCAGTACTTGGAACACGGAAGTACCCTTTACCTAACCCTAACCCTAACCCTAACCCTTATGAATAGTAGGACTCGGTGTCTTCTAATAATAACTCTTGATTTCCTAAGCCATCCTCAGGAGGACACAGTTATACTTCTTTTGTTAACTAAAGCTTTAAATTCAAGGAAACCCTTTGAGATTTGTTAATGATGCTCATATGACCAGGATCTCTCTCTTTTAGGCAAACTTTCCTCATAGCTACCTAAGATTAGTGAGTAACAAAAGATGAAGTTTGTGTAACTTGATCACCACCAGTTCTAAGAGTTTGTCGTATGAGTTTGTGAGACCCTGTCTGCTGCTTGAAGAACTCCCTTTAGGCATTCCTGACATTTTTTATTTTAATAAAGTTGAAAGCGCAATTTCTTCCACACACATTATAATTTATTTTACATGATCAAATACACCAAGTTATTTCTTAGATAATATTAGTAAGTTGCTTTTCTCTTGAGCTTCTGTTTTTTTTTTTGTAGTTGCACTTATAAAGGATGTGTTAGTTCCTTGAGTAGCATTTCTCTCTCTCTCTCTCTCTCTCTCTCTCTCTCTCTCTCTCTCTCTCTCACTCACCACCTTGTTGTCTGCACTTCTTCCTGCTTCCCTTTGAAGGTTGCAACAGGCTGAACAAGCTCATCTACCTTTAATGACGATCGTGGATACCTTTCTACGTTAAAGTGCTTCCAATTTCAAATTGTTAATGGTGGTATCTTTCATTCTTTTTCCATACAGGGGTTAGTAGTAAGCAGGGAAGTAACACACTGGGAAACTCTAACCCTGAATCATAGACGTTTCATGTTACACTCTATCATCACTTTTAGATTCAAGCCTGTCATTGTAATCTCTTCTATTCTTTTCATTCGGGAACCAATTAGCGTCCTTGAAATGTGCAGGCCCACTTGTGTCATCGGCTGCCCCCCCAACACTGAACAGAGATCTCTTTGCTGCCGGTGTCTCAGACACAGCTTTTTAATTATGTAACAGAGTCTATAGGGGGCAGAGATGTTGTGAACATTAACGTGCTGATTTAGATTTCATTTGGAAGCCTCAACGGCTTTAGGTTTTCTTCCCAGGAGACATTGTTTCTTTGGATAATCTAAGATCTAGCTGTGGAATTTACACTTAGTTTGATAGATAAGCATAGTTTCTATTAAATTCAGTTATCACAGAATCTCTATTGTTAACCCAGCCTCTGTAGAGTTGAGTGGTGCACATTTTATTAAAAGGTTCACTGAGAAGAGGAAAGGGTTCAGGCTCTGACATCTAGTTGTGTTGCTATTAGGCCTCAATCGACCATTTAGGACAAAGGCTTCCTCACTGTCTTTGCTCAGAGCAGCAGAGCTCCAGCTACATGCAGCTGTATGATTCACAGAAGTTCACTGTGCTCAGACACTAACAGTGTTGTCGTCAATTGCCAAAATGTAACCCCCCCCTCCCACCTTAGATGTCTTGTTTCCCTGAAGAGAATATCAAGTTGCTTGAATTTGACTATGAAGACAAAGCCTGTTACATTGTGATAAATATGATTCCAGCTCTATTTATTTCTAATTCTTGTTGACTCAGTCTTATCTCTTACATAATATACTGTGCTATGTGCTAATGAGGGAATATTAATGAGCTGTTCCACCTCTGATTATGGAAATGTAGGCAGTCTGACTGCAGGAGGCCTGAGCTGTTCCTCCACCTGCCTGCCCCTCCCTTCTGTGTACACCCTGTGGCTGTTGTACCAGATGCTGCTTCCGTCACAGCTCTGTCCGTTCTTGTTGAAGGGCATGGTAGCTGTGGTGTTGATTGACAGAGTGAAATGTTCCTCTGTCGATGCTTGTATCTATATTCCCACAGCAGCATTTACATTATGGATGAATATTTCCAATTCAAGTCTAAAATTGCAGGGCTGTGCAGACGACGTATTTCCATGTAATGGCGCTAGCTTCGGGTGGATTTTAAAACGGCTTGTTGTTGTGGCTGAGTAACCAGGTCACTCCCTCTGTTTCCATAAACACACACAGAATACAAAACATAGTCGTGGGAATAAATAAAACATATTTGTTAGCTGTACCAATACCTTCGATACTGGTGCCTGAACAATACTTGTTGATGCCAGTTTTATAAAACCAATTTTCACAAAAGGAAAATCGAATCACACAGCTCAGATGTACAATAACGTGGTTAACTCAGTTGTCTGTTCCAGCTCTTTAGCTTTCTGGGTATTTTTTAACTTAAAAGAATTAAATTACACCAGGAAATAAACCTATTTAACATGACTTGAAGTATGTAAACCTGCAACTCTCACCAATGTGTAGCTGAGATCATCTAAATTCAGCATGGAAGCAAAAGTATGTATGTATCCCCAATCCCCAATGGGAACTATTTCCAAACGAGCATGGCTAATTCGGTGCAGAACTCAAGGGAACTACTGGGCCGTGGTGGAGCTGTGAGCTCTACTTGGTACCACTCTAGTTTGCAGTGCTTCCAGATTATATTTCACCATGATATACAGTTTCATATAATCTACCCCTGTGAGATTGTTTTGCCTGCATGTGAGCATGTAACCATACCTGGTTCATATTACTGTGTTGTGTTTGCATGCCAGTGTTGATGCTTCATGTCATCGCCAGGTTCAGTGCCAGCTATTTGCTACTATGTTTGTTGTGAGGGAGACGTCTTTTTCATCGGAAAGTCATTGACATGGAAAGTCTCCCTGCAGAGCTGCCTGTGCCGTGCAGCCTCAGGCGATGGCGAATAATTGCAAAAAAGTTTATAACAATTAAGTGGAACTCCTCAATAAATTGATTATGTAAAATTGAAGCGTAAATGAAAGCTGAAAGATTTTCACACCACTTTTGTCAAGTCTTGTTTCCTGAATGTAGGCGCAGGGCAGATGTAGGTCAATCGCAGCCTTGACTTTATTTGGATGTAATTATTTTCTGACATGGTTCCACAGAGAGGTGTTTGTCTGTGTTTCATACAGGAAGTTGGTTGGATCAGAGCGGAAACCATACATAAAGCAGACGTTTTTAATTTGTCGCCTGGGGGGGGGGGGGGGCGAATGCTCACGGAAGTGTAGCAGGTCACAGCTGGTTGTTTCTGTAATGTTGTGATTTCTCAGATTGCTTTTTGCACTGAGAATGGAAGAAATAATTCTAGTTAATCTCACACACACACACACACACACACAGACACATTCAGCCTGAGGCAATGACTTCTGCTGTGAATTTCCTGATAAATCACTTGCTCATTCTTGTTTATTATCGCCCCCCATCCCCCCATTTAATTGTTTCTTATCTCTCGATTCCCTCCATTCTCCCAGGGTTCCACCTGATTCCTCGTCTGTCCAGCATTGTGCCAGAGAGCTGCCTGTTGATTGTGGTGGGCCTGCTGGTGGGGGGGCTCATCAAATTGGCTGGAGAGGAGGTCCCACCACTGCTGGACTCCAAGTTGTTCTTCCTCATCCTGCTTCCGCCCATCATCCTGGACGCCGGCTACTTCCTGCCCATCCGCCCGTTCATGGAGAACCTGGGCACGATCCTGATGTTCGCCGTGGTGGGGACCCTGTGGAATGCCTTCTTCATCGGGGGCCTCCTGTACGGCGTGTGTCAGATCCAGCCCGAGCACTCGTCCCTCCACGCAATAGAGCTGCTGCCTTGCCTGCTGTTCGGCTCCATCATCTCGGCCGTGGATCCCGTCGCTGTGCTCGCTGTGTTTGAGGAGATCCACATCAACGAGCTGCTGCACATCCTGGTGTTCGGCGAGTCCCTGCTGAACGACGCTGTCACTGTGGTGAGGGACCAGATAGAAGAAACCAAGTGGTTTGCGCTGCTTCAGTTTGTTATGAGGGAATGCATTTATTGATTTGCCAGTGGAGACTGTCAGGAATACAGATGATACCACACCACAGTTCTGCTTGTACCTCTCAGAAGCTCCTGTGTCAGAGCTGCAGCTGTAATTAGGTACAGCTGTAACTCTGGTGTCCTGAGAAAGCGGAGGAGCATCATTCATCAAGTCAATCCTGAACCTTTTCACCCCTGATGCCTCCTTTCACAGACAAATTCAAACTTTGCTGTTTAGCTCAGCAGTCTGTGACAAAGCTGAAAGCTCTGTCAGTGGGTGGTGTCATCAGATCTCGCTATTCAGTCACTTTAACAGTATAATAAGATTTAATCTGCAAACAGATAGCATGTGGTCCTCTGACTAGTCTGTCGCATATTTGTAATTCTCAGCTCACGTGGCACACCAGCTGTTAACCGACCTGTTCCTATACTGTAACAATATAAAGTTACTCACATCGTAACTGCCTGAGTCACCAGGGTTTATTTTAAGGACTTGTGTTTTCTGACAGGCACAAATCGGGCCTACCCCGTGCCAGATATGTTCAGAAGTAATTTCTCAAGGGCCATTGTTTCCCGGTCACGTGTTCAAATACGAGTTTAGCCTCAGTGCACATTTACACAAAGCTGAACTGTGTCATTGAGTGTAGCGAGAGCCAGAGCTCATTCTTCAGCTGAGGAGCGCTTGGCAGCCGATCTGCATGGCCTGGCGTTGTAGTGAACTACTTAGCAAATGTTTAAGGACTTAAACCGTCTTTTTATCTATTTGGCAAAGATAAACTTTGCTGGCCAAAAAAGTTTTAGACTAACCTACAAAACAAATAATGTCCCAGCAACACTGAGTGATGCACAAATCACCAGAGATCAAATCTATGCCAGTGCCCATCGTGACGTCTTTCTTCCATCTTCCTCTTTTGAATATGATCAGAGAATCAATAGAGTCACATATTGAATAGTTCTGTTGTTATTCCCTCTCATCCATGTCACGTTTTAATCCTTCATTCTCTCCCTCCTCCTTCTCTTTTTCCATCCCTCTCTCTCCTAGGTGCTGTACCACCTATTTGAGGAGTACACAGCCGCTGGGACAGTGACAGTGGTCGATTGCATACTTGGAATGATCTCCTTCCTGGTGGTTGCGTTGGGGGGTGTTCTAGTGGGAGCCATCTACGGCTTCCTGGCAGCCCTGACCTCGCGCTTCACCTCCCACGTGCGTGTCATCGAACCACTTTTTGTCTTTGTGTACAGCTACATGGCCTACCTGTCGGCGGAGATGTTCCACCTCTCCGGCATCATGGCGTAAGTGTATGGGGATGAGGAAAAGATAAGGGGGAGAAAGAGGGAGAGTTTTCTTATGATTGCAAAAAGTAGTTTTCTGTTTAAACAACCTTTCAACAAAATGAGTAGAAATTTGAGTTGGAATTTATGGGTTAAGTGTAATCTATCAAAGACTCAATTAAATTTCTTTATCATAAGGGTTTGATAACGAATCTTAGGAATCACTTATAATTAGTTTTAAATGTATAAATTGGCCGATATATCAGTGTCTGAAGTTTGTTTACTCTTGACTGTTGTATCAGCACAGTCCCATAAAATCTATATCAGTTGTGCTGTAAAAAAATATCTTTCAAAGTGAGTAAGGAAGATTTGCTTATCTTTTTTGTTAGCATGCTGTTAATTTGCACAATCGTTTTTATTATTTCTTAATCTTTATGTGACATGAGGATCCCTCTGGTTTTATCCTGAAACTCATTGATTTTCCTGCTTGTACTTTCTTTAACTTGTGATGCATATGCCGTCAATACATATCTCTTAAGTAAATGGGATCACTAAGACTGACACTAAGACACCCAGTAGGAGGTCAAAGGTCAACTTCGCCCCATCACAGCGTTCTGTACTACAGAAATAATATGAATCTTGAAAGACATGAATCCAAGCTGATAATTTGGATTGCAGAAGCATCCTGCAGCTGCCAGGTGGAAGTTATGGTTAATATTTGTTTCTGCCATCTGGTATTAAATGTCACGGCCTATATATAACCATGCCATTGCATGGAAAATCCATTCCAGCTATGCGTTTATGACAGTGAGTCAGCTGTACATCCTGGTGGATTGCACTCTGGGTAACCAGGGGCCTAATGAATTAATCTGGTCCAGTGTCATCTGAACCGAACCTTAATTTACTGGCACATCAACCTTCTCCGAGGGGCCGTTTCTCACCAGCTCCTCCAGCACACATCAATCTCTCCTCTGTTTAACGTAGCCAGGAGTTATTGATGTTGGAGCGAGGAGGTGATAATACACTGAGTCCCCCCTCATGTGTCAGGGCCAGTGGATCCGTACTTTCAAGGGCAATCTCTTCCCCCAGTGCCTGTGGCTGTTGTATTGCCCCTCACATCAAAACCTGGATTTGTCAGGGTGGATTTTCTGTACCACGTGGTAGAAGGTAGCTGGTCGGTGCGAATTCCTTTTATCGTCCCTCTAAAGCCCTTTAGGCCAAACCAATATTCACATGGACAGAGAATGGGGTGAATGCTGAGCAGCTGTTGTGGTTTTATGTGACTGGGATCACGTTGGTTTTTCTCCGCTGCATGACACAAGAGCAGAACAGAGAAGTGGTCACCAGACGGGGATGGAGCCATCTTTGTTGCTGTCACATGTTCCTATTATCAGACAGTGAAACCAGAGCACTCCTCATGTTGACATTACTGGTGCAGATGACTCAAGTCAAACCAGCGCTTCAGCAGAATTAGCTTTTCTCTTCAAAAACCTCTGAAATAATCTTATTTTACTTTGTTTTAATCATATTCAACTTCTTCAGTTTGGGTAACACATCTTAGCTTTTGGAACAAGAACAACAGATTTGGAAAGATGCCAACTAGTAAACACATCATTCAATATCTGTCCACTGAGCCCACATCTGCCCCTTTGCCTCCTTCCAGGTTGATCGCGTGTGGAGCGGTGATGCGGCCCTACATGGAGGCCAATATATCCCACAAGTCCCACACCACCATCAAGTACTTCCTGAAGATGTGGAGCAGCGTCAGCGAGACGCTCATCTTCATCTTTCTGGGCGTGGCCACGGTGGACGGACCCCACTACTGGAACTGGACCTTCGTCACCGTCACCGTGGTCCTATGTCTGGTGGCGCGGGTCATAGGTCAGCTCTCCTGCTCTATCATGGGTGTGAAGTGACATAAAGGGGAACTAGCTGTTCACCCGCAGCGGAGGAAGTGTTGAAAACTTGCAATGTCGTGGTTTCTTGAGATTAATTCACAGTAGATCTGCTAGACAGATTCATATTCATCCATAGGGTTTACATGTTAATCAAAAAACACACAAGTTTATGGTGAGTTGCAATTTACAAATCAAGGTTTAATATTTGTAAGAAGACCTTGTTTTAAAAAAAAGGGAACTGGGAGCTGTGGCCAAAATCAATGTTTCATCACAAACAGCGGTTGTGTGAGGCCCCCCCCCCCCCCACCTCGAGGATTTCCATGTCCTTCTGCTGACGATTTCTCATGTGACAGTTACTGTCTTTGTTTAGGAGAGAGAGGCTGAAGTGAAATGATGTCGAGGTTTTCTCAATCGTGAATTTATTAAACGTCCTTCAGGAGCTGATGATGGTTTCAGCAAACGTTAATTACCATTTTATTTGGATTATTTACTAAAAAAATCAGATGTATAACTGCTGATTATAATAATACAGTGTCGTACAGTTTTTAATACTTTAGTTTTCTCACTGTCCAGGCTGCAATTAGTTTCCATCCCTGCGATAAGCTTTTCATAAAGATGAACTTGGCTCGTTAAAATAAAACCATGGAGCCAAACGTTTTTTAAAGGGAATGCAGCAAGTTGGTTTTTCACTGTGATGAAGCCCAGTGAAAATAAATGACTATGCACTGGTTGTGTGAGAGATAAGGGAAAATACACGGAGGCACAGAAAGTATACAACTTTCATGTACCTCATTATATTCCACTGGAAAGAATGTGGTTTGTCCTGCATCTATAACACATGCACACACAAAAAATGACACACATCCAACCTCAGTTGCTCATTGTGTTTCTTGCTTCCTAGGTGTGGTTGGCTTGACCTTCATCATCAACAAGTTCCGCATTGTGAAGCTTACCACCAAGGACCAGTTCATTATAGCCTACGGTGGCCTGCGAGGTGCCATCGCCTTCTCCCTGGGCTTCCTGCTGGACAGCGAACTCTTCCCCATGAGAAAGATGTTCCTCACGGCCATCATCACCGTTATCTTCTTCACAGTCTTCGTACAGGTGCGACTACCAGTTACAGGTCGTCCTGGTTTCTTCAGCCTGGCTTAGTGGTGTTTTTATGCCTTGTTGTGGGATATAAATGTGACAACAATCAATGCACGGCTTTAGCTTTTGTTAAATTTAGACCTATTTAAACCTCTATGTGAGCTTCTCCTCGTCACCTGCATTGAAGTAAACAATACACATTGTTTGTTCTCAGCAATCTTCCAAAGCCAATGTGGATTTTATTCAAATCTTCTGTCGCTCGCCCAATAATTTGCATCCGTCATCCCTGGTTTGCAAAAGAGCCTTTGCTTGTACATGTAGTTTCCAATCTTAACTCTAACTGGTCCACTAACAAAACTAGTGTAGCTCAGAACAATGTATCTTGTTCCTAGTGGACAAGCTGTGGATTAACGACTAAATCCGTGCTCATATATTTATAGGAAGAACTTAATATTACAGGAACGGCTCGTCCTCAAGACACGTGTTTACTGTTAAGATGATTTTCCAGGTGAATTTTCTCCTTGTACCTTAAAATTACAGAAAAACGTTGGGGAGCGGTTGTGTACAGAAGCACTGTGAACTGCATCTGCTCGGCCCTGGTAGATTAACAAGGCTCTCGGAATATACTGCAGAAATATCCATGGACGTGAATTGGACCCAGAATGGCAGCAGCTAAAAAAAGGCCGGATTAGAAACAATGTTTTATTCATGGCACTCAACTCGGCACAAGTCAGCCTGATGCTGAGGCAGATGGTAGACACCCACTTCACCTTTAAAGAGTAACTCTGTGTAGGTCAGACTGGGATTGAGATTGGGATGCAGGAATAATAACACTGCAACTTCAGATTGGTGATTTAATATCTACCAACATGTCATTGGATACTTTAACTATTTTAAGATTTTTATTTAAAAAATTGCCACGTGAGGAAGGTTTGTCAATTCAGAGAGATTGTGTTGTTAATTTGAAACAAACATCATCACAACATAGACAAAGTTTATCAAATTCATCTGAACTCTTCTAAACTTCAGATTTTCCCTGCAAAGAATTCAAGGAAAGGATTCTGAATGATTAATTTCCCCCGTTCCCTCAACCTGACATTTCTTAAATGGAACCAGTTCCCTTAAAGTGCCACTAAAACATTAGCAATAACCATCATATATTACATTTCTACTTGTTTAGGGTTGACGGAATACAAGTAGCCATTTAATATCCCTGTTTGTGTGTTTTATTTTGGAATAAACCGTGCAAGTTCTTCGCCTGCTGGCAGAACGAGCAGAAATCTTCTGTTACTCACTTTAAGATATGACAATAACCAGATGCCGAGCTTAATCCCTTTAAAAGCAACAGGAAATGCTCGAGGCCTTAGGTGCAGACAGGCCTGGAGCACGCACTGTTTGATTTCCGTATTCCAGGGGCAGTGCGTTTTTATAAATCCTATTCATAAATGTCCAAAAGTAGACGAAGGGATTAGCCATGGAGACATTTCTAGTACAGACACAATGAGTTCGAGATGAAGACACTTTTTAGCTTCTTCAATCATCTGAAAATCTGTGTTTGTGACAGAATGAAAGGAGGAAAAGGGGAATTTGATCTCAGGGTTTTCACTTTGAACACAGGCTCTACAGGTTTAACCAAACACACTCCGGCTTAAAATTACAACTCACATACAGAGGAACAAACCCTCTTTGTGTTGTGTTTACAATCACACTCTTCCTCGGAATATTATCATAGCACTAGGTTACTTATTAGAATGATAGCTCTACTCTCACTGATAATGTTTCGCACATGCACACAACTTAGTTTTAGCAGTTCAGGATTTCTGTAAATAACGTAAGTAATCCTACACATCTCTTTGTTCCTAGTACTTCACAGATGCATGTTCATGAAACAAGGGGACGCACAATAATACTATTCTTTTATATTATTTACTACTAGAAGGATTTCACTTTGTTTAACTCACTTTGATTTCAATCTACAAGAGTATCAACTCTTCAGAAGTGGTCCTCCTCTGCAGTGACGAGACATTTGCATCAGAGACAACAGTTTTTGTGAAACGCTGTGTGAAAATCTGCAGGTTTTGTTAATCAGATGTTGCAAAACTTGAAAACTGCTCCAGCTATCGACTTGTGACACATCAAGGCTTCTACTTGACGTCCTTTTCTGCGTTGATCCAAAGGGGACCTGATCAGTGATCTGGAGACGGCGGATTTTATGCTATATAGATCACTCTGACACAAAAGCATCACAAGAACAAAATGGAAACATATTTCAAAGCCCTAATGCACATCCACATGTGATTTTCATCTACTCCACTCTTGCTTTGACTGGTTGACGAGAGGCTATTTCTGCTTTTTGCTGAGGTCAGGAGGTGTTTACTGTGAGTAATGGTTTGTTCCTCTCACTCCTCTTGCAGGGCATGACCATCAAGCCCCTGGTGGAGCTTCTGGCAGTGAAGAAGAAACAGGAGGCCAAGCGCACGATTAACGAGGAAATCCACACCCAGGTAAAATCAACACATCATCGGATGTCATCGTCTCAAGCCGATGGTTTCCTGATGGTTCAGACGTGTGAATGTTTGTGTGTGAGGATAACAAATGAAATGAATAGTTTGAAACGTTGGGTCTCGACATATGAAGGAAATATTAATAAATTCTTCCTCTTTCAGTGACTTACCTTTTGTTAATGATTAATCTCTATTTACTCAGCAACTTTAGAAAAACAAATATTATCATCGCATTATTGTTTAAATCAGTATCTGCTTTGAGAAGTTGACGGTTTGATTCAAAGCCAGGTTCTCAAACTTTGACTGCTGCCTCCACCTACTGGCTGTGTGGTGGTACTTCACCTCATAATAAGAATACAAACAATAATCTTTTTAGAAAAGCTCAGGTGTAAATAGCAAATAACTGGGAATATAAAATACACATCATTCGAAAAACCTACAACCTCAACATGCAGCGCCTCATTTGTCTTCAGTATTTCCTCGTCAAGCTAATTCATGACAACCACCCTGCTCCATAATCCCTCAGACTTTCAAAGCTATTAACACGGCTCAGATAGGCAGACACATGGACACACAAACAGTCACGGTGTACACACACAGTCAGTGTTTAAACACAAACACACAGTTGCAGTGTCTCAGGGGCTTGCTGGTGAGTCACCAGTGCTCGAGGCTGGAAGGGAAGTTTGTCCAGAGGGTTTTTCTCCTCCACTGTCAAACACCAGTGGACAGAGTCAACAGAGCTGCTGGAGTGCAGAGTCCTACTGGGCCACAGATGTTGAGATGAATCCAGATGTTGTGCTTCCCCGTCGTCTGTCACGTAGTTTGTGATGAATTCATTTATTTATTTAGACAACCATGCAGTGAAGCCAAATACAACACATCCTCCTTCTGCTATGCTTTTTAAAGATTAGCTTGCTCTGTTTGTATTGCGGGGGGGGGGGGGGGGGGGGGGCAATGGAAAAACAACTAAAGTACAGTGCTGTTACTCAGAATGATCATGGCATCACAGCACAGGAGATAAAGGCCGTTTGCACTGTATTGCGGGACAATCCTGTATAGTCTAACACAACATTACTGCAAGAAAAGGAAAACAGAACCTGATGGTAAGAAGTAATTCATTCAAAAAGCAGAGTTTAATAACATGTCTTTACTGCATTATGTTAAAAAACCATCCCATCCTTGCTGCCTGTCAGGCTGTCGGGCTTAGTCAGGGCACCAGAGCATCATGGCATCAGGGCATCAGAGCATCAGGGCATCAGGGCACAAGGGTATCAGGGCATCAGGGCACCCCCTGCAGCAGCGAGATCAACACACACAGTGCTACCTTTTGTGTGTTTCTCTGAGCAAGGCGTGACGCCACTGTTAATAAACACCGGGCCATCAGTCACCTGCTGCTGCTTCTCTCTCTGTTTTCAAACTTGTGGCCTGTTGTCCATGATAATGATGTTGGCAGTCTGTCCTGTGAGGTGGTTGTGAGTTTGATGAATGGTTATAGATGATGAAAGAGAGTGTGTGTAGAACCAGAGTCTCTGTAATCACTGCTAATAAGGTTGATATCGTCAAGTTTAGGTGAAGATATAAGATTAAGTTTATTATTCAAATAACTACTTTGGCCTCAAAGTTGTAAACTGTGCATAATAACATCAAGAAACATCGTGAGAATCAGTTATTCCTTTTCTTAATGACTTTCTCCTGCAGCAGCTGGAACGTGGGCTCTGGAACGTCGTGTTTTTCAGATTTGAGTTCTCGCTCAGAGACACGACCATTCTCTGACTTTGCTTAACTTAAGTTTTATAATAAATGGAAATGCTCCTCAGGGACCAGATTCAGAGTTTGATCATTTTTTCCTTTTCTTTTCCATCCCCAGTTCCTCGACCACCTCCTGACTGGTATTGAGGACATCTGTGGACACTATGGACACCACCACTGGAAGGACAAGTAAGGACTTGGCATTAAAACCCACTAGGGGTCATCGGAGCTGCTTTGTTTTTATTTCTGCTTGATCGCTCAATGTCAAACATGCTGACAAATGCTCGTTATAAATAACCCGAGCTCAAAGCTATGCAGGGTTCCCACGGTACCTGGAAACCATGGAAAACATGGAATACAATTTTTCATTTTCCAGGTTTGGAAAAGTAGGCATGCTACCCCTTCTACGTAAGACTCATAATCTCAAAGGTGTGATGCATTACAGGAGTGAGTGACAATGACACGCTGCAGATTCAGGAGGAGGAACAGAAGAGGGGAGAAGATGAAAGAGGAGAAGAAGAGAGGAGGATACGAGAGTAGAGGATGACAGAGGAAAAGGGAGTGGAGAGGAGTTGAGAAGAGTAGGAAGAGAAGACAGGAGCGGACCCGAGAGGGAGAGTGTGGAAGGAAGAGGAGTGTGGAAGGAAGAGGACAGGATGAGATAGGAGAGGAGTGGAAGAGAGAACATATATCAATCCCAGTGCTCATGTGTCTCAAAGTTCCCGTTCAATAAATTGCTGTTCATCTACAGCTTGTTGCATTATTTCATGCATTGATATCATAATAAGACATTATCTCTAAGCATTTACAATGTAGACTTGATTTAATCATTCTTGCCCCTGTAGAAACGACACATAAAGTCAAATATAAATGTGAAGTTATCGCTTATATCCCTCTCTGTCCTGCTCTCTGTATAATCCCTGCCCTGTGTTTTCACCTGCTGCTCCTCTGCTCCTGTGCTCAGACTGAACCGCTTCAACAAGAAGTATGTGAAGAAGTTCCTGATTGCCGGCGAGCGCTCCAAGGAGCCACAGCTCATCGCCTTCTATCACAAGATGGAGATGAAGCAGGCCATTGAGCTGGTGGAGAGCGGCGGGGGAGTCAAGATGCCTGCTGCTGTTCCCTCCACCGTCTCCATGCAGTGAGTGTTGACTTGATCACATCAGGGAACCAAAGTGGCTATAATCCATGTTTTTATACCCCCCAATGTAAAAGGGGCTCACAGCATAAGCCAATGAGATGTGCAGCTCTCTGGAGCTTTATGGGGACGTGTCCTCTCATTGTGCCTTAGTTTCCTTTCTTTAAAGTTAAGTTAAGTTCTCTTTGTAGGGAAGGTTTTTATCCACAGGTTTGAAGGAATGTTGTTTTTGATATATCATGAGTTTTGTGACAAAGCTCTTGAATCTCGTAAAAAGAAATCCCAGAGCAACGGACTGAGACATTTGTTTTGCTCACATAAAACCCCTCTGGAAAATTTCAGGAAAATGTCCAGAGTTCAGTCCATGTCTGAAAAAAAGCAGCTTAGGACACAAGGGGGGGATATTTAACTTTTACCAGTTTGTTCTCAGTATCTTTACAATCAGCTTCACTCAGACTGGTCAGATAAATGAAACCAGTAAAAACAGAATATTCACCTCACAGTCATCGTTTTGATCGTCATTTCCACTGAACTGTGAGATTTAAACTCAGATTCATCTCCGTGTGTGTTTCTCAGGAACATTCAGCCCAAGAAGCCTCCTGCTCCCAAGACTGGGGACCGAGCGATGCCGGCGCTGCCTAAGGGCAGAGAGGAGGAGATCAGGAAGATCCTGAGGAGCAACCTCCAGAGGACACGACAGAGGGTAACAGGCTGCTCTGTGAAGACACAATGAGTTTCTCTTATCAGCTGAACATGAATCATCTTGTATTAACTGAGGTTTAGAGCGACCACAAGTTTTTAATTTTGTATATTTTTATCACAGCATTGATTTGTAGTGATAAATGGCCCCTGTAACATTACTGAGTAGTGTATTGATTGTGTTTTAACTGAAATTAGATCAGTAGCTCTACTCATACATCAACTCATTCATACATAACTGAGAGACACAGAAAAGCACTTTGTTCATATTAGTCAGTTTAAAGTTTTGTTCTCTTGTGAGGATCACAAGTTTTTATCATTTCTTCTGCAGGTTTCTCATATTTAGACTTTTTATTATTTACCTATTAAATAGTTTTGTGTGTTCTCTCCTCAGCTGCGCTCCTACAACAGACACACGCTGGTGATTGATCCGTTTGAAGATGGATTCAGTGACTTGCTCATCAAGAAGCATAAGATGATTGAGCTGGAGAAGAAGGTACGACTGTTCTGCAGTTTTGTTTACAGCTGTTTTTGTGTCATAATGTAAAGTAGTTAGAAGTGATGTTCCTGAAAGCCGCCTGGGGAAACACCTGAGAAGCTCAGACGACGACACCCCCCCCCCCCCCCCCCCACAGATAAAGAGCAGCTCTTCTCCTTTCCTAACGAGCCTCCAGCAGCTAAGCCAGTCAGCCAGAACCATGATTTGATGTCTAATTGGAGTCCACCTCCAATCTCCCAAATTAATTTTCCTGACATAAACAGGAGCTGATTTATTTCCTCAGTCGAGTGGCCCAACCACAAATTTCCATTTCATCAGCCTGTAATTACATAATGAAAATAGACTCTTGTTTTGTTTGAATCGAACGTGCTCCAAGCCGCCGCCGCCGCCTCCTCCAGGGGATTTCTGCAGAGACGGAGAAGGCAGCATAATTCTAACGAGGTTTCTCTAAGATGTTGATTAATGGAGAACTGCTCGGCTGCTGTGATTCAAAAACAAGGGAGTCAGGCAGAGAATGTAATTTTTTCTCTCATCCCAACTTCTGTTGAGATTGATAGAAAAACAATTAAGGAAGTTTCATTAGGGAGCAGAAGAGTCATTCCCGTAAACAAACAGTGTCCTTGTGTTTTCCCAGATAAAACAGATGAATAACTACCTGACGGTGCCGGCTGCTCCTCCCGACTCGCCGACAATGTGTCGTGCCCGACTGGCCTCAGGTAAACACATCTGTCTCAGACACAGACAAACACAAACACTCAATACCCAGCAGCGTTTTACTGTCGGGCACCAGGTGACACAAC
The DNA here is from genome assembly GCF_949316205.1 of Platichthys flesus. Classification (NCBI taxonomy): domain Eukaryota; kingdom Metazoa; phylum Chordata; class Actinopteri; order Pleuronectiformes; family Pleuronectidae; genus Platichthys; species Platichthys flesus. Next base: position 21,318,343 of record NC_084955.1, on the reverse strand, counting down.
AGGAGGAATTCACGCTGTCCCTGACGGGCCCACGGGGATCAGTCAAAACCTTTTTTGCGAGGCCCACAAAGCAGAATTCACTAAACGCTGCAGGATGCCAGCTGCAGTTCTCCACAGCTGCTGCGGCGGCGGCTATTTCCCCAGTGATGGAAAACGTGTTTGCTCTCAGCGGCCGGCATGTAAATGAGTGTGTGGTTTCGTTTTTAGGGAGAAACACTGATTTCACTCCTGCTCAGCAGCAGAGAGGGAACCGGCCCGGGGCAGGTAGGTAGCGCAGCGTAGAGAATGATCCATTCTGAGCTGTGATAACCCAGCAGCAGCAATCCTAACATGCATGCTCTAGTTAGCCTCCCTGTTAACACTCATTATTAATCATCACTAATGATAATAAGCAGTGATTGACAAGTCCACGTTCAGCTGATTCATTAGGAGGAATGGAGAGTCCTGCTGTTAGCAGCATGTTACATGTAGGGAATTAATCCAGCATGTGTTTCCTCATAAAAGATTGTAACCCTGATGTGTGTTGTTTTTGTCGTATTGTTACATTTGTGCAAAGGTCTTTTAAAGCTTGCTGTCGTCCACTGTGCAGCGGAGCTTTGTTGACCTTGTTTATTGTTTTCGTGTCCCTCTCCCTTTACTGCACATTGATGGAATGACCGAGGATATTAGAGGAGGACAGAATGAGTTTATTATTTCCCTGACATCGTGTCCCTGTCCCGCCTGTAGACCCACAGGCCTACAGCATGAAGCCGGAGTCGGGCAGCGTGCCGAGCATCCAGGTGGACCTGGCCTCCCCTCAGTCTCCAGACTCTGTCAACGTGGTGGATGAGTTCAGACGGGCCAAGCGGGAGGAGGAGGAAGAGGAGCAGGGCCTGATGATGAAGCCCCCACATGGGCAGAGCGGACCTAGCAAGACAGGCGAGCCGCAGAAGATGACACGGTGCCTGAGTGACCCGGGTCCCAGCGCCGACGAGGAGGAGGAAGAACCCTTCCTGCCGTAGAGCGGCGGAGCGGCTGTGGAGGGATCCAGGTGCTTGGCTAGAGGAGAGAGAGCTGCTTCACCGCTCTAGATGATCTCTTTGGTTCAGAAACCAAAGAAGCCAAAACTGCTGAAGCTGTACAAAGATTATCTGAAGAAAAAAGAGCCATTAGTTTGTTATTGTCATTGCTCTTTATTTTTTTAGAGCGGCTTGGAGCAGCAGACGCTGACAGATTATGATGGATCATGTGAGACATTCAGGAAAGAACTATGCATTACCAAAGGTCTGGACTGTTGGTCAGACAGAGTCCTTCTCACCTTAGTGTCCGACTGGTTTATTTCTTACTTCGTGATTTCATAGTTGTCAAATCAAGTCAAATCAAACTACTTCAGTCCAGTTTTTCTCTTTTTCACAAAAACAACTTGAGTTCTCTCTGTCCGTCTCTTGAAAATAGCTGAAAATCCAAACACGTAGTGAGTCAAACAAATACTTTTGCCTTATTTTAATGTCAGATCTTTTCACTTGGTGCATTTTAATTTCAGGGGGCACTGACGAATGTTTGTTGAGGTGCAGGTTAAAGCTGGATGTATTTAGCCACCGTGCAAAAAGAGCCGCAGCTCTTTAAAGTCCGGCGGCCTCGTGGAGGGAACTGACGCAAACTCCCTCGCTCTTGTTTAAAGTAGTTTGACCTTCGTGAAGCTGAGTGTGCGACAGGCAGCGACGCAGCACAGATGTTTGTAATGTCAGTCGTCACATTTCTGTCTTTAGATGTTTTAATGTTTTACCTCCATCGGTCAGTTGTTAGAGTGGATTCCTCAGATGGTAACATCTTAACGCTCATCACCTCACTGGAGTTTTTAATACATCAGATCTAACGCTCACTATCTTTTAGTCGCCTTCTAGCGTTCTTCATTTTGAGGTCCCACGTTGCTCTCGAGCATATTTCAGAACAAAGTGAAGATTTGTTTGTACAGGAATCAGCCACGCCCCCTAAGCTTCTTAAGACTGTGGCCACGTGACGGCAAAAACATATATATTTAACTCTATGCAGTATGGGTGTGTAATTTATGTTAATTAATTATAATATCATATATCTATGAAAAACCTTTTAAACTAAAGTCTTATAATCTTCATGCAAAACACAACAAACTAAAAACTAATCGCTGAAGTCAAACACGGGCATTAAGACAAACAATCATAGAAAAAACGGCATTTTTGCACATTCGAGCAAGAATGAAAAGTTATTTGCAGTCAACACGACATTCAGTTCTGTCGATACAGTCACTGGATGAGTTCTTCCTCTCCGGCTGTTTTAAAGGTGTTGGTGACGAATGGATCCTGATCCTCTCACATCACAGCAGAGGACCACGACAGTAATGGGATATCTGGTCCGTGTACCTGATCCCCAGTCGAGGGCGTTTAGTTCCCTTCTTTCCGCCAACACGTTTCCTGCTCTCCTATTTCTGAAAAGAGTAACTGCGGCAGAGAGATGCGGGGGGGGTCAAACCCTGAAGCGTCTTGTCTCCCTGCCACGACCACATTTAAATTCTCTTTCGGAAATACCCCCGTGCTGAAAATGACAACAGACAATGTTAAAAAGCTCGGGAATGACTAAACGACAGGGGGCGCCTTCTTCTCCTCCTCTTCCTCAGATCCGCCTCCTATTAAAGAATCCTGGAGAGGCGTTTTTCTATTATGTCTCCCAAAGTGTTAAAAGATTAAAACCTCCAGTCGAAGGCAGTTTCTTGATCTCTACTTCTGCCCAGACCTTTCGGGGGGTTTCAGGAAGTTTACAGCCTGTACTGTAATAACACATCGAGGGAATATGAAGCCTTTCATATCAAAATGGAAACCAAATCAATCAAATAATCCTTTAAAATAAGACAAAGAACTTAAATCTCTATTTTCATGCTTACACCAAATGAATCTTTTTGGGGGCAAACACTTCTCCTCTTCAGGGAAACGTTTGCTTCACAAAACCTCAGTTTGAAGCCAAACACCTTAAAGATAAATTCATTATGTCAGAATGTCATTCACATCATTTTGCCTTTTGTTTCTGCTCAACGCACAAACATCTTTAATCTTTTAATCACTTTTTTTTCAAACGAATGTTTTATCAATTTGAAAAGTTTGTGCTCTTGATATTTATTTTCTTTCTTCAGCGATGAATTGTTTTAAGTCTCTGCCTGTAGTCCGCATTGATTGTGTTGGACTGTTGTGTCACCAGATCTATGACGCTTTGTGTTGTTTTTCTGCATCTTTTTGCTTTAAAACACTTCATGTGCTTTACTCATTCAACTGCTGTTGTCATGCAGAGACCTGTATTAAGTCTTTACAGGCAAATATGGTCTCTCTCTCTTTATCGCCATGTGCTTTCACTGCTGCAGTGCAACGCTCCATGTGGATTACAGAGTTTTTTTAAAGCTGCATTGTTTTTCATGTGTAACCTGTAACGACACTCCAGAAGCTTTTTTATCACCCAAAGTTCAAACTGTGGAGTTCAGGCTCTGGCTTCATATCAGAGCAACGAGCTGAATCTACCATTAGACACTTAACGGTTCAGTTTCACAAGCGTTGCGATCAAATCAAAGACAGATTGTTTCACTGGGGGAAAGTAAAGCAAACGCCTCGATTACAATCTGCCACACAAGCTGCTTCCTGACTCTGAAGCTGAAGGACACACTGGTGTTTTTGCATGTTTCTGCTTTAATTTTACGTTTCCTCTGCAATTTCACGCAAATTAATTTCCTTTCGAAAAAACAGATGTTTTTAAACTTCATGAACATCAGGTTGTAGAGATGTCAGGTACATTATTTTGTTGTGTAATAATAACTAGCAGCAGCAGTGCCATGCGACGGTGAAATACACGTAAGCTAACGTTGTTGTTTCAAAGGTAGAAAAACACTGTTGTACAAATAGTGTTGCACGGATTTGGTGCATTTTACTACGTGGACGAAAATATGCAAAGACGCTGGTATGTTCCTCTCGATGCAGTTAGATCGGACCAGTGCAAGGGGAGAATGTGGGTGAACATTGAGTTAATTATAAAAAGCTGTAATCACTCACACACACACCTCATCACCACAGTGATCCTGTCGTGTGTCATCTCTCCTCCACCCAAAGACTGTTCTCCTCCCTCGCTCACCTCATCAGTCTCTCCCTCGGGTTCCACCGTTCACACGACCCTGAGCACTTTAACGAAGCAGAACCTTTATCTCGAGAAGCTGATGTTGGAGCGAGCAATACGAGGCTTTAGTGTAACGTGCACGTCACAGGGGGGAAAGGAATGTACTGTCATGCCGGGCCTTGTCAAAGAAATGGGTTTGTGTTTTTGGTCCTGACATAAGGAGAAGCTGGGATTTCAGATTGTTTGTGAAGGCCTCGCGATGACTGATCATGTTTCCCTTTATTTCCTTCACAATCTGTTTGTCTTCATGTTTTTATTGAAATTATGTGACAGTTTTCTTTGTGCAGTTTGACAATTTCAATTTTGCAATAATGAAAGATAATTTTTTACTAAATGTACACATGACTGGGAAATATATATATATATATGTAGTATAATTAGAGATAATTATGTATTAGAAATGTATTATGATGATCTGAACGATACGTGTGCACTTTCTTTCTGATTAATCTTCAGCTTTCAGCATTCCATTCCTGTATCGACCAGTGAAAACTAACAACCAGAGGTGAAACTATGTCAGAAAAAATATATATAGAATAAAGTTTTACTTTATAGCACCGATGTGTCCACGTCGCATCATTTCTAAGAAAGATTCCTGGTTTGTTTTACACAGAAAAATAAAAATCAGTTCCATTAATATGCTTGATTTATTTCATCAGGATCCATCAGTTATTCCCTGGGGAATTTGTAGAAACGTCTAAAACCTGTCTATCTTAAAATGTTAGATTAAGTGAAAATGAACCCTGGATCCAAACTGAACCACACACTTCCACACACAAGTTAAGAGGAAATCTGTTCAGTTGTTTTTGTGTAAACTTGTTAAACACACAGGAGTAAAAAACTCGATATCGGCCAATTACCTTGGAGACAGCTACCTCTGGCTCGTTGACAGTATCATGTGTGTTGATCATTGAGCTCTGTCCTCATCACATCAGATGAAGTAAACCTCACCGTCCTGTGTCCTGTGTCCTGCAGTCGTCCTGTGAGGAACTTGAAGTCGACCTCCGTTCAGGATCAACTCATTCGCTCCGACCTTCTGGCCCCGGAGGCCGAACCCCACACAGTGTGATTATTCTTCCTTCTGCAAACAAACACAGCAGATTCAGAATGAGTCCCGAATGTGAACCAGAGGGGAAGATTCAGATGGGTGTGTGTCGGGGACATTTTATAATTGCTCACTTTGTTGAGTCTAATAAACTGAGGATGAACTGTCGGCCTTGTTAACGTTTGATATCGTCCCTGAGCTGTTTGTGTGGCGGATGAGAGGAAGGGGGGGTACTTTCTTTATTCTGTTTCTGTTTGATGAGGAAATCATGACGTCTATTCACCCAACAAACACTTCTAATTGTTTGGACTCTGTCTATTACTTTCCTTGCACAGCGTCTGACTGGCTCAGTGTCCTTTTTCTGAAAGTCTTGTTTTGAGACTGGAATTGGTTTCGACTGGAGAATCCTGCTCTTTAGTGTTTATGGACATTGAGCTGATATTCATCCAGAGGAATAAACAGGAGGTGAAGAGTGAAATCAGCTGATCAACGACTTAACGAGCAAACAACATTGTGCTTGGTTGTTGTTTTACATCTGTCTGCACCACGGGTGTTCATTTCATTTTACTGTGTTCACTGCCTTATCTTATCTTCTCTTATCTTACTTTATTTTATTTTATTTCATTTTCTCTCACCTCACCTCAATTCATCTCATCTTAGCTTATCATATATTATCACATCTTACCTTACCTTATCCTTTCTTGAATTGTCTTATCTTATCTGAACATATCATATTTTATCTTAAGTTTTATAATATCTTTTATTATTATTATTATTTATTATTATTTGTGTGGTCATGAATATTGAAATTCCCCTGCTGCTCTTGGGACTAAATCTGAAGCTGCTAGTTGAACACAACACAACAAAGTGAAGTAAGTGACTCTGACCTCACAGGTTCTGTATCTGGTGGAATAAAAGAGAAGAACATGAATTCAACCCACAGCTCCCACTGGCCTGTCCTCTGCTGCAGTGGGAAAGAAGCCTGAAAGCTTTTCATTAGTGTCCACTAACTTAAATTTTTGCTGTAATTACATCACTGACTCATTTGTGTGTCATCTGAACGGCCATCGTGGTGGAGCTGGTTAAAGTGGTCGTGTTTGCATAAGAGCTCTCCTGTTCATTTGCCTCTGATTGTTCCGAGTGGCTGCCCTCTACGTGTCATGATGCTGTTTGTTTTGAATGTTGAATCATCGCGACCCTCAGTCACCGCTGAACAAATGGAGGGACGCTTTGTAATTGACGGTGTTTGGTCTTTTAGCGATGCACGTGTGTAAGGAATATAAAACATATAAACATTCACAGGGGTGGAAGAGGCTGAAAGATGAGAAGGTGAGGTCTCAGGGCCCTGCTTGCAATATAGAAATGAACCACCATGTGGCAGTGTGCAACCACAAGTCCACTGAGCCTCCCTGACAAGTCAAAGCGTTACTGCACGAGCTTCTACTGCCTCACTTTAAAATTCACTGTAGCTCACTGGAGACATACTGGGACCCTTACTTACTGTATTGGGGAGGGAGTCAGGTTTTATGTGGCCCCATTCCATCAGCTTAATGGTGTGTTGACATGCTCCATACCCCCCCCCCCCTCTCTAATGTTTGGATGATTGTTGTTTTTAACCAATAAAAGAAAAACTCCATCTGCGCCAACGAGCCTCACAAGTGAACGCTCTGATTTCCAGCGTCTGCAAATGTGCTTTGAAAATATGTTGTTTGTACGAGGAGAAATGTTTTTGATTGTGAGTCTGCTGGAGACGGGTCACATGGAGGCCACACACACACACACACACACACACACACACACACACCCTCACACAAACTCACACACAACACAAAGAGCAGATTTGCTGTTTGTCTCGTCTATAAACAGAACAGACAAATATATCCGCAGCAGAGCAATAAATGCTGAGCATCTTGTTTCCATTGATATTATTTGCACTGATGGAGCATCCGAGCTTTATTCTATTTATGTTGAGGGACGAGGGACGTCACCTGCCAGTTCAGATCCAGGGTTATCAAAATAAATGTACACACAATAAACCAAAGACCTGCATATGCAGTGGGGGAAATGTTTGTGACTTATTTTTTGCTGTTTAATTTATGAGTCCTTGTATTAAATTGTTACTGTTATGAGTCTTATGAAGGGACGTTATCAACACATCTGTCACATACATATAGGATAACATAGTAGGTTCATGGTTTTGTGTTCATTGATCCTGTCTGTGGAGTCCAGTAGATGCAAACGGTCTGTTATGAGGAATTTTAATTTAATGCTACTTTATCCCTCTACTCTAAGACATGACTATTTTTTTCTCTATTTAAGTGATTTAATCTTATATTTTCTCATTTAAAACCTATGATCGGCTAATGGAAATTAAATGTTAATTTCACTTAACGATTTTTCATTATATATTCTTTTATCTAAGTTACAGAATTTAAATGATGTAAAATGTCAAGGTATCTGCAAAACTAATGAAAATAACCCGACAAGGAGCCGTCCTGCAAAATAAGCAGATAACTAACACAGAACTTTGAGATTTGGAATCAGGACAGGGGAAGGGTGAGGTTCAGTATCGCAGAATGGAGGAGACTGGAATCGAACCACTGACCTTCTAGTTAGTTGACGACCCGCTCCGCCTCCTGAACCACAGCTGCCTCAAATTAGAACATTTTGGTACTTTTACACACAGTTTTGGACAAGCCGTCCGGTAAGATGAGGGGATCCAGACTCATCAGTATTCGGCTGCCGCTGTCACATCCTGTCATGTGACCCAGAGTTCATGTATGGGGGGGGTTTACAGGGGGGTTCCTGTGTCTATCTCCAGCATCAAGCACCGGGCTCACAACCTTATCCCCAGAAGCTGTGAGCCTGATATTTACAGGTCCACATCAAGCGCCCAGCTCGATGCTTAAAAAACCAAGTGGGCCTGGTGACATTATTAATCCGGACACGCTGACATGGGCCGATACGTCTCTGCCGGCTGCTTGATGCATCGGAATGAGCAGAACACAGAGATGGACTTTTTCATTTGATGAATAAAACATCGATGCAGGTCGGGGCAGAATTGAGTTCTTGAATACGAGAGGAGAAACGGTTCTGGATCTGGTTGAGACGTGTCCCAGTGCTCGAGCGTCTGCAGAAAACGTTGCTAGTTTAGAAATATCCCGCCCAGAGAAACTTAATGATCATTATGTGAATGTTTTGACAAATCTTAATGAGTGTTTTTATATTTCTTAAATTCCCCGACCTTGTCTTGTGCAGCAGGATGTTTTCTTCCAGACGATTCTCTCCTCTGATCACTATCAATGCCAATTAAGATTAGAAAAAAAGACAGAAGGAAATCGTTGCTTCTGTTCCCTCATGTATTCTGTTTGTGGATTCACTTCGCCACTGATAATCTGTGAGTCGGTCTGATAACAAGGTTAAACAGCTGAGGACTGCGTCCTTATCAATCACATCTAGATAACTTCACATGCAGCAGCAGAATCCGAGCCCATGTTTAGAGACTGTGTTTGTACATATAAGAGCTGGAATGGCACTCAGTGGAGCATAGACCTCCTCCAAGGCCCCACAGTCCCCTTCGATTAAAACCTTATAGACCACATTCTGTTTCTCAGCAAAACATTGGTGGTAGTTCCAGGTACAAGGCCACACCTCTAGAAATCCAGTAGATCAACGTTTCTATTTGGAGCCCTAACCCTAAAAAAAAGGATATATGGATGAATGGACCTAAGCTGCTCACATTCATTGAGACCAAACCCCAAGATTCACACACAATTCTCTGACAAACCAATTCAATTTTGAAAAAACACAATGTCATAGAGAATGAACTCCATCCTGTAGTTTTTGCGAAATCCTGCTAACTAGCAAACAAACACAGAAGAAAAGTCAACGGTACAGGGGACAGCATTATGTTATTGATGCAGTGTGTTTGTGTATGTGTGTGTGTGTGTGTGTGTGTGTGTGTGGGCCTGTGCTGCATGATGAAGAGCCAACAGTCACCGCGGATGACATTTCTGCTGTGAAATCATAAACTGCAGCCCGGACAGCTGCAGCAGTTGTTTTCTGTGGTGTCGGGAGCGAATGCAGATGATATAAGCGATGGCCTTTTGTTGGAGCCATTTATCTGAATAAACCATTTATTTTCAGTGAGGAACGTCTGCGCTGTGATTCCACCGCTGCCTGATGGTAGTGGTGAGACTGCATCGCCTGACTCATCCATCCTGGTGATAAACTGGGCTGTCACTGGGCCGATGCAGCTCCCCGACTGGACTCATGTATAACTTGTCCTTTCCAAAAATACTGACTCCATGTGTCTATTAAGTTGTTTTTAAAAAAAGGCAGCGGCGGGTATTTTATTTTGGTGGAATCAGCAGATTATATAATCAACATATGAATAATCCATAAAATAAAATGTATCTAAATTGTCCACATTAATGGAATTTTCGGAGGCTCTGCCACACACATAGACACACACATACACACACACACACACACACAGACACACACACTGGCCACTTTATTACAAACACCTGCACGATATAAAGCAACAGCTCGGCCATCAATTCTGACTATAATGTTCAGTTTTTGTCTAAAAACTTCATTCTGTTTATTGTTGAGGTCTCAGTTTAATGTGGTGTTGAACACGACTACATTATATCAGAAGTGTTTCCAAGTTTTTCCTCCTCCTTAATCACCGGTTAAGAATCCTGTAACAACCACTGATAACTATACAACCACATCTTAGTGTTAAAACGTGTATTTGAACTTACACTATGAGTTTTTCAGGGCTGATGACCATAACACATTACAGACACTAATATAATATTATAGGTAGATAGATAGATAGACGATAGATAGATGGATAGATGATTGATTGATTGATTGATTGATTGATAGATAGGTAGATAGATAGATAGATATATAATAGATAGATAGATGAGAGATATACAGATAGATAGATAGATAGATAGATAGATGAGAGATAGATAGATGAGAGATAGATAGATAGATAGATAGATAGATGAGACATAGATGAGAGATAGATGGATAGAGAGATGGAAAGATAGTGAATAGTAATAGTAATGAATTGAATTAAGAAAATAAACATGTTTCTTCATTAAACCAAAATGCTGTGTCGTTTATTGACTAAACGTTTTGATATTGGAAAACTGTGAAAGACTCAAAACAGCAGACGTCTGTAACAGTGTCAAAAGTGTCTTCATAACTTCAGGAGAGTTGTAGTCGATTGCATTAGATGGAACCTAAAAAAGTGTATTTCATGGTACGTGATGAAACACACCGCGTTCAAGTCTAATTCTGCCCAGACACTGAGCCGTCACAAAGCCCCTCTCTCTGACTACACACTGTCCTTTTGTCTGGGATGAAGCCCACAACATGCTTCACAGATTTACCGACTCTCAGAGGAAACGCTCTTGGATCACAAAATTAAAAAAAGGCTAATTCAACAGTTCTGTCTCCTCGTCTCCCCCTCTGTTCTGTGGAGTACAGACAACCACTCTGACTCAATTAGGGCTGCAGAGGGAGACGGCTTAGCAGTGGAAATGTAGGGGGTCAAATCCGGTACAAATTACCGTTGCATTAGCTCATCCCACCAAATGGAACTGACAGTGACGAAAGAAAGGAAGAAGAGCCCGAGGAGCTTCATGCGTCACAATGTTTAAAAAGTGCTTAGGGTTTCTCTGGATGTGTGGAAAATGTGGGAATAAGGTGTATCCACTGTCACACGGAAATATTCCAACAACAGAGGGGGACGTGTGCTTCATCAGATGTCGCACTAAGGAAAACCTGAGGCAACACAATGACAACCTGAGGCCTTTTGGTGAGGAGTCGTGTTGTGGGAGGGGGAAAGAGGAAGGGGGAGGGGGATGACTTGCAATTAAAGTCCAATACTGAAACCGATCATACATTTGTTTTCTGGCTCCGGCTCTCAGACACATTAGTTGAATAGTGCTGCGCGGGCTCTTCGGTAATGGCCGACTCACGAGGCCCATCTGTCTTATTTAACCCAGGGAAAAAACACTGTGTTTACAGTTTAGCTGCTATCTTGCTTGTGTCAACGTTATGTAAACACACTTTTATAAACTGCCCTGTACATCGGTGGAACTTCGAAGCGAGATTCAAAGTGCTCGGAGAACTTAAACTTTCTATATCGGGCACAGAAGTCCACTCGACCCCTCAGGATTATTAGTTTTAGAATAATAGATTTTAAGCGTACCACCCGGTCCTCATCAGCAGATGGAGTTTGCTCAGTCATGGAGTTAAATCTGAACAGTTACCAAGCATGCATGCCAAGAGTTCTGTCTCCATGAGAACAGAGGAGACTCCATCCCCTGATGAAGCCCCTGTCACATGGCTGAAAGCTGCAGAAAAGGCTGGTAAGTGGACCCACTATTAATCAGTAGAGGTTTATTCATTAAGCTTGTGTAAGTCCCATATTTGACCCAAACTGGAGACTTCTACACCTTATGAAGTGTGATTATTGTTGTTATTATTATTTTGAATTTCCAGATTGCCTAGGAACTTTTGACCCCATTGTAATGAAGAATACAGACATTTTTTGATTCCTTAGTGCTTTTTTGAAATGATTCAGAATATAAAAATATTAAGCAATATACACAATATACATATTCACTTGTATGGACTACGCATAATTTATCTCATGCTCAAGATGGTGAAGTAGTAAGTATTTAAAGAAAATGAAAAATATATGTGGGTGATGGTAACTTTAGTCATACCTTACATTTAATTACATATCAATTAAAATAAATCAAATATTGGTCAAATAACAAAAGTATCATCATTATAAAAAAATATCAGAATGAGTTATCTAAATATGATCAATAACAACAGAACAATAACTGCTAACTTCTAATCAACCAATTAAAGAGATGCGTCACTTCCTGGTGCAGACTATATAACAGGAAGTACCTGGGGAAACGCAGATAGATCTTTATTAACGTAGAAACCACTGGACCTTAGCCGTTGGTTTGTTTCCTGTTCGATAAAAGAGTCTTTAGTGAACCAAGACTTGTCATAGCACAGCGGTGAGTGTCTTTTTAAAAGGTTTAATGAGCTCTTAAAACTTCTGGCCCTTGTCAGTGACGGAACTCACCTGGGGATGGAACTGTTAACTAGCTAGCTATATGCTAATTAGGGAGCTAGCAACAGGTTTTTAGACCAAAAGATGGTGAAGTAAGAGATAATGTAACTGATTAATGAGTTGGTGTTTGTCTCCGTGGTTCCCCTCATGGACCCGGGGTAAGGTGAGCAGCCATATCCGACCAACAAAGGCGGGTAATGAGGGTGTTTACTCGGGTGCACGGGCTAATTTTGCAAATTGAATTCCTCGGGACCGAAACAGACTCATCTCCCTCTTGTGGAGGCTTTTTCCGGGATTAAACACACTCCTCTCACCCCCACCCCCTTCTGTCTCTCTAGGTGGATGTGTTCCTAACGTGAGGCTCCATCAGACCCTCTCTCCGCCTCTTGTCCGAGCGGCTCAAACGGCTTAACTGCGTTTTCATAAGCCGACTTGAATATCCAGCTCGGAATCCGAGCAGCCCACCGGATCGTGGAGCGGCGGACTGTCTCCTCCTCATCATCATCATCATCCGCCTCCTCCTCCCTCCTCCTTCCTCCTCCTATCTCTGCCTGCCACTATACGTTACGTTTCCAGCCCCTCTCCTCTCGCCTCTTTTCTTTTTTACGCAAGAGGCGTATATCGACACAAGTGCGCCGCCGAGAGGGAGCAGGAGGGAGACCGGCTCCGGAGCGACGACGCGGCGGCAGCAGAAGCAGCAGCAGCAGCGGCGGTGTGTCGGTCTTTGTGGGGAAAACTGGTGGATCTTGTCTATTCTCCGGATTTTGGACTCGAGCGGCTAGGATAACTTCACACGGGACAAAACCTCCCTCTGCCTTCTTCCATGCCATCCAACGATCAGCTTCGCCCGGCGTGTTGACGCCAGCGAAGGGAGAGAGAGAAGAGGGGGAAGCCGGGGAAGCTACACCGGGAGGAGCGCGTGTTGACAGGCGGAGGGCGACATGAAGATCCACGCGTGTCCGTCCGCCAGCTGCACCGCATAGACGCGACACAACACGCCGCGCGGTGGTTTCCTTCTCGTGGGTTTTTGTAAATGGGATTTCAGGAGTTTATGATGCAGCAACGTGGGTCGGCGGCGGCAGCAGCAGCAGCTTACAACCGGGGACCGGGAGAGGGATGCTGCACGCGTGAGGTTCTGCACCGCAGGGCAGCGTGTTATTGACGGGTTTGCACGGCGTGGAAATAATGCACCGAGACACAACTTTGTTTCACGGGCCTGACACACTGCGAGACGCGTGATTGTCCCCTCGTAGAAGTGCGTTTGTGTCCTCGCGCGGGCGCATGCTCCGGTAATCCTGTTATTCTTGAATACACAGCTCAGCGCTTCGGTGCCATTTCTCCGCCAGCCCCGGAGCCCTGTGCTGTTTTCAAAACCCCCGCAGTCTGTCGGTGTCAGTGGTTGTGTTGTGTAGATGACACCCCCCCACACAGAGGTGTAGGTGTCTGTGGTACGTGTAGGCAGGGCCCAAACCTGGTGCAGATCCAGTGGAGAGCGAGGTGAGCTGTTTAAGCTGCTCTGCAATTATGACAACAAAGCCTTTGAACCTCTGAACCTGTGCAAGTGTCACGGGGGTGTGTGTTAATCCCGCGCACATCTACAGTGTGTGTTTTATGTTTGGAGTCAGCGGATCGGCTGCTCGCCACAGAGAGGACTCTGTCACAGCCCTGAGCTGAGGAACCTGCATTGCATCGTCTCCAAGAAAAAGTTTTCAATGGTTTTCCGAAAGTTGCCCGGTGTGTCGGCCTCGGGCATGGGTCTTCGCCTGTCCCAGAAGTTCGTCTTTCTGCTCTTTCTCTCGGGTCTGGTCACACTCTGCTTCGGGGCCCTCTTCTTTCTGCCTGACTCGGTCCGGCTAAAACGCATCTTCCTGTCCAAGACAGAGACGCAGCCGGTCACCGTCGGCTCCGGGTCCGAGAACGATGTCCGGGAGCACATGAAGAGAGCCGGCAAGGAGCCGGAGCCCCCGCGGGGTGTGACCTCCGCCAGGAGGGAGACCAGCACCAAGCTGAAGAGCCTCATCCGCAAGGCGTCCGTCTCTCACGAGGCCACGGAGGAGCGGCCGGCCGGGGACAGAGCGCAGGAGGACCTGACTCTGTCCCGGTCCAGGACGGAGTCCGCCTCGGAGAGAGTGACCTCCTCCGACCGCGCTGCCGGCTCGGATACTTTCAGCTACCAGAAGTTCACGAGGTGTCTGCTCAAACCCCCGCTGGGGAGGGACGGTGGCAAGCCGAGCGACCCCAAGAGCGAGGAGCGCCGGCTGAAAGTCAAAGAGGTAAGGACGAGCCTGGATGAGCCTGCATAACACGATTATGACAGGTTAAAGTTTCTGCATAGAGGGGATGAGTGACAGACTCATTGGGTGTGTGGAATCAGCTTGTATCTGTGCAGGATGATGGATATCTCATGGATCACATTGATCAAACCAACCTAGAGATAAGGGTGATATGGTCACCCTGCAGGGGAACGAGGCAGTTTGATGTTTTTCAGACTGCCTCGTTTGAAAAACATCTACAGGGGACTCGGTTGTGTGGAATTATAAAGGAATTAGAGATTGAAAAATAGGAGCTATGTTTAATTCCGGAGGGGAATCTAGGACAATCATTACCTGTGGGAGATGATGAATATCTAATCCCTCACAATCAGATAATCAGAGGGGGTAAGGATGAGCGAGTGACCCGTGGCATGATCATGACAGTTTCATATTTCTGCTGGAGGGGGACATAGGTGACATGTAGTAGCCTCATGGGTTGTGTGGAATAACAAGGGGAAGTTGAGACCAAGTTTAAAGTGAATACAAATCAGGAACTGTTCATGTGAGGTGCAGGACATTCTCTGCAAGGTGTTAAATTATATGTAGCGTCCTAGGTCCTATGGAATCACAGGGGAAGTACAGATTGGTAGTAAAGAGAGGGAAAATCAGGAACTGTGCTCTGGTTGTTTCCAGGGCAGTTGCTATGAGTAATACTATCTAGTTAAAGCTATGACTGTGACCCTGCAGGGAGGCAAATGGTAGTTTAACATTTCTGCTGTGGACAGGTGACATGTCGTAGCGTCATTTGTTCTGTGGAATTACAAGGGAAGTAAAATGGGAAAAACAGGAACAATGTTTTTTGGGGTGAATCCAGGACAACTGTTATCTGTGCAAGACGAGAAACATCGAATCTATCACATTGATCAAATCATCCGATCAGACATTAATCTACTTTGCCCACAATGGCAAATCTTTTTTCTGTCTTTTCTTTTTTTAAATGCACATGAATTAAACATGTCTCAGTCGTTTCATAAATTAATCATGCTCTCAAAATAATAACACGACAGTTGAATAGTTGTCTGTCAAATTCCGATATAAATAAACCGAGGGAAGCACACTTGAAAGAAGCTATATTTCCGCCGTTGAAGTAGCGGGACAGCTGTTTGCCAAGCCGCTGTCAAACAGACAAAATACAAATCCCTTTCAATCACATCAACTCGGCTAAATTTACCCGGTGCCTTTTTTCCTTTTTTTGTTCAGATGAATTCCTGTTGGGTTTCTATTAATGAAGATATGGAATGGAAGACTTGGAAGTTTCTGTATGTAGCTGAGTTAAGATGAAGCCTAATATTCTGTGAACGGAGAGAAATAATGTGAGACAACTTTCATTATTTCTTCACGGGAGGACGTTTGCATTTTTACCTCCTTCAGCAGGACAGTCTGGGTTATCCGAATATAATCTTACTTTGCTTGTATATTAATCAAATCAATACATTTGTCTTCATGTCCGCTCTTATGAAACATTTTCCATCATGTCAGCGTGCATGATAACATGTCCTGCATTTAGCTGTCGCACCTCCAACTCCTTCACACAATCGCCTGCAAAACGATGTGACTGTGTTTGCTCCTTCGGCCAGGAGCTCTTCAAGCTGTCTGCCAGCCTGTGTTGAGCCCTGTGGGTCCAATAAGGGCTCCAGAGTAGGAGCGTCTGTGGCTCACACATCTGTACCCACTCGAGGCTGGTGAGGAGGAGGAGGAGGATGAGGTGGAGGAGGGGTGGAGGAAAAAGAGTGGGAGTGAAAGCGGGGAAGCCATTGGGCAGTGTGTGCAGATGGGTTTCATCCTTGGCATGTGACATGGATAAGTCCTGCTGTCACTCTCACTTCAAGCCTGCTGTCATCCTCTCTTGCTGCTCACATGACTTCCATACCTAGAGGTGAAGTGCTCCATGATAACTGAGGCGTCAGAGGACAGACAGGGTTATTTGCCCCTCTGCACTGAGCTCTCACTGACTCACAGCCTGTTCCCGATGATGCTCTCAAGTGAATGTCAGTGTAACTTTGCTCGGCCGGTCCGTTAGGCTGAGCTTGGCAAAGTTTCGTTCCCTGCGGTCGTAATCATCGGCTATTTTTCCACCACGCCCTATTTTGCCTAATTATCTTTGCAGAATATTAATTGCGTGTCCTTGAATGAGGCTCTTTATTAAGCGATGGAGCACAGACAGTCCCTGCTTACAGGCATTGCATGCTGCTGTGTTCGTGTCCATATCCTATTGTTGTTGCCACAGTTCCCACTGTCTCCAGCCTGCTGGCAGCTTTCCAGACGACTTCTCCTTTTTTTTTTCTTCCTGGAGGCTCACATTTCATGCTGCCAGCACACGCTGACACATTGCGAGCCTGCGCTTTTCCACTTTTATAGATTTAAAACCAAAGAGTCATTGAAACCATGAAACTAACGTGTTTTGATGTGTGTTCCTGTGAAGCACTAAATATAATGCATGGCTGAATTTGTAGTTGTCAGTCTCTCAGCTTGAGTTGTGGTGTACAGACTGAGCTGCTCTGCAAAAAGCAGTGTTTTTATTTTTTTCTGCTGTAAGGGAATGTAGAAAGAGGGGTTCCCCTCCCGAAGCCAAGAGAAAGAGTCTGGCCCAGCCCACAGACGGCCTCAGTGCCCAAACTTTGAATGGGCATCGTTTTTCACAAATGCCATCAACTAGAAAGCAGACTCCCCACCTTCCTCCTCTGTGTGTGCACCCAGTGCCAAGAGAGGGTGAAACAAGGGACAATGACTGCTTGATCACACAAGGCAAATGTTTGAAGGCAGCCCACCACTAGCTCGGGCCCCCAGGATGCCAACAAACGCTGTTTACCTAATCCTGCAGCTCCATTCTAGTGGACACGGTTCATTCTCCTCCAAATGTCCTCAGCAAGGCGAAGATGATCATTTTCAAACGGCTTCCTGTTTGTAATTCTGTGATGTCGTGGCTCACTGGGTCGCCTGTGATGCTATGTTTCTGCCTCATTGGCTCCAGCTTGAGAGCCTGGATGCGTTGACCGCACCAGAAAAAATGTGCACCTGGAGCAACAGGAGGGAGTGTCCTGTTCTGCATGCACATTTTCTTAAGTCAGGCTGGAACTTATAGAGCAAAGTAATAAAAAATAGTGGATGGCAGGAGTGCGGATGTAGCACATCCAAACAAATGCACCGGCGGAGCAAAGGAGACATCAGAGAGTGATCGGTGCTCTGAAGCAATTCAAGGGCGGCGGCTCATTCACAGACTATAGCCTCGATCTCTTTCTCTCCTCTGTTGGTCTCTACAGGATCACATACATCAAACGAGTATCGAGCATTAAAAAGGCAGTTTGCATAAAACCTGAGATTTGCTTTCTCTCTAATCTGCTGACTGTTTAACACAGATCTGCCAGTACAGTCAAACGAGGGGCCTTGCTTGAGGAAATTGGAAAATACATAATAATGTGGCCTCTAACATATGATTCATTCACTTGGGGAGAAGGTAAGCAGCACAGGGGGGGTGATGGAGCTGACAGCTAAGCACCGCAGTGACAGGACAGACGTGCTGCAGCCTCTCGTGGCAGAGCCTCCTCCAGTGGAGCAATTCAAGTCCTCAGGGCTTCTTTGTCCCGCTTGTGTGTTTGCGAGTGTTGCGATGGTGTGCACTCGCTGCATGGGGTATAACAGTGGAGTTTGACAGTTTCGGTTGGAGGTGTTGCCACAGTGTTTACCCATCCAGTTACAAGCCCACCTGCATCACTGGGTAGACTGGCAACAATCAAATGAGGTGCATCTGTTCCAGCTGCTGTGGGTGTGAAACTCAGAATAATAAGCATCGTCCTAGTAACCATCCTCTGTTATTTGAACAACAAAACAGTTTAACCGACTGCCCAACGGATTAAACGGGTGGCCAATAACAATGGGCAGATATGAGTCTTTCACAGTATATCAAATATCTGTGTTGTTTAAATGTTTATCTACAATTAATTTGTTGTTTTTCAAAGCTCTTATACCAGTCAGGCATAACAATTTGCGTAAACCATTATCATTTAGTTTCACTCTCTGAATACAAATAGCTCATCTGATAATTTAAGTTTCGCACCAAACAGCCGAAGGGACATTTAGCCAAAGATTCAGTTCACTACATTTAGGTTTCAACAGAAAATGTTATCTTAAAAATCCCCTGGTGCTCTGAAGTTTTAGTTTTGAGTTGTTTGCTTCCAGAGAAAAAATTGAAAACTTGTGGATATCTGATTTGATGTGATTTGATATTTTGACCTATATAGCTCAATTTATAAGGGAGGTCAAAGGTCAAGGTTACCTAAAAATCTGAGCATCTACAGTACATTTGAATGACACTGTCCCTCAGTTAAAAACGATGGTGTATCACCGCACTGTGCTATTATTTGAGATGTTTTAATGTATTTTCACTTTGATCCTGCGAGATAAAGTACAACAATTAAATGTAAATGAAGTACTCCTGATCCACACTTAAAGGTAGAGGCTTTGATGTAAAGTTTTTATTTTACAGTGTCAGGAGTATGCCAAAACTGGGAAAGTAACAAATTCACCCAAACAACAATAATTACACTGCCACATCACACAAAAACACTAACACGGAGGCAAAACCTAACAAAAACCCACAGTAGATGAGCTTGTAGCTGAACCTGAAATCCCCTTATAGCGGTAATGACCACTGAGCTGGGTGTCTGTGTGAATAAAATGCTGCCGCTAAGCCGGCGCCTTCTGGCTGCCTCTGAGAACCATGACCTTCCTCCACCCCTCATTCCCCCTCTGTCCCCCGCTACGAATCAGGTGTGCCAAACAACCTTCAGTCTGGGCTGGGAAAATGGCCGTCTGCTGAGCAAGAAGAAAGAAGCGGAAGATGAACAAAGTCTGGAGAAAGGGCCAGCGGCCCCATAGAGCAGAGGAACGTTTGTGTTTTCCCTCTCTGTGGAAGCTGTGCAAATGTCAGCGGCTGGTGTTTGGAATGTGAGCCCAGAGTGGTCTTTTGGTCTGTTGATGTGGGGGAGTCGGTTGTCGGAGCTGCTTGATATCGATATATTGTGCAAGATAATTGCAGCTAAGGGCCGATATTATCAGCCCCTCTCTGCCACACAGGAAGAAACTGACCCCTTGATCTAATTTCTTAGACGTTTAAGTGCTCTTGTTATATGGCCGTTGTTGGCATAGTTTCGGATGGCGAATGTAATTACAATAGTAGAGCAACATCCCAGGTTGTTAACATTGTGAGCAGCTAATAATGAATCAAGGGCAGGGTTGAGTTTTCCAACTCGTTACAGTTCTGGAAATGAAGTTCTCACTCTCCTCATTTCTTATGCTACTAATTTCTCTGAGTCACATTAACCCAGTGGGTTGTACTTAAAGCAAAAGACAATTTGTGGGTTTCTATTACCTCATTACTTAATGTACTGATATAATCCAGGAGTATTATTGGACTTTTTAGTGTGTATTGAAAGTACAGAATTATAATAATGTATTTAACACTGTGAGTTAAAGTTGAATTTGTGTCATTATGGGTAGAATAAGGTTTACTGAGCATCCTGTTTATCATGCAAACACCTTTTTATTCTGATCGTTCTTTTTTTCCTTAGCTGATAAACTGGGAACTGCAACAGCTGGAATCAGAGTATGTAGATCCGTTGTGAAACCCTCTGAGAATAAAATGTGTCATACTGACTTAACAGAACTGCCATAAGCTTTACCTCCTGCAAGGAACATGTTTCAAGTATTGATTACTACATACAGTTATGTGTTACTTATGTGAACTCACTGTCTCATTCTGTTAAAGAGCAAAAGATCTCACATTAGTGTGATCAAAACCAAACAGTCCAAAATGAAAACAAAGTCAACCTGCATTGAGTAATTGCAAGTTTTTATAACAGACCTTCAGTTATGAAAACAACAAACACTGTGAGAGTTCATTTCAATCATAACTGCTTTTTATAGTGATGAGTTTATTTTTTCCTTTTGAGTATGTATGGTAAAGTTTGTTTTCACCAAAAAACATTATCTTTTTCCTTAAGGCCTAACAAACAGTGTACTCCACCCTACTATTAAAATATTTGCAAAGCAGAAGTAGAACTATTTAAAATTTGTATCTGTCATTTCTACTTGCTAGCAGTGTTCTGTTTTCCTGCCGACACTGGCACACTGCTGTTTCTTTGTTGTCGCCATAATGTGGAACGTTTGAACGATTGAGGATGATGTGGTGGAGAACAAAAAAGTGAAAAAAATGGTGGACGCCCTCAATCAATCATATAGGGCTTACTAGTAGTTAAAAACTGCACCATGTACCTTTAACTTAATCCTTGCCCTCTAAATAAGTTAATATCAGGATATATCCACAATGTTTTGGTTTTAAAACAAGTCACTTTTGCTGTTTACGCCTGCTGTCCACACCACTCTGGATTTTTCAAGTGGTTAAAACAACATTTTGGAAATGTCGCTGGCCATTTTTGTATAGATGGGTATAAACACATGTTTTGGAAATGCTCCTGTGAATTGTTCGGAACAGTTCGACCACTTTGTTGGTTCAAAATCACTATTGCTGTTTCTCACTGGTAGTATTTTCTGTAATTTAGCAACCAACTGCAGAGTAGATAATCTGCTTCCTGTTTTTGCCTGGTGTACATGAATGGTCAGGTGATATGTGTTTATATGGATGGGGATTATTCCTCATAGAGAGCAAAAAATCTGAGCAACCTGTTCAACATCTCACTGACTACATGCTGAGGCGGTGTTGCCCAATGCAGAGCTTGCCTGCTAGAAAACGACAGTATTGATTCCCTTCCTTTTATAGCTAACTCTTGTCTTTCTGTCCCCTGAAGTCAGCACACAGCCCCTGGCCTGCATGGTCACAATTAAAAACAATGTAGGACAGTCAGGGCTGGACCTCGGGCTGAGAGATGACCCTGAAAGGCCAAAGCAGCTGCATCCAGGAAATCTCGTGCTCCGCAGAATAACACTGAGACAGAGAAATGTCAGGCAGAAACATCACGGCCCAGCAAAGAAGCTTGTTTTTCAGTGGGCGATAAAAAGCTGATTAAGCTTTACAACACCATGTCTTTTTCACCCCAAGGCAATCACTGCAGGAAGTTAGAGACTGGGTGGGTGGGAGAGAGGAAAAGGGGAGGATGTGAGGTAAAAAGGGGGAGATGTTAGCTAATATCCTTCTTGCCTTCAGTGCAGTTCCCCCCCCCCCATTCCCTTTGTGGTCGAGCCACTAACTTCAGGGTGAGTGTCTCTGTTGAGGCATGCTTCCCAAAAGGCGTGTGTCTGTGTGTGGACATGCCTCTTGTGCAAGTGCAGTCCTTGTAGAGAGCTACGCGATGCACACTGGCTGCTTTGTAGAGGCATATTCGTTATTTTAAGGTGTGGGCTTTTTCTGTGGACTATTTGCATATGTGTGTGTTTGTGTGTGGGTCAGGGTTGGAGGTGGAGGATCACATCTTGAATAAATAAAATGCCTTTCTCACTTGAGAGGCCAGTCAGTTCCTACTGTTTGCCCAGAATTGAACAACCTTATGGTTACAGGTCGTGTGCTGTGTGTGTGTGTGTGTGTGGGCGGGGGCTTGGTGCATGTGAACAATAAATGTTAACCTCATCTTTCTTTAAAGACGGTTTAGCAGATGTTTTTCCTTCTTGCACAATAAAAATCCAGTTTTCACTTCCACATTTGGCGAGTCTTAAATTTGGGCCTTACCAGCCTATTTGTTTGCTCTATTTGTTCAAGCCCGCCCCCGACTCCCGTCTCTGTTTACTGTAGCCTCAGGGGTTTTGCGTCACTTCCCAGTAAAAGCAGAGTGTCATGTCCTGCACCAGAATTTGTCCACATTTTGACCTCCTTGTCAAACAGAGGAGCGCAAAGAGCTGTGATTGGGCGACTCTGTATGGCAGCAGTCGTCTGGTTTTTTTCTGGTTGTTTTTTTCCTCCCTTGAAAGTAGATTAACGCTGCTCTCTGGTTTCATCACCCAGACTCTCAGAAATCCTCCTAACACTGTGTCCCTCTTTCCATTGCTGTGATGTTGCAGTAAGTTCCATTGAAGCCCATTTATCTTGACTTAACGGCAGTGCTGACATAATGGGGTCATTGTGTGTGTACCTCTAAGTCCTGGCTTCTGAAGGCTTGTGATTACTGGAAAACACTTAGATTCACTACTGACTGGGTCCTCGCAAATTTCAGGGGGATCACTTCCTGTGTATTGACTTCCATAGGTACAGATTCACCCAAAATCCTTCATAGTCTCGGCCTGTGTTTACCGAAACTTTCCACTGCTCTTGCTAACATCATTAGCCCTCCTTTTCAATGGATAAGCAGAGTGCTGACTGTTCTTCCATAAATGCATATGGACCCTCAGCATCCTGCAACACTTTTAGCAAATGGCACAGCCACTTTGAGCCCAATCCCGTTTTAGCTTGCTTCATGCAGTGTGTAATGAGTTTGTGTGTCTGTGTTCCTATGTGCGACTGTGCGTGCGTTTGCTGCAGATGAAGAAAGTCTATGATGAAAGATGAAAGGTCCAGGGGTGGCCTCGTTTGCTCCGGGCGCTGCTTGACATCCCTCGCTAGGTGCCAAATGAAATCGTCCCTCACATCTCCCCCCAGCCTCCTCTCTCTGGCCTCGCTGCTCAGGCAGAAATGGGAAAGAAGTGGATTGAGCAGAGAGACATACTGGCCTAGATGTAACCAGCAGACTCTCTGAGCCCCCAGCTGAGTTCCAGCCTCCTGCCTTTATGCCTGCCTAATTGGTCAGAAACAACATGCGTGGCTGTGTTCACAGGGTATTGGCAAAACATTAGAGTGGGCCCAGACACCTGATCGTCCCCATATGTCTCCCCATCTCCTTTTCGCCCTTACTTATTTTTTTTGTTTGGTCTTCGTTGGAATTTTTTGGGGGAAATACCGTCACTGACTTTGTTATTCCCACTTCTTGTCTCTCTTCTTTTATTTCCCTCCTCCCTGCTTCTTGGCAATGTGTGGCCTCAGGAATATTTACTGCCAATGCTTTGCCAATTATTCCCTCCTCTGCATCACTAGAGAGCCAGTGTGAGCTGGCCTGTCTGCATTGTTGTTATCGTGTTGTGACATGGTTTGGGCTATACTTTCAAGACGGCTGAATAATGCTATCAAGCCAATGACCTACAATTTAGGCAGCTCACCGGAAGACAACATCATCTTTTATGTAGTGGCCTTTGTTGGCCAGGATCGAGTTTCCCCCATAGTGACGACAATAGCTTTTATATGGAAAGCTCACCAGACTGTTTTCATGGTCAACACTGTGCTGTCTATCTCTCTGTGTGTTCGGAGGAAAATGTGCCTCCTAGGTGATTTTCCCCTTTAACGGCATCAGTGAGCAAATGGCCATTAATTAGCTGAATGCTTACAAAACCATTTTAGCCAGCGCTGGGTGTATTTGTTCATTATTATCACAATTAAGTCTCAAATCAAATGGCAGCCACAGTGCTCAGTACTCATTAGGGAGCTGTATAGATTTCTCTTGTTTCTGTCAAGGTTTGATGATGGGCCGGCTAGATAATTGCAGTTTTCAGCCGCCCACAGTCAGTAGAAAGGCAGTGAAATAACAAACTGATTTGATGGTCTGCTTTGGACTGTGTGCAAAGACAACCAGGTTTCTGATCACTGATTGGATGAGAAGTGTCAGTGACAAGCATATTTCTCCAGCATGAATATTACACAGGACAAAGATTGCCGAATGCGGAATATATATTTCTTAGATATTTATCTTGACCTGAGCGAACCAGGGTAGACCCAGATTAACTGTCATTCTGGGAACCAACACTAAGAGTCTTCCTGCTCATGAAAGCAACCGTCTCAGGCTGGATGTGGAAGGGCTTCTTTAAAATACTTTTGACAGGAACCGTTTGGTTCACATCTACTGCTAAACCCATTATCACTGAAAATCTGGAATGATCACTTTTTAAAGAGAGGTTCTGTTTTAGGTTATAGTCTCTCTAAAACATGTATTATCCTTAATAATGTAACTGTCAACTTTTTTGTTAGCTCCCATTTGCGATCAGGGTTTTTGTAGGTGGTGGGTTTTTTTTTTCCGAGAGAAAAGCCTACGCTTGTAATTTTCTCTAGAGTGAATGATGACACTGTGTTTCAGTTACAGGAAACTGGTGGAGATCGCCGCCCAGTTTCACACGTCAAGGTGGTTAGAAGTTATTTTGCTGATCCCCTGAGCGTGTTTTTTCAGTTGGTGAGATTACATCTTGTAGTTTCAGGTCATCACACTGCGTTGACATTGAAAGTGTGGGTAAAACCTGACTTTCAGATCTTTACTAAACCCCCAAAAAATGACGTTCCAGCTAATTTTAAACAGAAACTGACGTCATACTACATGGGCTGGAATGAGAGAAAATAGGGAACTAGTATCTTCACAATTCTCTCTCTCTCTCGCTCTCTCTCTCTCTCTCTCATATAAACAGCCACATGTGGTTCTCTTAAAGCCGCAACTAAAAAGTGTTTTAACTGCCCCACTCACTCACCAAGGACTGTCAGGTACATTTATGGGAGTGAAGCATTTTAATTTGTCACCAGTGACCTCATTAATTCATTGATTTAATGTCAGTTAATATTTAAAGGTGCCAATTAAACTGTATGAGTGGCCGCAGTGGTTACTTCTCCATAAACCAATAATAACAAGGCAGAGAAAGAATGTTTTCAAATTAGAGAAACTGAGACCTGAGAATGTTTTCCTTGAAAATTGAATATGATTAATCAATAATGACAATAGTTGATGCATCATTTTCAGTTATTATGGCTTTTAATATTCTTATACAATTGGAAAATAGTTGATATTCCCTTTACAGCCTTGGGATAGACCAGGATAGAATAGATCAGATGCAACAAAACCTCTTTTACAGTTTGTTTTACGAGTTATGAACGACTTAGGAATAAAGCAATATGTATATAAGGTATTATATATTATATTTCATTGAATTGTTCATGGTTTTTCACCAACATTTGCAAATGGTGTCATAAAATCAATCAGTCCTTAGTTTTGACTGACATCAAGGAATGGGTGCCGTTTCTATCTACCTTTATCCCTCGCGCTAGAAACAGAGTTCCTCTGGGTCATGCAAATGATCTAATTAGACTTTTTATGTGGTAGCTCAGCTGAAAGCACGATCCATCTCTCAGTTAATTAGAGTGGAAACCTGCAGCAGATGAATCTTTCCCTACGTGACGTGAGCCCCGTCAGCCGCTCACTGGTAATGATGTCAGCTGAGATCTTCTTGACACAGTGAGAGTGATGGAAATGACAACGTGTCCTCTTGAGATGACACAGGTCAAAGATTATGGCTTCTACCTGTGACAGAATAATTATTGTGCCACTGATGGAGATCGCAGCACATGTGAAAATGGCATTTCACATGATAATTAAAAATGAGGCATTTCCGATGATGATAATGACACAGATTTCACATAAGAACTCTTAATGATGACAGAGTACTTTTCTGACCTTTGAGGTTTATAATTAATTTTATTCTCTGGACTGACCCCAAGCTGAATTTCTACAGATTTATCTGAAAGATGTGTTTTTATAATTGGTGTTGCCTTGGAACTGGATTTGTTGGGATTTCCACCTAAACAGACTTGTGGTTAACAACAGTCGTGATTATCAATGGTTGGTCACTAGTACATCTGAGAAGCTGTTGCTCTTCAGCCAAGTGTCAAGTGTAACTAAAGATTTTATATAAAGATGGGCAATGCATTTCCACTTTCTCCTGTTGTACAAAAATGAAGCCAGAATATCCTGGATTTGGGTGCTGCCATTTTGTGATTTTGGAGTCTCTGACAGCGAATAAACACTCTTCAGTCTTGTTGTTGGAATACATTTACATTTTAATTATTACCACTTCTCTGCAGTATTTTCAAATGGAATTATTGAGCTTCATGACAGTAGCAGTGTTTAAAAATAGGTTAAATTGGGCAACAAGTGGTGGACACTTAAACAGAAATCGTTTGTCATTTTAGAAATGCCCTTTATTTTGTCCTCCAGATAAGTCGATAGTTAACCCGTGGATATATTTTCAACCTGAACTGTCTCTAGTATATTGCCCCATAAATCCTCACTGTGCTAAATCATAGTCCTTAATAAAGGGCAGATGTTAAAGGCCATATTCTTATATCTAAAGTTATGATTCAACTGTTGTAAGAACACTTAATCCAGTGTGTTAGGCTGGCTATAAAGCATTTGTGGCAGTCTATGCACTTGCGCTCTCAAAAGAAGACTTAGGCTTATGGAAGAAGATAAGTGAAGGTAAATGAAAACCAGACCCATTTCTAGGGCAGGGGGGTTGTGTGTGTGTACAGGGAGCGACTATATGCTGACTGGTCCATTGAGCATCTGCTCCAGCTTCTTCCCGTTTTCTGTATTTTAGCTACACGAAAACATGAATGTATTATTTTAGTTTCTAGACTCATTCAGGACACAGAGCTTTGAGAATGTATTATTAGACATTTTTGGAGAAGCAAATAGAGTCATGTGGAGGCAGACAGTGTCAACCTCTAAACATACAAGAACTCCTGAGGGCATTTTCTTCAGAAAGAACATGAAAATGCATCAAATACAAAACTAATCTGCTTTTTTATTCAGCATCACCGGCCTTTTTTCTCAACCAGAACTGTTGAAAAGTAGATGGGGAAAACTAAACATGTGTTTGGGCTTTGTGTTATCTCTTTGTTGTGACTGTTTTGGCTTCTTGAATGCTGTTGACGCTATTTGTTAACTTGTCTGAGAGTACTTTTCCTTCCATAACCCAAAGTAAGACAGCACCACGACTGCCTGGAGTCACTAGGACAACTTTCTGTCATTTAGATTCCAGAGTCGTGGCTCATTTTCAAACAAATATATTTGGTGCAAAAACGCAGGCCTCTTTTGAGTAGCTTTGTTTTAGCTTTCAGAATTGCTAGCGTTGATGGAACAATAATTTGTTTCTCGGGTTAAACGTCACCTATTCTACCCATTTTATGTTAATAAGTGGCAAAATTAGACGTTATTGCTTCGTAAATTACTACAGAAAACTAAACAACCCATTACACGCAATCAATGCTCTTTACTACTTCTTCCAGGTTCCAATAATAATAAAGAAAACCTTCTGAAAAACAATATGAAACCTACACAGAAGTTCATCTGGAGAAGTGGTTGCGTGGTTGCCATTTGTTAAATGATGTAAAAAACGAAATGCAACAGGAAATCAACTGTTTAATGGGGCTGTCTGGACTTTTCACCGGCTTCGGCCTGTTAGTCAGCACAGCACTGACATGAGTGTGTTTTCAGTGTTTCTTATCGTAAATAAATGAGCACATTTCAACAGTTTATAGTGAATTTAACAGACCACCGGAGCATGTTAACATGGTGTGTGTGTGTGTGTTGCTCAATACCAGGGCTGAATGGCACTGTGTTATGTGCAGATCTTGAAGAAATGACAAGCTGTGGTTTTTTTCAAATGGTTTTTCTTGTTTGACATCTAGTTTGCTACAGCAGGAACATTTTGCTGTAATTATATTAGATGGGAATATATTAACTGTTTAAGCAAAGGGCAAAATACTCAGGATAACAAATGGGTGTTCAAGACGTGCTCAAGAATTGCATCAGAAGGACGAAAATGTAGATCCTATGAAAAATTGCAATTACTTTAAACCTTTTAGAAAGTAATTTAGAAGATTCTAGCCTGGAAGGGTGTCTAACACTGATTGGCATGAAGGACCAATTATTTTTCTGTAATCTACAGTATAGCTCTATGCCTCGGATGCAATTACTGCTGTAAATTAAAGCTTCCTTATCTAATTTCCACCTGAAATGGGATGGAACATAATGTGCCCTTTGTACAGATTGGCAACGATGTCAATGTATAATTGAAACTAGTTATTACTAATTAAGTGTTGTATTTATTTGTTATCAAGGCAGTTCACCTAAGCCTAATGTTTTTAACAGCTGATGACATGGAGGGAGTTGTGTATCCTGATTTGTGGACCTGTTCATGGAAAAAGACAATTTTATAAACAGAAAACAATAAGGTATGTGTTTAAAAATAATTACGCTTCAACTTGACCTTTTGACCTCAGCTCTCCATCAGACGTATTATGAATAGCACTGAGATGAAATATTACATATGTTATTGATAATGAATTTATCCACGTGAAGAAGAGCCTTCAATGAGTCTCACCTGTGTTCGCAAGCTATCGCAGCTCACCTGTAAGGGGTTGTGTATTTACTCAACTTGGTTTTGAAGCAGAACTGCTCTCAAGCCAAGGGTTCTGTTGGCCGTGGGGAACCAACTTTATTTTTTATAGCAGGGAAGAGGACACTTGAGTGAACTTACGATGCTAAAGGAGCTAACAGAGCAGAAAAGCCCGACCAAAACAAACAAAGGGCTCTCTTTAGGATCCGGGCTGCCACAGGCAAACCGAGCTGACAGTGGAGGAGTTGGCCCTTGACCAAAAGCACTATTCGTATTAATGCAAAAGGGTTTCTTCCAAGGTTTGGTATGATTCACTCGCTCCCTGTGGCATCACATACCGATTCGCCCGCCAAATCCTGTCCGAGAGGAGGGATGTTGTTTAGGACCTGTCTGCAGATAGCTTGAGTTTATATTCAGGGGAAAGGCACATTTGAACGACTGCTCTGAGGTAGACGTGACACTAAACGAGTTTGAGAACAGACAATTTGAGGTCACCTTATCACTACTGATTTATCATGACTGGTTATTATGTCATTAATCATCAATCGTTTGGTCAATAAAATGTCAGAAAATAGCAACAAATGGAATTGGAAAAATTGCAGGGTGACCTTCTCAGATTGGGTTTTGTACAGTGGATGGATAAAACGATTTAATTTACCTATACGACAAAGTAAAACAGCAAATTCTCGCAAGCTGGGAAATCCCATCAAAAACAAAAATTATCGATTGACAGTTATTTTTTTACTTATCTTCATTCAGGGAAGATTGCCTCTGCTTTTGTTTGATTACTTTAATTTCAGTCATTTATATTTTGCCGACCTCTGTTATTATGCAAGTTGATGGACTTTTATTTGCTGCACACTCTTCACTCTGCGATTTGACAGACTCAGAACAACCAGGGCTGTTATAGAAATTGGCTCAAGCTCTCCCCCGCGACCCCCATGCAAGGATAAGTGCTACAGATTATGGATGAATTGATGTGTAGTATTAACATCGCTGGGTTTGGACTTGTTTACAACCTCTTAGCTACTTTCTGTTTTCGTTTTTAAAGCACTCAATTTGGCCATTACTGTGACATGCTTCACTAATTTCGGCACGATTACATTTGCAGAATGAGAACCTGTTTTGTAAAAGAGCATCTTGCCAAACAAAATGCAGCCAGAAGAAGTAATTGATTTTGATAAAGCACGAGCTACGGCTGATATCTTGTGTTTATCTGTGTATATGCCCACTGTCACTTTAGGCTACTTGGTAGTCTTCCATATTTTGAGGTTATCTTAGGGTACTTACTCTGGGCAATTAATCTACCCCTCCCTGTGAGCTGAACTCATTTATCCACTGCTCACATTAATAATGTATAGTGAGTGTAAACGAAGGGGAGCCTTTGCTTTCTTGTTGTAGGCCTCATCTTTTATCTCCTCCTCTTCCGGATCTACAGTTTTGCTGCATTATTCAACACACATTGTTTGTATTTATTTCGCATCATTCTCTCTCTCTCTTTTGTCTCTTTCACTTCCTGACTGTCTTCATCTGTCTTTTCCAATCGGACTCTGTTGCTCCGACTCTGGCATCTGCTGGCTTGTTGTTAAGACTGTCCTGCTGTACAAGGAATACTTTGCTACTGTGCAACTGCACTGTGCTTGTCAAGGGAGAGAGAAAGGGAAAGAGAGAGTTTTTTTTCACGTTTGGCTGACTCCCATCATCTGCCCAGTGAAACCGATGGATCCCCTGGCGACCAGTGCTCATGTTAGGATATATTATTATCATCGCAGGTTAGAGGCCGTGCTGATTCACTCGCTAGTATTATAATCTGGGCCGGATGTCTCTTGGCTTCTTTTCCAGTAACGACATATACACCGACTGTGATTATTCAGTTCATTTGAAATGTAAAACATGAAAAGTTAGGGCAGGCTGCTTGGCTATGCGTTGCACCGTACTCGGGCATGATGAAGCTAATTATGCAAAACCGAGTGATTATTCGCTTGCAGCAATTTATTCACTGGATAAGACGTTGTGAGTCTGATAGCTTTGGTGTAGTTTGGGACTAGATGTGTGAAGAATACTACCGGGCATGCAGTTCATTGGAACAGGGTATGCTGCTTGTTGCTCAGTATGTAGGTGTTCCAGATACGCAACTACAACGAAGACATAGTTTTATTCATGACGCCATCAAGTTTAATTAACTGTGGAAGCCAAAATCATGAAGGAGAGTTTGATGAATTTTTTCGAGCCAAAGTTCAAAGGGATGTTAAGTATTCCTCATGTGGTGAAATCTGTTAACACACTCACATTGCGGGGACTGGTCTTTCTTAGAAGTTAAACCTTGGTCAGGGTAAAGCGAGTGAGGGGAAGTAGGTCCTGCTCTTTAACATGAAGTAATTGGTGGAGATTGGGAGTTGAGGCAGGGGTTCAGTTGGGGTTAGACACTAGCTTTTAAAATGACATAAAAGCATAAAGGGATATTAAAAGCTATTTAATTGAAGGATCTGGGGCACTTGCAGGGTTAGTTTGGGGGTTAAATCGCAGCACTATAAGGGGCAAGGGCAAGTGGGGACTTTGGGGTTATGGTTTGGGCGGATAATAAATATAGTGACGGTTTAATGAAGTTTCCAGAAAATGAATGTAACTCAACGTAATCTCCTCTGACATCACGGAGACACCATTCTATGTGTGTATGCCTGGAGACAGCGAAACCGTATAAACCATCTCCGTCCCTAATCGTGTGCCAACAAGTAGGAAGCTGCACAACAGCTTCGGAGAGGGTAGCTGGCTGCTGATTAATAAGAGCTTCAACTCCCACACCATTGGGCACAGATTGAACATTACTGGATACAATCCCAGCACTATAGGCCCCACACTGAGGAGATGTTGTTGCCAGGGGATTTACAAGATCTCCTTTATTGTCTTAAAATAAATGTCCACATCTAATGTAATGTCCTGAACCCTTACGCTTAAAGGATTTATCACAAGCTATTTTTCTCACTGGGGTGTCCGAATGTTTATAGCATGTCGCACACCCCATGTGATTTAAGTAATGGTTAAAGGTCATGTCAGGGCCTCACACTCGAGCCATTGAGCTTAATTTTACGAGCGTTTTTAGAGACAGATCCTATAACTAGAAGTACCTTTCACCTCCTTGTTTTTATTTTATTTGTGAAACAGCAGGAATGAGAAGTGGAGTGATTGTATGTGAGAGTGATAGCGGGGAGAGCTAAAGCAGAAAAGGGTCAGTTGTTTATGGCCTGCCATCTATATGTGTCCTGTCCTACGTAATCTCTCACAGGGCTCTTTGGTGACAGTAAAACTAACCGTCAATGCAAGTTTCAAAATAAAAGATTAATAAAAGATCTCAATTTCCTGATGAGCACAATGCAATGGAGGAATCAACGGGTGATATTTTGTGAAGACAAGCAAAAATGTATGTGGCTGAGATATTGTAAAGGAAGTAACTATCATGTTATGTAGGTCATTCTCTCAGTGTGAGGTACCGTTTGCTGCCAAAACTCAACTGCAGCCGGAAAAAGCACAGCGACATTATGAAGTACATCGTTATTGCTCTCTTCTAATGACTGTACAGGGATTACTAAAGGGAAACCTGGCCCAGTAGACAAAATCACTCAATTGTAACTTATAGCACATCCTCTTACTTTACTCGTTTCCATCCCTAAATTATGTGTACCGAAGTGTCTGAGTGGGAGCTGGAGGATTTAGTTGAGCTAGTGTCTACTGATGCATGTGAATTGTTTAGGGAACATCTGCAATATGTAGCGACACAAAATAACACAAAATAACCTAGGTTACACACTCAACCTCTAAACTCACATTTAACATGCTGCACCACACACCACAGCAAATACTAATGTACCGACAACAAACCTCATGATTTTCTTTTCTCTTAAGCACCACCATAATCTGTGATTGTTCCTTCAACATACAAAAAGCTTATTGTTATGTCTGTATATTTGAAAATTACCAGTAATTAGCAGTAATAAGTAACATAGTTAAGATGTAAACATATAACTTGTTGGGTTGCATATCACTGGACTTTGCTGCTACTTTCAGTGGTTCAACAGAGATTAACAATTTATTTGAAAATGGAAATGTGATCTTATTTCTGTATTTTAAAGTATATATAAATAATATATAGAATATGTTATAAAAAGCGTGCATTCTAAGAGAAACTGAAAAGATAATCCGAAAGATAATGATCTTGCTGACGCTAAAGGACAGAACTACTGTAACACACAACAAACTTCGGGAGGACTAAGTTTGGTAAAAATTGTCTTGTGTGAAGTTCTGGCTTAAAGTCAGCAGAGAAAATGTACTGAGGCCAAGTAAAAAATCTTCAGCCAAGTCAGGCAGGCTGGGGTTTGTCCAAAATATGATGAAATACAGATTGTTATCATGCAGCAGGTTGGAGCAGGCACATCGGCTCAACCGTGGAATTTGAAGGCAGTGTATCTGATCTGACGCAGTGTAACTGATAGCAGCCGTTCATATACGCTACATATATATATATATATAGATAGCAGAGCAGCTGGCTGGGCAGACGACGGGGTCAGGTGATGAGTTGAGTGGAGTTGAGTTGTTGGAGGATCTCAAATTATAGCTGGTGGGCAGGTGTGAATCGGTGGCAGGAGTTCGTGCCATATGCCCGGCACAGAGATCCATCAGAGGCACTTGAGGTGGAGGAGAGGCGGAAGAAGCCTCTGTCGCCGTCACAGAGATTCATCAGTGTTATTTATTTATTGGCAAGTTATTGCGTATTGATTTTCTTCAGCTCAACCGTTTCTTTAAGCTGTTTCTAACTCCCCTCACTGCCACAGATAGCTTCTGAGCATCCTCCCGCCAGTAATATTAGTGCTGAATCAGCCCCTTTTTCTTCCATCCACTTAACATTTGAACAAGAATGTTAATGTGCCATCGTCTCGGGGTACCTGCAGTCTCCTGACATGCATTAGCATACAGTGCTGCTTCTAAATGCTCTTTACACACAAACAGAAATGTTTTTCTTCTTTTGTAGCAGTGTCTCAATCGGTTTGGCTCACAAGTGATTTGAATGCAACACATCGGTTGTGTGTGCTCTAGAAACCAGTTTAGCTCATCCTCCGTATGGTTGCACACACACAAAGCGGTTTTATGAAGTTCATAACCATCCTCCCCCCCTTCACTTGCACTTAAATTCACGCTCTTGCGTTTCGCCGTTTTGCTTGATCTGCGTTAATGTGCAGTTTATTTTTTCCTGCTCTTTCTTGGAATAAATTACCATACAGGGAATTCATTTTATCCCAACTCGAGCCCCACCTCCTTGTGGACTTTGCTTGGATAATTACCAGTGTGTCCAGAGCAGATCTGCACCCCACTGTGTCTAATCTCCGATCTCATTTCCTCGTGTTATTTCCAATAGGCCTAAGTGACTCATCTCCATCAGCTATGGAGACATCAGTCAGTATTGGCACAGTCAAACTACTCCTGAGTGACAGATAAAACGTCTGAGCGGCTGGAAAAAGAGACGCTTGAGGTTTTTCCTATGTCTGAAGCAGGAAACAGGAAGTTGACTTGGCGGAGGCGGTGTTTGTTTTCCCCTCAGAAGATGAAGGTTATCAGTGTCAGCTGGCAATCTGTTGGCCTTCTCTCTGTCACACATTCAGTCGTATCAAGGTCAGAGGTCACCTCGCACTCATCCACACCAGCACAAACATTGTCGGAATCAGGGAGAGGAATTTCCTGCCGCCTGTTATTGACATAAGGTCCAGGAGAGCAGCTCTTGGAAAGTGCCCCTTCAGCACTTTGTTGTCACCCACCATGGGAACGGCATTATTTTATTGGACAACACGAGGAAAACAATTGAGATTTATGAGTCAAGTGGCTGTTCTCACTAAAATCCTGCTTTCCGAGCCAACGGCTAGATGTAAGTTATTGCCGTTTCACTCCTCCCTTCATCATTCATCCTTAACTTAAAATCCTCCAGCTTCCTCCTCCTCCTCTTTCCTCGACCCCCTCGTGTGCCTCCACATTGCTCTCTGTCAATCTTTGAATTGTATGGGAGGTCTTATGAGTCCCAGGGGTCAGCGGTTTTCTGATGACTCCATGAAATCTGTGTCTCTTGCCACCATTCTTGTCACTTAGAGGAAGTCTGTGAGTTTGGAAAAATTAAACATCAGTTTACCAAATCTTTTCCATAAAACCTTTTTTTCAAATATAATTGTTTCCATCATTTGTAAAGACTCTATCAAGATTTCAGTGAATATATGATATTTAAGGGCACATTTTTTCTTGTTATAATGTATAGAAATGACTAGATGTTGATAAACTGAAAAACCTCACTAGAGCTTGAGTGATTTATCAGTTGAATGATAAAGATCAGCTGATATGAGCCTTTATTGTATCATATTGGTATCTCTGATATGAAAACTTTTATTTATAGTTCTGTTTACAGTTTTATAGCTTAACTGTAAAATATCAATTAGCAATTGCATTTCAATTGCAGGGCAGGCTCTAATCCTCACAGATCTTTATTTGAATTTTGATGTGTTGCTTTTTCGCCGCAGCTCGTTGAAATAGTCAAAACTCACTTCAGCTCTGTTATACGATGGGCCCCTTGAGTACACAGGTATTAAAAAGGCATGGGACTGTGCACCACTCTCGCTCCTCTTCAAACAGTCAGAGTAGCAGGATTTCACTAGCACAATTTATTTTTGGGCCGACATGAGAGCAGCCGCCAGCCTCCACACACCACCACTCACTGTGACACTGACGGTTCATAAACACAGGTTTATGCAGCTCGAATGCAAAGAAAGAAAAATAAAAAATGACAAGAAGAAAAGGCTTTCAGATAAAGAACCACAGTCGTGGAGTCGAGCAAAGCCAAAAAAGTTCATTCAAGGATATGGTGCTTGTGTGTTTATGTTATGACACTTTTCCTCTGAGGGGTGTTGAACAGTGCCCTGGGGCTGAATATTCTAAGAGAGACGTGACAGGTGGATGTTTTACCTCTCTGCTAAAGACAGACTCTCACCGCAGGCGTTTTCCTGTAGATTACAGCTAAATATACAGAATGGAAAAAGAAGAAAGAGGAATGTGTTTCCCAAGTCATCCGTGCTCGTTCTCCATGTTCAAAAGCAAAAATGTCCCATGTGTCCTACTGGAGTCCGAGGAAAATGACTCAGCAGGACCATCTAATCTCCCAATTCTCAGTAACGTTTTTCGCCAGAATACAAACACACATACAGACACACACACACACAGAGTTTATTCCAGCACAGTTTACCCAACGGTCCTCCTGGAAAAACTGCTGCAGTGGGTTCTCGGGAGAAAAGGCCACGGTGGAAAATCGCTTTGGGGATCAATAAGGCAATTTTCTGTCAGGTCAGCGGCCAGCGCTCAGGTTATTTACTCTGAGTGGGCAGCAGTGAGGGTAGGTAGTGGTGAGGGTTGTTAGACATATTGCCTTGCTTACCTCATCTTTCTCTCTGAACACTTTGATCAAGACAAACAGCTTCTGCAATGTCTGAGATCGCTCCGGAGATGCGTCCCATCCTGCTGTCACTCAGTGACCCGTCTGTTGGACGGCCAGGGTTGAATTCAAAAGCCTGTGGCATAGTTTTGTGTATTTGTAAATGAAAATTTGTATTTGATTTGTTGTGTCCCTAAACGTATTCGAAGTTGAAATGGAGAACGAGAATATATTTGCCATTTTGCCTAAAGTTTCACTGAATGATTAATATATTATTTTGAATTTGCATTATCTTCATCTGTTATATGTTTTATTTTATGCAGCTGTTCATGCATTTTTATTCTTTTAGTTACCAGTCTTTTTCTTTTCTATTTTAATGTGTACTGTAATCATGTATAAAATACTACTGTAATGGTGGGAGCAGGATGAGTCGGCTGTTGGGGGGGAATCTTAACAGTACAAACATAATGTGGCTGAAACAGAGAATTCCTCCTTGTGTTGCTTTAAACTCTCCAAGGATTAGTGAAAGGATTCCGGGACCTGACTGATCTATGTGGGGGTCGGACATTGCTGAAGTGCCTTCAACCTCCGTGATGAAAACCATGCTGTTTTTCACTTCCTGGATAATTCTAATGAGCGTGTGTAGTGTTGTGGATTATGCACAACCCCCTCCCCCCTAGTTGCCTGTGAAATTACAGAAATCTCAGGGGGGATGTGAGTTCAGAGGAGTTATTTATGCTCATACAGTATCTTATATTTACAGAGCCTGATATAAGATTCACCGAGTCTTAACAGCTGTTAAA
Source organism: Platichthys flesus (assembly GCF_949316205.1). Taxonomy (NCBI): domain Eukaryota; kingdom Metazoa; phylum Chordata; class Actinopteri; order Pleuronectiformes; family Pleuronectidae; genus Platichthys; species Platichthys flesus. The sequence goes on along the minus strand of NC_084955.1, from coordinate 21,281,253 downwards.
AAATGTCTGGTAATCTCCATTTCAGAGGTCTGATGAATCACGCATCTGAATTTATTCAAATAGGTCGATCATGAGACACATTAATGCCATATTTATGGTCTCTGGCTCAAAAGATTATTCATGCTACATTACATATTGTGATGATGTATTCAAGGTGACTTGGAAACCTGCGATTTTCTCTTACTAATGGTCATAATCATGTCTACACTGGTGTCGGTGGACATTTTCCTAATGTGAAGATCATCGACCATTTCATGAAACCGTACAGCTGAATGCACAAAGAGAAACATGCAATGTTAATAAGCAGAACATTCAGACATTTCAAGGATTATTCAGGTCAATTTAATTTATAAATATGTTTGTGGTTTATTATGATGACAGCTCTTCATAAACCTGTAACCTGTACTTTGACCTTGATAAAAGTAATTTGAATATACATTTTGATTTAATGTCCCATAACGACGCCACGGCACAGTGATCGCTGTAATTGTTCAGCTTGCCAAGTGTCAGGGTCTATTTTCCCAGAGAGCCGATAGCAGAGAGTGCAGGTGAATTCAGAGCATCTCACCGAGGGTCTGTGTGTGCAATCTCACTTCAGGGATGGAGGCAGGGCCCACAGCACCAGGTGTCAGAAAGGGAGGGGGGGTGGGGGATACCACGTAAATGGTCTGCAGAATATACTCTGGATATCACTGAGCTGTGCGATTTGCCTGCCGTGCTCAGGTGAAATGTTCTCGAAGTGGAGGTCCGTCTTCTTTCCAATTACAGTGCCAGTGCCGGTGGAGTGGCCTATTTGCTGGTCTAGGCGAGCAGGGCATGGCTGGTTAGCTGGGATGCCTGTAAGGAAGGGGCAAAGGACATGCAGATGCTCCATCTGGTTGGGCTGAGAGCACAGTTAAATTCACTGATAGATGTGGTAAGTCTCAGTTTATGCTAGTTAGCATCACAAAGTTATCAGTCCTGAGTCAGCCGGCTGAGGTTCTGAAAGAAGTCTGGCTCATTTAATCTCTAAAATAGTCTAACAGGATAAAGTACAGTGAAAATACACCTCAATAACTCCTGCTTTGTAGTATAGGCCTCCTGCTAAATAAAACAGCACAATACAGACAGGTCAACTAGAAGTGATAAAAACTAGGTAGACCACAGAAAAACAATATGAAAGAACTTACTTCCTGGAAAAATAAAGTTTTATGAAGTGATTTAAAAGAAGTAACTGAGTTTGCAAACCCAACTTCCACAGGTAAAGAGTTCACAGCTTTGGACCTCTAACGTAAAAAAAGTTTCTGTTTGTAGTGAGGTGTTGGAACACTTCTGAGGCAGCGGCTGGGCTCACAGGGAATCTGGGACATGGGTGTAAAAGTTTAAATCAATTCTTTACCTTCTTACCTGTAAGTGTAGGATAGCAAGAATATATCAAATGAACAAGCTGGAGACAGAAGATGCCATTTTTGATTGAGTGAATTACAATTATCCAAATGCACTGTATGAATGAGATAAAAGCATGGACAACAATTTCAAGGGTAGTTTTGGATCAAAATAGTTTCACCTTTGCAGTGCCTCATTTGGAGAAAGCTTGATATAGACTAATAATAAAGACTAACCTCAAAGTAAAATATTACAATCCATATTGTGGGCAGAATGCTTGTGGCTTGTTTCTACATATTTCATTGTTCCTGCCTTTGTTTTGATCGGAGCACAAGACCAACTGCTTTATTTTCTCTACTGAGGCCTTGGAACTAAAAGTACAATGAGTAAAGTCACATTTCCCAGCAAAATTAGGATGTTTGATGAATAGTGTTTTCTTACATTATGCCTAATAGTGCCTGCTGCCTAGCCTTGGTGTATTTTTCCATTATACCCAAAGAAGGGGTAGCAAACTTCTTGGTGAACTTAGTTGTTTGCATTTGTCACTAGGAGTTACATGACAAGAAAAACTGTTCAGTGTTATTTATGGGGCCTTGTACAACATTCTGGACATACAGATTTGCTCGAGCTTATGCTTTGAACTACAGCAAACTGCCAGTAACTGATTTTCATGTTGTGTTGAATCAGTGTAGCCCAATATTCGTGGGTTATCATCATGAGTTGTTTGTCTAACTCTGTGGCAGTGTTTTATATTCTCAACTAAAAGTGACATCCTGAGTGACAGAGTGAGACAGAGAGGGCAAATTGTTATAAAACATCTTACTCGTAGAGAAGCATGAATAGACACAGGGAGACAGTGATAAAAGGGACTTGAGTGGATGATATGTTTCTGAGTCAAGACTTTAGCGGTTGGGGAGGAAAAGCAGTGATACTCAGCCTTTCTCTGCCTTTCACAAAGGACACCATTGCTTTGTTTGTGCCACTCCAGACCCGTCTCGAGCTGGCACAGACCTGAACGACCAGTGGCTGCACTTGTTTCTGTCCAATGCTGAGACAGAATCCTTGCCGCCTCCTGCTCAAGCCGCGGAACCCCAACCCCCTGTTGATGAAAAGTGGGGGAGAGAAACAAAGATGCACATTGTTTTAGCTTCTGGATTGGGGGTGGGGCTAACACGACATACAGACATACCCGTAAAAACAAAAATCAGACGGGGGCCTCTGGACGCATAATGGGGGGGCTGGCAACCTAGTTATTATAGCAATGAATTCAGGGAACCTTTTGTGGGAAGTGGGAAATACGAGAGCTTGACCAGAAGCCTCTTAAAATAGCAGCGTCTGTGTCATCCTTTGTCGTATAGCTGAAATTACATTCAGTGCTATGGTTGCCTCTGAGACATTGTATGTGGAGCGAAGTGGTTGGTGGTGAATGGTCGGGCAGGGCTAGGAGGAGGGGGGGGGGCATACAATTGGGTGCACGGCTCAGGGAGGCATCCCCCCACGGAGTCCCCCCATGACATCACTGCATCTTTTGTTTCTGCCCCCGCTGAGCACCAATTAGCCAGTCGCCGCCTGCTACTGGAGAGACGCCTTTTGTGCTCCACAGTCGAGCGGCAGCCGCGCTTTGCTTGTTGGCTTGTGGTTCGCTTAACGTGGTCACCAGTCAGGAAACAGGATGCTGTGGTAGTACGTCTAAGTTGCATGCTCAACTGTTGAGTTGGCATCCCATCAAAATAACATCTTGTGTGCTGGATTGCTTTTTTTAATGCTTTTGCACTACACTGCACCCGTACTGTACACTATCATGTTTATATTACAGGTGTTTCTGTTAGTTAAGGGAGCAGATATATTGATTTCCAACTGATCAATATAAGATAGTCCTGTTTATACTTTTTCAATTGCTGCTTTAAGTTTCGTTATGTTTGTAAATCTAGATAGAAGGATTCATTCTTCATGTTGAAGAACTTTGTGTGTACTTGTTTTTGCATTCTTGTGTGTCTAGTTTCCTGTATTCCAACAAAATTTTACAAGCTGTGTCATGTGTGCGTCTCAGATTACACAAGGTGCTGTTTTGTAGTCAGTACTTTTTAAATTAAACAAAGGATTTGCAAGAGAGAGGCCAGGACTACGAGGAGATTATGGAAAATTAACTGAACCAGGTAAAAGGAGTCAGTGTTTCTACTAAAGAACACGTCAACATGTAATTTGTGAATCTCCATAAACCCGAGAACAGATGGGATTAAGTGATATTTCAGGAACTGCATATTCAAACAATGTAGAGATAGAATTTGCAGACAGAAATGTAAATGTTGAGGCTTGTACTGGTACAAACCTAAATGTACACGTTTACAAAACCATAGTTAGATGTGTAGCTGTCTGTTTTAAAGCATGTTTGTTGACTGATAAATATTCCATAATAAGATGCTGTGTTGACTCTGGTAAATGAGTAACTTAAACAGTCTCATCCCTCATTGTGGTTTCTAGTCACATCTGACTCTGGCTTATCTGCGGATTGACGGCCACTCGTTCAAAGGACTCTCACAATGCGGGCTCTTGGCAGGATTATGAAGGATGTGAGAGCACACAGCTGAATAAGGGTCGGCTGAAGACGTTGATCCAGCTCACTTCCTTGAGCCTTTTGGCTCCTCCAATTACTCTCAGTCACGCCGGGTTCGGTAAGCGACATTTGTCTGCCGGTACAGGTTGTCCCTTCTGGCCTTTGTGGTCGTGGGACCCTGACACCCGTATTCCTCCTGACACAGGAACAACACAGTTTGGGTTCTTTATCTCCTTTCACCTTGGTTCCATTACCCCAGAATGTGCCTCTCACTGTGGACAAAGCAAAGGCTATTTGGCTGAGTGACTGTCCCATTCCACAGTGTTGTAATTGGCTGCCTTCTCTCACAGTGGCCTTGATAACAGCACTGAAATTGAAGTTCATTGGCCTTGTGGCTCTACCACCCCTGGCGACTGTGAATCATTCACAGCACTTAAAGTTAACCTGTTAACCCTACTCAGTGTTTGATGGTCAGACTTGTCATTTCGTGTCTGCCCCGTGGCTGGAATAAAGGTCAACGGGAAGCCAGACTCAGATGCTTCCAGTAATCGTCCAATTATATTTGGCTCAAAGTGTCTGTTGCTTTTGAAATAACGTGAGATGGGATGGATGTCATTAAGAAAACTCAACGGCTCGTATCTCAATCAATTGATCTAAAACCCACATGAAACAAACCTTGTCGTGTTGCGATATCCTTGACCTACGTGAACAGTCAACTTTTGATCAAGACTAGCGCAGCAGTAACATTCACATCACTCAGATCGTAGCTCCAGGCTTAGTTTCTCTCTCATGAAATCTTAAAGCAACAGTTAGATTTTTGTTTTATGTCTTCCCAAGAAAACAGACATTTTTATATTTTCTCCCCTATTGCTTTAATAAGCCGCCACTCTTTTGAACAATTGTCCACCAGCGCTTTGTGGGACCATAAAATACAATAACAGAGAGGAAAAGCCTCTGTGCCATAAATTTTACACTCGAATAAAATGCATCTATTTTGGAAATAAACGCCGGAGCAAAACACCGCCTTGCTAAACAGTAGCACAATTTATCTCAGCTCTCTCATACAACCCTTCCTCTGTGTATTTCCACTCAGTGTACAATAGCCTACTGTCTGTGGTATAATGCAGCTATATGTTACAAGTGTAACGTATAAGAGAGAAAACAAGGACGCTGTTGTCTATAGGGTGATTTAAAACAATACACATGCATTGTGTGAGATTAGCAACATCAGTTGTAAACACTTGACCCGATGTCATAAAGACGAGTCCCTGTATCCACGTTGGGCCATTTCACTCATGTTGTAACACCTCCAGTCTCCTTTCACTAAGCTCCTGACATCATGTCACATGTTCTGTAGCATCACTTAGTCAACATGCTACTGTTCTGCTGAGTGATGCACTCTGGGTTCCCTGAGACAGGACGTTGTCTCCTGGGCAGATGCTGTTGGCTACCACGGAGAAAAGCGGACTTCTGATTGACATCTTATTATACAGGCTTGTGTCTCTCTGACAGGCTGATCAGGAAATAGAAAATGTGATTTTATGATAGGAGTCTCCTCACTGGGATAGAATTGCTTTCTGTACAACACAAGCAATAGAAATCTATCTGACGTCCATAATAAAGTTTCACACGGATGAGAAAATGGGGCAAAGGTAAAAAAAAACATCTGACTATGTTGCATGTAAACCAAAAGCATTCATAGAATTCTATATTAATGCTTCTTAATCGTGGAGAGAGGATGCTCCCACAGCTGTGAGTCCATCGGTGGTTCCTCCTGGTCACAAGGCGTCTTCGGCAGGAAGCGATAACACCTGTGCTTTGTGGTTTAACTGCCGTCCCCCAGCTACCTCTTTTACAGCTGTGTAATTCACCCTCCTTTTTAAAGTCAAGGTGTGTCTCATACACACCAACACCAGGCCCCAATTAAGAAGTGTATGTTATCCTCCAGGGCATGACTGTGTTTATTCGCCTGAGTGACAGACTCTACATACTCGTGCTTCATTGAAAGCTGTAGAGGAACGTGACAGCCTGTATTCTATGAGCTGCTGGAACAGGGGTGGAGGCTGACTCAGCAGCACATTGTATATCGTGCTTTATTGTTTTAGTTTAATACAAATAATTCGATAAAGCAACTTAAAGCATCAACTTTAATAGAGTCATGATTGGGATATAAACATAATCAATAGAGCCGGACCGATATAGATCTTTGTAAGCTGATGCCTTTAGTAGGGAATAATAAAGTTCCGATACATCGTCATTTAACTGATATGTATTTGAAAAAGGTCAGAGATTTCCAAAATATATGACGAAGACATTTGATTGAGGTTTTGATATTTTACACCATTAACACAAATAGAAATACAAATAAAACTTGTCTTTTTATTCTGTCAGACTCTCTACTAATCAAAATTAAGAGGTCAAATTGTAGATTATTACCTCGAGCTATTATTTAAACCTGTCTGTTGACCAAGCTTATATTCCGACATGTTTGCATGTTATACTCCCTTCCAATAACGCATGCTTTCCATCCTTTATCATTCCATTACCCCAATTAACTGCGGCTTCAGAGGTGTTGTGTCTGTGGTGAGACGGCTCTATCGGTGTAGCTTGGCCACATGCAGCTTCACACACAAAGCATGACAAATGAGAGAGGCCTCTCTCTCATTACCTGAACTGTAACCAAGGTGTTGCCTGATAAGATAACTGTCACACCGCATGCTCGGCTATTGACAGCATTGACAGTGCAGATCTGTGCTATCTGTACTAGGGCGATGAATCGGAACAAATGACGAACGGGATTGCACTTTTAACCTTTTGCAGATTTTTGACCTGCTGTAATAATGTCTTCTTGTTCGGCGGCGGCCTTTGAAAAGATAAGACCACAGAAAAATGTGACACCCATACTCATTGACTTAATGTGCTCATGTGCATACAAATAAACACAAACACCCTCCATTGGTAGCTATCTAAGTTTATCCTTTACTAGCTGGCAGGCACCGGTGAAAGTGACTTCTTAGTTGATGGTGCCAATTCCCAGCATGGGGTCTGTCCTCTGCTCCCAGCACAAGAATCCCAAGGGGAGCCCCAAGCTACAGTGATATAAGAGCACCACTGAGGGAAACTGTTCTGGGCTGGGCTCACATCTGTTGTTGGTTTGTCCCCTCTGCTTCCTCCCCACAGGTCTCTTTGAGCAGTCGCAGTATAGGTCGAATGAAGCTTAACACGATTTGACAGAAAGAGAGCCTCGGTTTGGAAAAACGGATTTGCAAGGAGCCTGAATCGAGGCGGTTATGTGTGAAATTAGCTGTAATACTTCTCTCTGCTCAGAATTGCATTATATTTGATCAAGTGTTGTTGTAAAGTAGCAGAGTTAAAGGTGATATGATTAGACCTTCTGCTGTCTGACAAGATAAAAAGTCTGGGTTTCAAACAGACCACGTATGCAAGATTCCTTGGCTCCCTTTGTTTAAGCCAGTGATCAGAGGGGAACGTGTACTTTGAGTCCATGTGAGTGTGTTTGTGAGTGTGTGTGTGTGTGTGTGTGTGTTAGTGTGTTTGCTCTTAGGCCCAGGTATTGAGCTGTGTGGGTTGGAGGCTTGCCCTGTCACAGTGATTAGTCATACAGACAGATGTGGTCAGCAGGCCACATTGCGGAATTTGGCTCAGATGTAGGTGGAGACTTCGCAGCCAAACGCTGAGCTGGAAGCAGTTACTCCCCTCGTCCCCCTCCCTCCTCCCCCCAAGGTTTCTCTTACCTTTGACTTCAGCTCAGGAGTTTCCTATAGAAATTAATTTCCGATGTTTAGCGAGTTGGATTTTTTTTTGAATACCCGTCTAAGCCTTTGGTCCTCGTCTGGAGAGATGCCAGGAACAGCCGTTTCATTTCCTTTAGGTCAAACCTGTGCTCCACGAAAGCCCGACTGGGCTTGTTTGGTTATTATCTTATCTCCTCAATCCCTTTTATGTGGTGCTGGTGATGATGCATGGTGCTTGTCAAAGACTTGAGCAACATAGACTGTGAAAATTAGAAAAGATAGCCCAAAAGATCACCATTGGTTCACTGTGGATCAGGATAAGCCAGGGTTTCTAAAAACGGTCTTCCAGCTAAGGGAGAACACTCCCAGTCTTTGACATGTTACTTATCTTCCGACTCTTTTCACCCCATTTCACTGCCGTAAAAGCAGCTTTTACTTTTACTCTTCTTCCTTTTGTGAAGCTAGACATGTATGATGGGAGAAGACAATAACAACCAATTAAATACAGTTTGATTGGGAAGACTCAATCACCGTTTCTATTCATATATATATCATCAGTTCAAGTCCGTACTAGAATAGAGCATAATCGAATATAACTGCATGTTCCAATTTTCTGTTATTACTTGACAAAGGAGCTGTGCACCTCATCTGCTTCAGGTCACTGTTCATATGTTTTAACCTTAACCTTACCACTCTCTGCTCTATGCAATTGAAAGAAAATTATTCATCCGTTTATTGCTAGAATTTATTTTTCCTTTGTGAATATTTAATTGAAAAAAATGCTTCGGAAGAAAGTTGATTTGCATATCTGCATTAATATGCAATTCCCTTGAAACTTTTTGTGACCTACTTGTGCTATATTGGCTAGGTATGATCCTCTTGCTGGTTTATGCTGTCTGCTCATTTTGATAAAGGCCTATAGTAAATGGATATGTTTGCGCTCTACAGGACTTGTCAGCAATCTTAGTTGACCCAGAATGGTGGGATACTTTGTCATCGAAGGCCTTATCGGTTCAGGACAGAAATATGAAGCTGGTCCCTGAGATTGATGCATAAACAGTGATAGTTAAGAAACAGACAGAGATAAAGATTGATTCACTGAGCAGAAGATAACAATTGAGCAAAACGGAAGCATCTTGGAAGATAAAGGCCGATTGGTGGGTACTTTATTCAAGTACCTATCGACTGCTTTGTAAACAAACTACAGACACACTCCAGTGACCACAGCAGCACTGGTTTAATCATTGTTTTTTATTTCAGCCATATGTCTGTAATAACACCAAAGTGTTGGCCATTAATTAGTACTGACTGCAGCTGACACGCATTACCCACCCGCTATCTTTACTCCACATCCCAGGACTGCAAAACTGACCAATAACATATGTCTGACTTCTTCCTGAATGGCGGAGGGTGGCAAAACCTGTTTTTTTGTTATACTTCGGTGCCACTTCAGTGTAGAGTCAAGCCTCAATGGATGAGAGATAAAACAAATGCTAATATGTCTGATATGCAGGTTTAGACACAAATGGGCCGTGTCCTTCATCAAGGTTCAAATTACTTGGATGTAGCTACAAATTTGCTTCCTGTGGGAAAAAATCTGGGGCCACCCAGTGCAACCTCCTCTGAGGTAATGATTATCATCTCTGTCAGGTGCTTGTTAGGCCAACCTTGCAGCTTGAGCTCCCTGTGTCCTTGAGGCTTCCGCCGAGCCTCCTGTCACCCTTTCAGAGACGGATCATTTAACACCGGCATCAAAGCAACTATTATACCGTCATAGCCCATGTTTTCCAGTTAGCGTAGGAAAAGCATGGTGATAGAGGTCTGTTTGGGTTAATCACAACTTCTCACAGTGAAGGGAAACAACGTGGCAGAGACAACATATTAAAATCCCTTAAATCTACAATTGCAGATACGATTAGTCTTACACAAGCCTTCTAAACAAATCCTTTATCAGACGATGAAGGTCCAAAAACCCTCCCATGGTGTGTGTCAGACCCCTGTTCAGACGGGACTGTTGTCTGGATCAGATATGTCAGTGGAGTGATAAGGTCTCTTAACCGTTGCCACATATACAAACCAAAACACTGCTACAATCACACAAACTCAGTTTTGTTAATGAAGGGCTTCTTTGTTTTTTTCAGAGATTGCCTCTAGTAGCACGATACCAGACAGTCAGACCTTCAATATCATCAGCAGAGTAATAGGTTGTGTGTTTGAGGAGGTAGAATGGAGAGGAAAAGGTCACGCTGTCGATGTGGTGAACACAGAAATGGTTAATCTTCTGCCTCAAGGGACATGAGGTCGACCTCTGACCCATCTCCTCTACACACATCAGATTGGAGGTTCCTGCATGTAGCCTATGATCCTGGATGTAGAGACAGAAAGATAGTCTGGTTGCCTTGTCAGAAACATAATTTGTTTGTGTGTCAGACTGAGACTCGAGATTTGTATAGATTTGAATGAGCCTGCATGTGCATCTCATTGCACCAGAGCTGGCAGTGCATCAGTGTTTCAGTTCACATGTAAATCTGTGTTGCTCTCTGTAAATTCTGTAGCTACAAGCATCTCTAGCTCTCACTTTTGAACATGTTGGGTATTTTTCCTTCGGTCTGTCTACAAATCAAGGAAGTTGCCATCTTCTGGGTTGTGTGCCCGCGTATATCTCTCCTCAGACCTTTCTCCATTAAACCTGCAAAGCCTTAAGAAAGTTACTGGTCTCAGGGGGCTGGGCAGCTTAAACGTTTTTGGCAAACTGGCAAGATATCTTGACATTACACAATACACACAAACCTCATGATGACCTATCTTTAACAATTTGAATTGTTGAAAATATGAATCTGATAACACGGACATGATGAAAACCCTTGAGATATCAGCATATGATGACACTGAGCCTTCTGGCCAACATAAAGTAATCTGTGTGAGTGTGAGTCAGGACATCTAGTCATCTGTTGGTTGTGGTATCTGGAACCAACATGCCTCTGCAGGTCATATGACTCCCAGCTGTGAGTCAGAGATGACAGCAGTCGTCCTGCTGAGTGTCTGACCAGCCGCAGACTGACCCTGGGGCAGAGCCATGCCCCACTCTATTGTTGTTCACCATTAGCCTGTGTGGGCCAGCAGACCTCCCTCTCATCCAACAGCATTAACAGCATAATGGAGGTCATGGTCGGGGGTAATTTTGTGTGCATGGTGGCAGTGTTATTTGGGTATGGAAGGAGCGTACTAGATAGGAGCAGTGTTGTTTGTTTGTGCATGTGCACTTTTTAATGTACGCAGAAATAATGGGGTCATGGGCTGATTGTTGTTGTATTATTAATTGGATTGGAGGGTAGTAGTTTTAGGCTTAGTTTTATTGCCCAACTGATTTGGTACTGCCCAACCCAATACTGATATTCGATGGATAGGGATGTAGCTATGGACCAAACTATGGATAAACTAAAGCTGTGTCTCAATTCAGGGACGGCATGTTTGTGAGGCTGTCCCATTTTGAAAGCTCCTTTTAAAAACGACAGACAAATGCATCCTTCCATCTCCAAGCAAACAAGCATCAACCAAACGTGTATCAGTGACGGGGCTAACAAGCTTGCTATCTGGGAAACTGAGCTGCAGAAAGTTAATTTCACCTCTAGCCTCCATTTCTCTGGAATCAGGGGACGATACAGGATCTGTTTTTACATTTTCTTTAAAATTGTTAGATAGGGTGTTTTATTGACGTTTTCATAGATTTCTCATAAAATAACTAATCAATCTTAATGAAAAAATAAGCATATATATCAAAGTGATCGAGTGCATGTGATTTGGTGCAGCTGCATTGAATATAAAGGGGGCTTTTGGGCCTTGTGGAGGTATGCACTCTTCTAAGTACCAGTCTAGTTTAAGAAGGGAAAGATGTGCAGACATTCAGTCCTTGTCTGTTTCAAGCGGAAAGATGTATAGGAGGTAAAGAGCCAGGTCGATAAGGAAGAAGGTTGCTGGTACAATCACTGGTTGTTATTACATCAGTGGCTCTTACAACCCTAGCTGAACTTCTTTTGAGTAAGGTATTGAATGTTAAGATGGTCCAAGGGCATTTTACTGTGGACGCCAGCACCTCTGAGCTCGAAACACTATATCTGTATGTGCAGCGGCTGTGACATTAATGCATCACTTACTGAGATATGCAAGAACAGCCGCTGAGAAATATCATGTAAACTTTTGATTAATTTCTTTCTGTCAATCTAGAAGTACTATCACATACTCTTTGCAACTGTGGGAAGCATCTCTGCGTTTAAAGCAGCCTTTTGGCAGTGGATAGATGTAGCTTTCCTCAGCGCTCTGTCACATGGCTGCCATTTCCTCCTCAGGGTCTTCTCTCTAGAGAGCTAGTCTGTCAGCCAGACACGGTCTGAAGGTGGAGGGTTAGAGATGTCAGATTTGACTGGGATATAGAGGAGATCATATGGGAGTGGAGGCCTATCTGAGGTTATCGCCTAATTACCCGGCAAGTCTTTTTTCCATCTTTTTTTTTTTTTTTTTTTAGAATACTCCCACAAGAGTTATTATCTCGGGGCAGTTCGGAATGAACTGTTTTTGTTAATGGAGGTGAGTCAGCCTTTATAGTCAGCCGAGCATGCCGTGGACATCTTTGCCTGTTTAACCTTTGCCAGCTCTGAGCCCAAGTGATGAACCGTGCAGTTGTAAGGCAGTTCCTCTCCGAATCATTGTCCTCGACGTATTGACTCCCTGTGAGACAGAGGGGACGCTTTTGCACAGCGCGAGTCCTCTTCGGTTTAACCATGCTGACTGAACACACACCCATTCACACTCTGTCTCCGCCCCCCACCATAAACAATCATGACCGTGGCAGTCTATTTAGCTGATGGATATGGTATTGACTTTATGGGCCCTTGCTCCATCTGCAAGGGGCTGACACAGTTGGTTTCCTACATTCAGAGGCAGTGGATAGATTGACTCGCGTATCGATAACTCTCTCTCCTTGTCTTTGGGCGGATGTTTTATGGACGGGACGCTGAGATTAGAGAGGAGAGAGCCTGGCACGATTATCTGGGCTGTTTTGGTCGGGAAAGGTTTATCTATCTGTGGAGGAATTCTGGAGTAAACCACTCATCTCGTTGGCTTGTTTTTCCACATCACTCACTTTTTTATCGAATCTCCGGATATTCACATATAGATGAGATTAGATCAGATGGAACTTTCATGACGCCTTTCGGCAATTTGAATAATAATACTAACTCTTGCCCGCTAGTTGGAGTATATTCAGCCATTGTCTTGTGTCTTACTGACATCAAATTGTGCTTTTATGGCAACAGTTTAAAATAGCTGAGGATTGTTTGTTTCAAAGAAGGCACACCGGACGACAATAGGTTGAAAGCATGTTTTGGCTTGCAGGAAGTTGAACAAAAGAAAAGCTGTGTTGTGTTAGAACTGAGCCTTTCAAAACACTATTGTAAATTCCTTCTCAAACTCTGGCTGCAAAGTAAAAAACATCTCTCACTCAGATTTGCCACTGTGGTTGTTTGCAAGCCCGACTTTGCTAAAAACTCCTCTCGTTGGCGCTTTTTGAAAATGCCCAGGCGCTGGCTAAGGCCTCTGCTTTAATATCGGGCAGTGACTACGCATTTGTCTGAATTCCATTGTGTCTCCTTAGCGAAGGTTATTGATGAACGCAGTGTAAGTAGCTGCCGTTTGCCAGGGAAATGGCCTTAGCTTTTGTTTTCTCATCTCACACAAACTCTTAATGGCCTTATTGGATCAATTAGAAGCCTTTCTATAAAGGCGGCCAGTTACTCATGATTTAGCTAGCCTTCATTAGCTTATTGGGGTTGTTAATAGGCTTAGTCTGTGAGTGTGTGTGTGATTGTGTGTGTGTGTGCACGCTTGTGGGGATTAAGTGTGACATTTCATATCCATTCTGCTACTTATCTTATTGACATTTTGGTTTTGTGCTATCGACGCACACTTTGGGTTGAGATAAGTGGGAAACGGTTTCCTTTTTAAAGTGCTATTATTGGAATTATGAAAATCTGTTCTGTTCATTTGTAATGATATCTGCCATTTTCACCACTTTAGTGTTTTTATTCCCAGCAGAATTTATATTGATAGAAAATTCTATCTTTAGTAGATTAAAAAAGACAAACAATTTTGTGGTGTTAGCAATGGGAATCTCTACAGTAGTTTTTCTAGTTGAATATGGCTCAGATGTACACAATATGCACCACAAGCCTCAGATGAGAGAAGCAGGGACGCACTGAACATGTTTCTTTTATAAGAAACATGTTCAGCATGAACTGGTCTCTCCTGTGTGTGTGTGCGTGTGTTCACATGCAGGATGGTTTACTGTTTGGAACATGTTTCCATATGATGCCCTGCTCCGTCTCATGCGTTTCCAATGACCTCTGTACAATGAAAGAATGCTGTTACAATAAATAACCAGAGGGGACGGACAGGGAGAAACATGTAGGATCAGCAGTGTTAGTGGATTTGCAACCTGACTTTAATTAATGTTAAAGGATGAGTTAAACATTTTGGAAGTATGCGCTTATTTGCTTTCATGCAGGAAGGCCTCATGAGCATCTCTCAGCTTTAAAGCTAAAAGCCTTTTGGTTATGATCATCTAATTATTTTGGAGACACAGTGTGATCACCGGATTGTGACCACATTAAATTTCATTGAAGATATTTTGAATGTCTGCAGGATCTCGGCTGGCACTGAGGCGTGCTCTTTATGCACGGTCACACCAAATGTGTTCTAAGCAGCAGTTCATGCTAATTAGTTTCCTGGCTGTTTGTTTTGAAGTAAAGCTAATGAGGCTAATGAAATATGACGTGCATTATCCGATCCAAAACATGTCCACGCCTCATGTCTTTATTGTTTTACCTTGTCAGTGTAGAAGCAACAGTTATTGCTCCCGGTAAAACCTTGAGGTTCTTGTGTGCATGGTGGCACACATTAAGGATGCAATAAAAAATTGTTCCGGTCAAGAAACAGTCCGTCATAACAGTCAAGAAAACCATCCGTCTCTTTTTCCATGGACAACATGAGACTGATGTTTTTCCTCATAACTTCAGTACGTGAGATGTGGCCACAGTTGGCGATTATGTGAAGTCCTCGGTTTGGTTTCGACATGGTTTTTGTGAAATGCTAAAAAAGTTAAGCCTAATTATCCAGTTTAAACTCTATGATCAGTTTTTTCCTTAAACATCAGTGCAGCGTGGTACATCCTGGCAGTAACTGTCACATCTCAGAGCCGTGTGTTTATCTCTCTACACTTCGAGCGTTGGCTGCAATTTGCAGATCTTTCATGTCAAGCTTATTATCAGCCTCCGCCGTTTTCCTTCTCCCGGTGTGAATAAAACCTTTTACATCGTCAGAGTTGTATTTGGACAGCCCTCCCCGGGTCTGGTTTATGCATCAGTTAGAAACCACACACAAGCGGCCCAGCTGAATCTTTAATGGTTTCAGCCAACATCAAAGATTCACCAAAAATGATAAGTGCTGCTGCTGAGGCCGTTGCAGTCCACGAGATGATAAAACATTTGTGACAGGCGTGAAACCTTTTACACAACGAACCTTTACCAAACACAAAGCCCCTGTCGATGAAACTGTCCTGCAAGTGTCTCCTTGTCAATAAGTCTGCAGTTCAGTCGAGGTAAAACACAACAACAGGGCACAGGGATGAGTCAGAGGCACAAAATAATCACTTGCTCTATGTGCTGGAGAGGCTGCATCTTTTCAGTGGATTTTAAAAGCTGGTGTGTTGGTGTGCACGCTGCATATTAGTGGGGCAAATGAGATTAAGACAATTCAGAGAGAGCTTGTTTATTGTGTGTAAACTCCCACCTACAACCCCCGCACCTCATAGCATTAGATGCTTTTTCATATCCAGTTCGAGACACTGCAAATTTTACACATTCTTTAGTTATTGCTTAAAATGAGCAATCACTGGGATCTTCAGTTTCCCATGACTTCTCTTTCAAGCCGCAGTATTTTTGGCTGTTAGAGGAAGTAAATGTTGTGATGATGTTTTTTTGTCTCCCGGCAGTTTTCCACAGTGAGACACAAAAGTAACATAAAAGCAAACTGAAGCAGAATAAGGCAATGATTTCAAACACGGATTGTTTACTGCATTTCTCTATGGTTCTTATGATAAACTTGATTTCATCCGCCAAGAAGGTTATGTTTTTGTCTGTACTCGTTTGTTTGTTAGTTGTTTTGTTTGTTAGCAGGATTATACAACAAGTCATTTTACAGGACATTTTTGTGCATGTTTGCTTCCTTCCCATCCTGTTACACCAACTTACAACATCTTAGTTTCGCATCAACAGACCGGAAATAAAGAAAGTTCTAGGGAGAAAATCAAAGTCACAGTTTTTATTTTGACAGGACTTTCATGGCCCAGACAGGAGCTTTGCAGAAGCAGAACTGCAAACCATGTCAAGAGCACTGAGCCATTTTCAACTTACAGTCGAGATAGGGATGAGGGCGCTCATCATGCTTGCTGATCTCCAGTCAGTCTCGTCTTCCAGCTAGAGACAGGCCGCCGAGCTCTGTTTATCTTCTGTGTTTGTGTTTCCTTTATACAGGTGCATGCTGTGCATCATTTTGTTTGGCGCCAGTCTGCACAATCATACAATATGTCTTCAATATATTTTGTCTTAATGCTCATATCTGAATACTCCCACTTGCGTCTTTGCACGAGCAGCAGGGAATCTATTTGATGTCTCTCTGCCGGCGACACATTAACGTACCGTGTGTGAATCCGTGGAGCTGTTTCAGCAGAGAGACAAACAAACGCATTGAAACACATCCTGCCACGGTCCTTCGGTTATTTGCCTCTGATGCGGGGCCGTGTTGACTTCACAAACAAACCTGGGTTGGCCCATGTACTCACTTGACACCCTTCTGGACTGTATATTCAATAAACACAAACAACTCTAATATGGGTCAAATGAAGACAGTGCCGGAAGCAAAGGAAGAGAGCGTGTGTGTCTGTGCAGATGATAGGAATGGAGGGGGAGGGAAAAGCCAAAAAACAGGGACGGAAAGAAAAAAGTCCAGCAACTGGTTGTCAGAGATTATTATTGTCATAGTGTTGGTGTTTATTTATAACAGAAAAGGGGGATGCATGGTCAGTTGTTCTTGTCCTGCAAAGCAAATATTATTACCTCTAATCTTTACAATAATAAAGCACATTGAGTTAATTCCCTCACAGGAAAAAAAAATTTCACGACAATAGGAAGTGTGTGTTTTATATCACATCGATATTTCTAATCAAGGAAGCGCTTCCGTATTAATCCATGTCAGTGTGATTTCACACCACCATAACTCTCCCGGCAGCAAATCGCAAAAACAAAAGACCCTGAGCTGAATAATCAATATGCTAATGAATGCTTTATCAACAAATCTGCTTTGCCGCTGTGACGTTTTAAACGCATGCTTCTGTATCAATTAGGCATCAATAGCACAACAATGCAGAAAGTCAGAAATGTTTAAATCCCAGTGTCCCTTGATGTTTTTAAGTAAAAATAAAATCACTAACCTGTTTTCTCTCTCTTTCTCCACATGTGCTGCCTCTGGTGCCTTTTCAACAGGTAAAGTGATGTTTTATTTCTCTCTCTCGCTCTTTCCGTCATCTGTATCTGTGTTATTCCACAAGGTTCTCATCCACAAATAACATTGTCAAAGACGTCAGTAAATAACAGTCATTTAATAGATAGAATCACTTGGTGTTCTGGAAAATACATTAATTGTTATTCACCGTTATATCCACATTGGAAAGCTGCACTTATATTGTCGCCTGCTTCCGCAATTCAAGCGGAGCAGAAACGGGAATAGCTGCCACTTTTCCTTTTTTGTGAGACTGCGTCTGGGGTGGAATGAGGTTGAAACAACAAAGAATGTGACTCAGTGACTCTGGAGTGGAATAAACTTGGCAACAGGAATTTCCAGTGTATTACTGAGGCATTATATTTTTCGAGAAGCTCATCTGAAGGCAAGAGGGGGGGAAACAAAACAACAACCTCTCACTCGAGGATAGAGCTGTGGCTTTCAGTTGAAGAGCAGCTCTCTGGTGAGATCTGCCCGGTCTGTGCGGGGCTCAGCGAGGACCAATAACCTCATGTTAATCCCCCGAAGGCCCATCTGGTGTGTGTGTCTCTGCCACACTGCCCTCCTTCACAACTGTCCATATTTCAAATCCCTCGGCGGCCCTTTGCGCCAGCTTGCCCCCTCTTACCAACCCCAGTGTTGTCGTTTGAAGTGTCCCCACCTCCATCTCGGCCTCTCTCCTCCACCTCTGACATTATAATCCACCCATGTCATTGTCTTAAGCCTGAGCTGTTGAAAGCCGTCTGCCTGCTATTACACTTTTTTCTCTCTCTCTCACTCTGTGTACCCTCGTCATCATCTCCTCCACTCCTTCCTGCAGCCCTCTTTCGCCATCTCTGCTCCTGACGCTCTGTTGTTATCCCCGTCACACTGTGGCATGATGCTAAATAAGTAACAGAAGATGGTCCAGAATTTGTTGTCTCCCGATTGGTGTTGTTTGTGTGTGGGGGGGTATAGATGTGTTATAGGGTTGGACATGATGGCACGTCACATGTGTGTTAGTGGCAGTTGATAGGTCACCGCCAAACAGCTGTCTTTCAGGCTGTCTGTGTTTCTGTCCGTCTGTCCACAGCGTGTGTGTTTGTGTGTGTTCCTGTGAATATATGTGCATGTTTGTGTGACTGACAGTGACT
This sequence comes from Platichthys flesus, assembly GCF_949316205.1. Taxonomy (NCBI): domain Eukaryota; kingdom Metazoa; phylum Chordata; class Actinopteri; order Pleuronectiformes; family Pleuronectidae; genus Platichthys; species Platichthys flesus. Next base: position 21,262,837 of record NC_084955.1, on the reverse strand, counting down.
CTCCCTCTCTAGTTGTTAACGGGTTATTTAGAGGTTGGATTTAATGCTGTTGATGCACACTCTGCCTGTGTCGCTAATATTTCCCTCGTGTCTGTTCCCACCACATTTTCCTTTGTCGCGGTTTGATGTTCTCCCTGTTATTGCCTCATGAGAGCCCTCAGGAGACTGTTAATGCTCTGCAAATGTCATAATGTGACAGACCCTGTTATCCAAACTGGCTGTCTGCTGTTAATGTCTAATGCAGTACTGAGAATGTCTGCATCTGTTGTGCTGGTGCATCTGAGTGCGATGCCTGTAGCTGGTTTCTACCTCGACTGAGTGTTCAGATGGAGCCCGGAGATTATGAACTGATTAATTTGCAAGGGAAGATTTCGGGGGGGCCAAAGGAGAGGCGATGGCAGTGAGCTAAGCATCTGGGATTATCCTGATTTAATGGTGGGAATAAAGCGGCCTGTGGTTCGCAATCCGCTTTCCATCCGCACAGATCTCCTTCACATTGACGTGTGATGTCACGCTGTGGGAACCCTGCAGGGTAGAGGGAGGGGTGGGGCCACCGGGCCACCAGAAAGCAGCGACCGCAGATTCAACTGCTGCCGTTCACTTGACTGGACTTTTCTTGAATTTCCTCGAAACTTAGGAAACTTGAGTTCAAATAGAAGTAGTTAGTTACAAAACCAGGAGCTGACTAAGAGTCAGATTAACAGTTTAACACTCACAGGCAGAACTGTACTTTCATTAGACCCAGACCGATATGGATTTTTGAGGCCGATGCCAATACAGATATAAGGGAGTAATACATGTCTGATTCGGATATATTCAGTGATATATTTTAAATAAAACAATTTGACAAGGATTCTAAGAAGTCATCACACACACTGCATGTAAAGCCATTTAAAAGCTGCTAACATTACTATTTGATAACGTTATCCTTTAACCAGTGTGAACGTTTTCCCAACGTGACAAGATTGTGTCTTCTACGTTTAACTGGAGTGAGCACAGGGTCTATAAATCCCTCACTGTCTTCAATCTAAACAGACACTGGTCGTCCTGTGTGTTGTCTTGACTTTGAGCTCCAGGCCTGAAAGGTTGATTATACAACAGGAAGGTTCCGTGATGGATAGACTCTGACTCTGGATTGACGAGTGTTAATAAGTGAAAGCTGATCTCATCCTCCCCAGAGCTAACATTAAGCACTGCCTGTCTTTATATACATAGGGTTGGGAACTGAATCTCGGAAACTGTGCATCGGTCTAGTCCAATAATATTTTTTTACCATTTTGGAATCGAAATGGGGAATCGATAAGCACAATTGGAATCAGAATCCATACAATTTAAACTATACCCAACCCTGTGTGTGTGTGCATGATATAACCTCAATCTCATGTTCCGATAGCGAATATTTCACATTTTAAAACATACTTCCACTCCTACCTTTGCTCGACCGGGTAAATTGGGGTATGTCTCTGCAGATGTTGAGCAGCACCAGCAGCTGTTCTCTCCTTCCATCTCCATGATTCTTTGCCGTGTGTTGTGCCGCGGGTGGAAAATGTCTTGCAGTGACTGAGTCTCATGCTTGTATTGAGCATCCGTCTGCAGACTCGCTCTGCACTGTTGGACATGATTCTTGTGTAGGAGGTAAAAAAGGTTATTGGTGTTTCGAGTCAGTGGCAAAATAAGCAATGTTCGATTTTCTTATCCACGACGGATATTTCAAAACCAAACACATGATTTGACAGAAGCACAGATGCACTTTGAGGCACAAGGTCCCTGTTTTGTCCTTCTCCTATTCACATGTTCTCGCTCTGTGTCACCTTCACTCTCCTCCTGTGAATGATTTGTGACACAGCAAAAGAAACGATTCGACAATAATATGAAACACATGTTGTCTGTCTTTGGTTTAGCACCGGTTGCAGATGGTTTGTGTTTAATGCCTGTAAGTGTGTGTCTTTTACTTTGTGTCTTAGTGTATATGTGCATGTCTTTGTGTGGGTGTGCGTGTTTTTCCTTTCTTTTTTACTCCTGCAGCACTCTGTGGTGTATATGTATGGGTGTCATGTGATTAGCTGCTCTCTGCAGCTGGCCCATGTATGCACACCCTCGGGCGAGAGAATTCAAAGCAGTCGTTCCGTGCAGGAGTCCTTGAAATCCACACAATGTGTCCACTATTGAAAGATGTATGATTAACTGCTCTATATTCCACCTATAGATAGTGATGAATACCCCGAGGCACAGTGAGGTATGTGCCTGTTCTCGCTCTCACTCGATGAAGCAACAAACTCTCCCCTTGTCACCTTGAGTGTCTCCGGAGAGGAGCGGTCCAGCTGTGACACCCTATTACTGCATGTCTGTGACACGTTACACCTTTTTGTCTCTTACGCGATGATCCCAGCATGTGTCTTGGAGGCTCGAGGAGAAAAGGTTCTGCGCAGTCATCAAGCTCAGATTTTCTTTATTGGAGGGGGTAAGCTGCAGACAGGAACAGCTGATAGGGGAGGAAGGAGCGGACAGGATTTCCCAGGTGTCTCTCTTTCCCCCAAAGAGCAGAGTGTTCTGTCGGCAGCGAGGAGTCTTCCAGGTGGTTTTATGTTTTTGACCTCAGCTGCTCCAACAGGTTGAAAATGTGTTTTTATGAAGCTGGGATAATTTCCCTGCTGCTGAACCTGAGTTAACGCGATACTTCACTTTGGATTCAGACTTTATTAGTGGCCATTACTCCGCCACATGAATAAGTTCTGCACTAATCCTCTCCAAAGGCTCCTCTCTTTTAACTACTCTACATATCCTTACTTCAATGTGACGACTTTCAAAGAATCCTCATCCCTAATTAGTCCCCGTATTGTTGGCAGCAACAATTGAAATATTCAGGGGATCACATCCCTGCGTCTGCTCATCTCTCTTCTGAATCTGATAAAAGTCTTATCACGAGGGCAGCCCTCACTTTGCAGCTCTCCTTCTCTTCAGATCCCTTTCCTCAAAAACTGATTTTAATCTTATAGGAATTTGTACCTGCAGTGGGGGAGGGGAACTCTCTGCAGCGCGGCTGTCGTCGACCATGGTTGATTAGGAAGAGGGAAATTGCGTGTCATAGTTAATGAAATGAAAATGTTATCACTGTGTGTGTGGGTGTGTGTGTGTGATCTGGGAGATATGGTTCAATCCCCTGTGGAATGACTTTGCTGTCTCAGCAGATGTGAAATATGTAATATATGACTTTAGATAACTGCACATGAGAAAAATCCACTTAATAGTGATGATAAATCGCTTCACTCAAATCAATTGATGAAAGCTGCTATTTTTGGACATATTGTGCGGCAGGTTTATTGTTATCTGTTGTGTACATCTGTCTGTCACAGTGATAAAGTTATAATCCAATTTGGATTAGATTTGGTAAATTGTTCGGGGGTTGGGTCAGGACTTGTGATATTGATTTTTATATTTTTGTATCAATCCATCAAGGGTCAAGGTCATAGAACAAAGTTTGAGAATACAATTGAAATGGCCTTGAATTCAGTTACAGATTGTTGATAATAAAAGCTTCACCACATATATGCCCACAAAATCAATATGTTGTACTCAGCAGGCCTCAAAATCCCATTTTACACTGGGATTATCATTGTGTTATAATTGCCTGACTGCATTCCTCTTATATTTCTATGTTATACAAATAAATCAATAAATTTCCCCTGTGCTTTAAGATTAAATCTTTAAGGTTCAAGGTTATATATTTTAACAGCTTATATTAAATGTGTTGCATTAAGTCCAGATGTAGCATCTGAGCTCGTTTCTAGTTATCATGTGTATCAGGTTTTCGTTTTCACCAGATTCTGCTGAAACAGAATATCGCTGCTTGTCTGGCCTTTTCATTTCTAACTAATGGTTATTGTTTCCATCAATTCATTATTTTCTTCATCTTTAAAATGTCAGAAGAAAATATTTAATCCTTTTCCAGAGAACAATAACAAATCTGCACAATTTCTAAAATGCTTTTGCCTCGAATCTGACTCAATCAATTAGTTGGTTATTGAAATACATTAGCTGCTGATTCGTTCCCTGTAACTCATCAGCTAATTCAATCACACTTATTCACAGTATTCATTTTAGCTTTATCTCTCATGTAGGATTCACTTACACATGACATATGGAATCTCTCAAGCACATGTTGAAAAGAGCCATTAGGATGCCTGGTGTTGCTGATAACTTATCACATTATCTGTTGAGTCATGCTATAAGCATTTCATTTAATGATCAGTATTCGACTTTTACATATTACTGTAATTTGACCAGCAATCAACAAATGTACATGATATGTTATGAATTTAAATGCATTTGCGGATGGAGTTGGTGTACAGGTGTTACCAGTAAGCATGCACCCACATTATAAAGTGAAATATCCTAATTGAACATGTTTATTTACATTATGTTATTAAATGTGGCCTGTAGCAGGGAATCTATCACAGTAAAGCACAACAACCTATAGGCAGAAGCTTCTAAACAGCAGCTCACTGTATCCCTGTGGTTGTTCTCTGTGAATAATAAAAGAGGAGGGAGGTGTTTTGCGTGGCTGTTATAAAGAGCAGGACTTGATGTCGCTGTTGTCCTTGCTTTGTGGTCCTGTGTTCGTAACAGGGTGAGTGACGGAGCAGAAAATGATGCTGCAGAGTGAGGTCTACATCGGGGGGCTCGGTGAGGTTAAGAACCAATGAGGTCTAGTCAATGGGTATGGCCTGTGTGTGTGTGTGTTTGTGTTTGTGTGTGTGTTGTACGTCACATATGTAAGACGAGGTGATTGAAAAAACGGAGGTGTGTGCGTGTGTGCGTGTGTGTGTGTCTGTATCATGATGAAAGATGATGGCAGGAAGGGGCCTTGTCGTGCACATTGTGGTTTGCTGTGAAAGAATCAATGCAGCGATGGAATGAGTGATTGTCATCTCGCCCTCTCCCTCCTGAGGTGTAATTACTGAGGTTGGAGTAGCCATGTTTCTATAGGTCGTAATTCCCAGTCTCACTGCCCAGTGCGGGTGATGGCGACCGAGACCACTGGAGCGTATCCACTGTAGTGAAGCTGCAGTCCACATCCGACTTTCATGGATTTAAATTCAATTTAAACTCTGATCTATTTTCAGTTCTGTGTTCATGACTCGCGTTCGGTTGCTGCTTGGTCAATAATTGATGTGTCTTTATCGTGCACTAATAATAATGCGCTCCAGCACATGCAGAGTGTTTCTCATTAACTGGGACTTGGTCATGTTGTCACTTACTGTTTAGCGCTTCTGTCACATTAGCTTTAAGCGGCTCAGGATGAAATGAAGGAGTCTGCAAGCTGCATGCTTACAATATAGTTTATCTTATTTCACTTGAAGAGATGCAGTATACGCTAATCTTAACTCGAATGAACTCATAATGCTCTGTTCACACCAATTCATATTATCGCACCATAGACATCTGATGTAAATAAAACGTCAGACAAATACATATAATTATATAAACATATGCACATACTATCAAAAGGGCCTAAATTATACACTGTATATAAAGAGTATTAGTCCTTAACCCTGTAGTACTACCCATTAGTAACTTGATGCTATAAAAACAAGGTGAAAGATCATGATTGGCCGTTGAGACTGACTTGTGATTGGTCGAGTGTAAGGCTGAGCGATATGGCTTCAAACCAATATCACAATAATTTCAAACTTTTAACTCGATTACGTTTAATGAACGATTATTTTACATCCCACCCCCCAGTGGGGCGTAAACAAGCATCTCTGCTCCCTTGCTCTTTTTAAATCACTCACATGTTGAACTCATCTTTATAAAAACCTTTTTTTATATCATATCTGTAACAATGAAGTGAAATCATCGTGCTACGTCACGTTCTCCTTTTCACCAGCAATGAACCTGTGACCATTTTTGCATTCTGAAAACCTTTCTTTCTCACCAGTTCCTTGATTATCAGGCTGCACATGGCACAACCTACACTCCTTCTTACCATCTGCTGTTCTTGGAGGAACAGTGAGTGAGCAGCATCAGCAGCACAGAGCCTCGGAGTCCTGAATAGAGATGATACTGTAGCTTGCCGTCTCCTGCATAAAGAATTACAGTAGAATTACAGTCACTCAAGCATGCACCAGCTGGTGTGTGTGATGAAGTCGCAGTTCGGATTTGCATTAAATTCAGTGATTCTTTCACGACATCTCGGTGTTGGAGGGATTTTGCAACGTGTCTACGCGTCAATCATCTGTCAAGCCGATACGACAGAGGTTCCCTGCCATTTGTTTGTTTTCTATTAGTGTACAGTGCCTCTCAGATCAGGATGTGTCTCTGCTCCCCTGTGACGAGCTGCATATGAATGAGTGAGCAGCCAAGCAGAAGCGATCCCCTGCTTGCACGCTGTATCCGGCAGCTCACTCACACTCCTTATCCTGTGTACAGTGTGTATATCACTCTGCCTCTCCGCATGTCTGTGATCAGTATTCAGCTGCCGGAGGAGAAAGTGTCACAGGTTGTCTCTGAGCTCAGGGCGGTTAAAAAGATAACGTGAGTGGCTCACTTCCCCTGACTTAATATATGTGGACATTTTGACATTATCAGAACTTCCCTGCATATGTTATGTACATAGAAGTTTGTGTGTGTGTGTGGTTGAGCACAACCATAAAACACTCTGTTCTTTGTCTTATCCTATCGTTTACCAGTATCACAATGCTGAAGAGTCAGCACAGGACACTGGAGGTCACACGTTTGAAAAATCTCTCTGAATAAATCCCAAAAGATGAACTCTACATCCTGTGACCATATTGCAGCAGTGTAGAAATACTCACAAGTGAGCACAGACAGAAGCATAGTCCCTGTGTAGATAATCGTGATATCAAACAGTGTTAAGAGATTTTCAATATGCAGAGTTTAGTGAGGACCACGTTGGTGGGTACTAAAATACTCAGTGAGCATACTTTCGCCAAGATGAAAGTCGTATCCCACCATGTTAAAGAAAAGGAATAGAAATCCTGGATCTCCCCTCCACAAAAAAATGGGTTCTTTCTGGGGTCATGCCTAAGACCTCCATACAATTCTGTTGGAAATGGTTTAGCAGATTTCATCTGAACGTTTCTTTAAGAGAGTCCAGGCCTCGTCAGGAGAGTTCCTCCTGATTTTGAGTTAACTCGGAATCACTCTGACAAATCAGAGGACAATCTGATTGTGTTGCTGGGCTGATACTAAACCTACAGCCATCACATTTACATTTACATTACATTACTGTATATTTATTCATAGAGCGCTGTGACGATGGCAGCCTGAGTGGAATAATAGATGGGGCTAATGCATTTTACTTAGAGTTGGATGGAGGAGCAGAATCAATAGGAGCTGCAGCCCTTTCACTTTGTGCAGGGAACGTATCTGGATGCGAAAGCGACAGCGTTAGCACTGGGATCAAGTCGAGGAGCAGCGGGGATGGAATATCGTTTCCTGCTTGTCTTTGATTGAATAATTGACACATATCCTCACACGCATACTGTACAAGCCCTGACCAGACGTTACATGAGTGATCCAGCTGGATGAGTGGAGGGCAGCAGCAGCAGGCGTGTGTGGGCTTATTGCTCAGACAGGCGTTCTCTAAAGGCCCCTCTCTTCACTTCAGGGCTGATGTGGTCTAGGCCAAAAGGGAACAGGGGCCGTTTTCCAGGAGCGGAGCATAAAGCTCACAACTCCATAGGATGCACAGGAATTCAGTTGAGACACTAGAGAGAGGAACTGGTGGGCGGTGGAAAAAGTAGTCCTATGAATTTTCAAGCAGAATTTTTTTAGAACCTTTACATTTATTCATTTTTTTCCTGTTTGTTTATGCAATTTAAGAAGTATGAAAATGAAACACAATAGAGCAGTACATTTTCAGTACATGTCTTCTTGAGATTCAGCTTATCAGCAACATGTATTTACCTTCTGTTTTGATCCACTCAGTGTTTCCTAGTTGTTTTTTTTGGGTCAGTAACATTTTATTTCCGTTGTTTCCTCTCATTTGTCGTCTTCCCTGTATCCTGCTCTTTTTAGACTAGTCAGCAAATCAACTGTGTTTAAATGTCAGACTCTCACAGAGCGACTCCCCCCCCTGGTCAGGATTTTACTCCTTCATTTGAACTTTTGCTCTTGGTTTGGGGATGTGTGTGCGTTTGTGTGTTTTTTCTTCCATTTAACAACCAGTAAAGCCACTCAGCCTTTTCCACTGCTTCCCTATCCATGCTCCCCCCTCCAGGCCATGTAAAATGGCTCAGGTGACCTCACCATGATAGAGGTCCTTCCGTGTCTTGAGGAACCCTCTGCCAGCCGTAAGGAGAACACATCAATTCAGGACTACACACGCCTGCACATACACTCATCACTCACCGGGCTGTAAGTCAGGGCCGTGGGGGCCAGGTTCGGACGAACAAGTGTGGAGGCCCAGAGCCGTGAGCGCCTTAAGCAATGAAGATAAATTGTTTTGTGGATGTAGGTATTTATTTTGCTGCTTTTATGGGACTGTGGGGACGGCTGCTCTCTGCTTGTGGTGTTAGTTAATCAGCCTCAGGATGGAAGTGGCGGTATACTTGTGCATTTATGTGTTTATGAAATGCCATTACCTTGGCTGCACAAACACACTTATGCACAAACACACTTATCCCCCCCCCCCGACTCCCACAACGAGGAGCCTGGGTGCAGCCTATAGACTGTGTCACCATGCTGCAGTCGTTAATCTCGGCTCCCTCTGCAAAATGCGACTCTATTTGTACGGTGTTTGTTCAGAGATGAATATGTGGAGTGAATGTGCCATTTTTTGTTTTTTTAGGATAAAGTTTTCCAACAGGAAAAACAGTTTTTTGTTCTTCATTTTCTTATCCTGTATGGATTTTCACCAAACTCAGAAGGATGACTTCATGTGAGTCTTCAGATAATTAACGTTTCTATCTCATCTGTAAAAAGACGTGGTGCAGTCCACAATAAATATTTTCAGAGATATCTTCACAAATAATACAGCTGAAGAGACAATTTGAAGCTTATATCGTTCAGGAAAATATTACCTATCGCATGATATGTGACTTACTAATAAAGACTCCGAATAGAGTTCCAAAATGTATTTTTCAAGGTATCTCGGCATCCTTTAGGATTAAAAACATGTATATATCAAAACATTATTCATAACATATGGTACGATTATGACATCCTCATGAGCTCATGATGTAGTAATGTATTAACTTTCGCAACCTTTATTAATAGAGACATGATCATCACCTATCATTTGTCATATTTTATAAATTATGTCATAATGAAAAGATGTTATCAATAGAATATCGTTCATATTTTTTCATCGGCCCTTCTCTAATTTTTCATTGTGGTGCCAACTCTGTGTCTAAACCCTTCAGCCTATCATATATATGCATTCAGCCTATTAAATATGCCTTTCAATGACCTTTCAATTCTTTAACAGACTCGGTTCCCAAAGGTACAATTAAATCCCCCGGTGCCCAGCGTGCCCCATACGTTCTCTATTGTGTTGTAACTCTTCTCGACTTCTTTATCGTCCTCACATTAAATCGCTTCTAAATCAAATTCCGTCAGCACAGACTTTATTTGACAGTTGGTTTTCAAACATGGTTACGTGGCTCAGCACCGGCGTCTGTTTCACAAGACGGCTTCATCGGCAGCGGTGAAACAAGTTTATTTATTTATATTTTTCCCTGTACATTAACCGTCTTCCACCATCCAGGTGTTAGTAACTGGATTGGATGTGATGTCTGCTAGCCCACTCGAGCGCCCACTCACACATTAGGGAAATTAGTAGTGTCGTCGTAAAATGGAATTGGGCACTCGTGTGATAGTGTGATCAAGGATGAGTTTGTTTATGCATGCGTATGTGCGAACAGCTCCGCAACTCAGCCTTATACTGAATGCTAATTGAGCTAAAGTGATTGATGTTGAAACAAATGTGTTTTCTCTGCATGAATTTTCCTCCCATTTCCATCCTCCACCACACATTCCTCTATCAGATTTAATCCCATGGTTTTTCCACTTTTTTATTCCTCTGGGCTTCTTGTCTTTTAAAGAGTTATTCTTTAATAAGTGGAGCTATTTGTTGCGCTACCAGGTGTCCCTGAATGCATCAGCTCCTTCACACAGAAATACCACTTTCCTCTCCTGTTTTTTAATCTTTTAAGAACAATTTAAAGTCCTGACTCTGGTGAAAATCAAGTTTGTAAACATGTTAGCATGTCCCTGTGTGCCCCTTGACATGATTAAAGTCATATTTTTGTGAGAGGGGCTATAGGGAAATGAGAAAGAAAGGTGTAGAGTCACATTCAAGCCATTTTAAGGGGATTATTTTAAATGGAAAAACCTTGAATATGACATTTTAAAACAGACAGAACAAAGAGAAGTTTAAGGTGTATCCATATTACGCTACTGGAGTGGGACTTCAATTTCTATCCATTTTTCACAGCATCTCTGTAACCATTCTTCAATTTAATTCCAGGAAACGAAGGGAAAATTAGCAGTTTTTCTTTTTTCAAGGAACCCTCTAGTGGAAGAGAGGAAGAAACAAACTGTTACTTGTATTTCATGTATTTCTGTAGAAGCATCTGTGCACATAACCCTGTTGCCTTTGCCGTCTCTGCTATCTCTCTCTGAAGTAAACAAAATAACAAACATAAGAGCTCATAGATGCAAAGAAAATAAAAAGGGCAGACATAAAGAAAATTGCAGACGGATTCCGATCCTCCATTCCTGTGTGACAGTGCATTTTACCACGTCTTGTGTAAGAAGACTGATGAACACTGAAGTCTGGATTCATCAAGCGTTTGTGTTCAAAGTATCTGGGACTCCAGATGTTTCTCTCTCTCTCTGTCTCTCTCTCTCTCAGTCTCTCTGTCTGTGTTTCTCACCCTCTTCCTGCCTCTCTTATTTCCTCTTTTGTCCTCTTTCTAATACTCTCTTTCCTCAGCACTCCTCAAGTTTCCCTTAATATTCATGCCTTCTTTTGAGTTCAGCTCCTGCTCTCCCTCAGTCTATCTATCTCTTCATTCTTCCTCCTCCCTATTTTTGTTCCCTCGTTGAGGCAATCCCTTTGCTTATGTAAAAAAGAAAAATCTAAGATTAGTCTGCAGCTTGAATAATTGTGTGGCTCAGTTTTCCCTGCTCGTCGACACTTTGCGGAAACATGTATGAGGAATGACTTTGAAACGGGGAAGGGAGACTAGCATGGGCTTGTCTCAGGCCTTTTGTCAGTGTGTCTTTTCACAGGGTGAAATCAATGCTAACGTCATCTGCCCTGTATGTCAAAGAGGCCTGATGGGGAATCTTGATGCTCCCACATGAGAGGGGAGAGGGAGGGGAAGCAGAAGTGGAGCAGAGGCTAAAATAGGCCGGCGCTCTGCCAGTATTCACCTTTTTGAATTTCTGTAAAATTTTGCCTTCGACAGATACCCCCTCATGTGGCCAAGACATTAAAACAGGGAACTCCCCTGGGACCTAAACATGTAGTGCTCCAGAGAAACCAGGTTAACTCTGAGCTGTTAGGTTTGAAATGGTTAAAATATCTATTGGATGGGGATGATTTAAGGGCAGTAACAGCTTGAGCTCGACCGATTTATCAGATGCAAGATAAAAACCAGATGATGACATATCGGTATCTGTTTGCTGTTATGAATGCTTCAGGGAATGTCTTCAAATTTGGTTCAAACTTTAACTTGGTTTCAAAGATGAACTGATTAAATGTTGGTGCTAGAAGGTCAAAGGTCAAGGTCAGAATGATATATATTGGATTGCCTGTAGGGAATTTCATCACATCTGCTACAAATCACTTGAATTGACGGATAGTTTGATTAGATTTTAGTGGTCAAAGGTCAAAGGTCATAGTTCGCATCTTTATTGTGATATTGCAAGACTGCTTGAGGGAGACTCTTCCACTTTTGATCAGGTGTCTCTTGGACTCAAACATAACATGATTATGTTTTAGTTGTCAGAGGTAAAGGTTACAGTGACCTTTTATATGAATCTGGGGGAAAAAAATGTAGGAATACTGTATATACACAGAAACTGCACTGGTTGAATGAGGCAGACACCCACAATTCTAGTTATAGATAATATAAGATGTCAGTCATTGATTCGTGGAGAAACTGGAACACTGGCTTGTTACCATTGGACAAAACCAAATTTCTGCCCTGGGCCACCCCAGTGTGTTTTTCTGGCCCTTCTGGTTGGCTTCAATTTGTTTTACAGTTTTGCAAGTCAAAACTGTAAAACATACAAACATAACATAATCAATAAGCATCTCTTAGAATCACATTTCTAAAATCTAGATGCATCTTTTATGCACTTGCAAAGGAAGAGATAGAAGTCTAGAGATTTAAAGCTACATTGAAAATATCAGTGTGCTGCAGTGGCCTCCAGGTTTAAACCACATATTGACCAGTTCTGGATCAGGCCTGAACTTTCACCTCTAATCAATGACCGGTCCGTGAAAACCATCGACCTGGAACAGTGTGTTTGGGTGGTCTGCATCCGGCCCTGATGGCCATTGATCTGCATGAGACAGGACGGTTTCAGAAAGTCACCATGGAGGGCTGTGTGTGAGAATTAAATAGTGATGTGTGTGCTTGTATATTTACATGTTTCCTGCCTAAAAACCGCAGCTTCCAGTTGTTGTTCATCTCCCTCATGGCTGCTCATAGTTTGCACTTTATCATTTCTGTCACATACATTCCCAGCAGGGACGAGGACATGACAGAGCACACATTTATCACACTCTCATTTACCATCTCTGATAAACTGTGTTGCTTTGGAGTCAGCTACCTGCAGCTTCCCTCAGCTGGTAGAGTAAATAATGCAGGTGGAGACGGAGACACCTGCCTCAAACCATCTCCGTGCAGATTAGTAACACCCCCCCCCCCCTCTCCCTACTCCATTCACTTCAACTCTTTTACTCACATTTCCAATCAGACTTGTACTTTGTATCCTCCTCTTTGTTTTCCCTCTTTGTCTGCGTGTCCTCAGACACACACACAGGCGTTCCCACACACACACACACACACAGTTTGGTAATAACCAAAAGCCCCGGGGTGTGATCACAAAAGAGTGAAAGAGAGAGAGGACTGTAATATGAGTCTTTCTGGGACTTATCAGCGTTTTACAGGGACACTGCCACAGGAGTGAGGAAGAATTTGAATCCCCAGCACAGCGGATAGGGCTGCATGCACTTGGCAAACATCCGACTCAACAGTATCTGCTGACTAAAGAAGCTAGCCGCGGCAGAGGAGTGTGTCATTGAGCCGGCTAAACTCAAGGCTTAAACCACTGAATGGCCATACATTGAGTTTCTGTCTTTTCTAAGTCATAACCACTGCCTGTCTGTGGTGAGTCATTCGTGCAGATGACAGATGGCGAGTTACAGGTCTCTGCTCCTTTTTATATATACACAAATATTACCTGCCAAATGGAAATTACTTTTCCATTTTCTGTACAGTGTACCACTCTACAAGCTCATCAGATAAACCAAAATAGAAGCAGGAGAGTGGAGATGAGATGAGAATAAGACAAGGATGGGAGAGAATGGAAGAGGAGATTGAAAAATGGGCATGCTGGGAAAAATAAGAGAATAAAAGTGGGCAAGCACGGACGAGGCAAGAAAAAAACAGGACGAATAACAGAAACCAATAAAAATAGAGAGGATCAGGAGGTGAAACAATAATCTCGCGCAAAACAGCCAAGATGGACCCCTCGATTGGTTTAAACTTCTCTCTCCGTCTCTGAGGATCCTCTGTAATGGCCACGCGCAGACAAGCAAGGCGCTGCGCTGACTCTAACTCATTTTCTCTCGCTCCCACGACACATTTTAGGAGGTAGAATGGATTTAAACTCGGGCGGAGAAAGCTTTTCTGAGACACATAACTACTTTACCACCATGTTCCTGGTCTGCGGCGGCTGGAGAAAACTCGGGGGAGCGACGAGGCCTGGATGCGGTGGTAGCTCTCCTCGCAGTGGCTTAACTTAAAGATGAGACGTGTTTTTTAGTTGTGATTCTTGTACGGAAATGTGTGTAATAATTTAAAGCACATTAAAAGAACTAAAGCCGTGTCATTTATGCAGGGACATTTGCCTTGTCTGACAAGCTTTAATCCAAGGTCCTTGCTCTGTCCTAGCTGCACATGCTTTCAGCGAGTGGAGCTGCTCTGTGCACACATAGACTTTTCATATTCAATATTTATTCATCTTTTCTGCCACATTATGGCACTTTAAGTTATTTACATGCATCTATTTGGAGTGTTTTTTTCTATTAGCGGCGGAAGGCTTCTTTTTTTCTGTTTGTGAGCATCATAAACAACATCAGTGTCACAGGGAGACAACACCACGGGTACAGCCCCCCCGAGGGAGTGAGGAGGTGTAAATAACACAGCAGGAGGTTCCTAAGCTTTGGATTGAGCCAGTTTTGATAACCTAATACGACTTTAGGGCATCAAACCTGTAACTAATCTACATTTTTAATTGAATTAATCTGTTTTCTGAATTTAAATATGGGAAACACAGATAGGTCGTATATTTACCATTTTACAGTTTGTACTTGTCTTATAAGTAATTATAATAAATTGTATTTATGTTGCACTTTTCTTATCACACAAAAAACAAAAAAGGTATTATACATATTGCATTGAATAACAAAAGTGTACAGTTACATTCTTATGCAATAACAGTTTGCGTGGGTGTTCAGAGAAAAATAAGGAAGTTGTTGCAACAGCTTTATGCTATTTTTAGACCACTATGTGTGAAACTGTCAATCAGAGTTTTCCATCATTTCTCGTTGAGTGTTGAAACACCTGCAGAAGAAGAAAGAGAAGTTGCACATGATTGCAACATGGTTTCCAACAGAGATCTCCCCATGTCAGAGGAGCGGGAGATTTATAATGGAATCTCCTCCTTCCCTTTCTCATAACAACGATCTGTTGTAAGAGGGACTTCTGCTCCCTTTCGTGTCCTTTTCTCTTTGAAGCTTTTATTCGTGTGGTCTTCAGCCTTGGACAAGAATCAGGGTTGAGGACAAAAATGAGATATCTGTTACAGAAAATCCCATGTCTTACAGTTTCCATCTTGAAACCACTCACGTGAACTCTGCGCCTTTTGGGGTTTTATCTCTTTCTTCACTTTGTTCCACTCTGAAATGAAGCCGTCTAAACTCACCTGTTTACTCACCTTTCAAGTACCAACAGAACTACATCACAACCTGACCACAGCACGTTACTGCGCTCAGGAATCAGGCAGCGCTTACAAACCTGCTCCCCATAACCTCTGTCACCCCCGTCTCTCAATACTGTCCCAGCATCCGCTGAGTAATAGGTGTTATCCGAGTGGTCCAGGAGGTTAAACAACAGTGTGGGTCTTAATGGGAGGAAGACACACTTATTGTGGACCTCCTAAGTTGTTTTTTCTCAGATACAGTAACGTCTGATGTGATCAATCTCCCCCCCACCTCCAGGTTTATTTCAGATATTATACTGCAGATGTAAGTGGTCAATAAAACCCTGCAGGCTTTACACAAGGCTTTAGAGCTTTAACATCGAACCAATCATACAATTTAATTTGCTGCTCTAAAAATATATCTATATAATATCTGCGGCTTTGGTTAAAAAAAAAAGGCCACTGACATTTCAAATGTCGTCGTTGGAAATCCATAGATTAAACAGAACCAATCAATTTCTCATGCTGGATTTAAAGTTTAGGAAACATGATTAGATTGACGCTATTTTAAAACCTAAAACCTTTTCTCTCTATGGTCGTTGAAATTCAACTTGTTTTTTCATTCCCTCTTAATTCTGTCGGCAGCAAGGTCGGTTTGCTTCATCGATAATTATGGAAGCTATCAGGATGGAAATAAAAAATCTAATCTTCGAGATTAATTCAACTGTCTCCTCATGAAAAAATATATTACAATATGCATAAAAAGTTTATCTTAAGTCACGACAGCCTGGGATGTATTTTGGTGAATATTATATCGTTTAACTGGACTGCTCTGACTTCAGTGGGTTAGCCGGATATCTCATATTAGTTCTATAAAGAAATATTGTGTTGACAGATGAGGCCAAGGGAGAGCACTGATTAGTCCACAGTTTGTAGCAGTTGTCTGGTTAGTGATATCAGCCTCATTCTTATCAAGTTCACACAACACATGATATATATCTGGAGTTATGCTGGAGCAAGTCAGCGTGACTTGCTCGAGCCAAGTCGAGCAAGTCACGCTGGCCCGATGCAACAACTTGTTCACATCGTAGTAACACAGACAAATCAACGACGCAAGTAAACAAGCTGACATCAGACTATTTTATATAACTGTAAATGTGTCAGTCAATACGTCACCAAGAATGCTGATTGTTACATAACAGCAACGTTTGTCCATTAGGAAGCACACACAGCTTCAATCATCCTATTCAGTATGCGGCTTGGTCACAGTTCAAAACTAGAAGGGCCCTCAGTAGAGCTCATACGTCCACTAAGGCCCAACAAGCTGCATCAAACTCCCTGTGAAAACTTTGAAAATGTTGAAAAAGTAACAATGTGATAGTGAAAAAGAAATTGTTCCCTGTTCAGGATCCTCACCACAATTGAATAGGTTCCTGCCTGACCTAAACCTCCATCCTTCCACCGAGTTCCTAGATAAAAACATAGCTTATTTGGTGGAGGTAAGAAATAATATCTAGAAAGTTGACACCATGGCAGAGGAGTGAATCATGTGTGGATCCTTTTTCAGTCTCCTCCTGGCAGATGTCAGGCAGCTCGTGCCATATCAGCCTCATTTCTTGTCAGGTTGAAACATCAATTGGATTGTTTAGATGGGATTGTTGTGCCGAGCCAAGCTGAGCGTGTCTTGTTGGAAATTGTTTCTTTCAGAACAACTTGCTTCTGGTGTTATTTCTTTTTTTAATTATTATGTAACCCCACAGCAAGATACCAGAATCGCTGATGATACAGAAACGGAGAATAGAAACGTTTTTCAACCAGAGAGCTCGGACAGCTCAATTCTTCAACTTCCTGTATGTTGGTTAATTGGACAAATTTCTTTAAAAGTTACAAACTAATCTATAGCATCCACATCTATATTCTTTACTTCTTGATGTTGGGAAAACCTCAGCGGATCGATAATTACCGAATATCAGTATTAACATCAAATATCAACAGCACATCAATCAATGTGTTATATAGAGCCGGAGGTGTCAGTGTTAATGAGCCCGACATGCAACCTATTTTAATCACATTGCATATTAAAATCACAGCCACGTGCATGACAAGCTCATTAAACCATGTCAAATTTCCTCTTTAAGTTTAAACCTATGTAAGAGACGCCATATTGTTGTCACTCCTTCACTCTGACCTTAATCTGTGATAACATGAAAGTGATTATCTGTTTCTGCAGATGTCTCTGCATTCTGATTTGAAATTCTTAAGACGTCTACTGATGTGATAATACCCCGTGATCCGCTCACAAGCTTCTGCTCCTGCTTTTTTTCACTGGAGATGATATTTTGGGTGTTTCTTAGATGCATGTGGAGGCAGAGGGATGCTCAGGCTCCTGCTTGTGAATTTGGCGGAGGATGAGTGGGGGGGTATATTGTCTGAGTATTGAAATTGGCTCTTTTCTGAGTTTTGGATTTCATTAAAGTGAGAGAATTGGGCTGTCAAGACCGTTCTGCCAAGGTGACTGATGTCTCGCTGCTTCCTCAAAGCCAAAGGGAGGGAATAACTTTCCTCATTCTGCATTTATGGCTCGACTAAAATGCATCACACATTTTAAATTACTGCCGTCCGATAATGATAATACATTAAAAAGAACTCAGAGAGGTTATTCTGCTTATCTGTACACGTGGCGTCTGCAGGCCTTGTTATTAAATTACAATTTAGGAAGTCTGTTGGTCTCTATTCCCTCTAATGTGCTGCAGAGCTCTGCTGTTTCATCCATTTTATTAAATGCTTCTTTCATGATTTATGATTTAGAGGGGCCTGGAGAGTTGGGCATTCGCTGGTTGTTGTTTCTGTTCAGATAAAGAAGCAGCAGTCAGTTTGTGTTTGGAATATAATAAACTCCAGCGTTAGTTTTGTCTTAGTCCTGCGTTGTACCAATCAAATTAAGCAAAGGCACAAACTTGTTGCGTGCAAATCGAGTCGGAACTGTAATAAATATATTGGATTCATCTGTAGATGACATTTTCAGAGGGAAACAACTTCACCACTGAAAAAGTTCGGTATCCACATAATTCTTTCTTTCAGCTCTGAGGATTCACTGATTTAAGATGAATGTTTGCCAGGTCGATGCACTCCTGACATCGTGGAGTTCAAAGGCTTGACTCGGAGTTTGCACATTCAAATGTGAAAATGAAGGTGTTTCAAAGCTTCCCCACTGAGTAGGATGAGGTCCGGGGAGTTTAAAAAGTGGTGTGAAGCTCTGACACTGTGAGAAGCTATTAGTCCATGTGTCTCTTCACATGAGGATTTACACATAAGACTCAATTATTAATGCTTTAATTTCAGTGTTATCATGATACTAGAATTATTTCTTTGATATATTTTTCTGCTTAAACATCTCTATACAAATACTGAAATGATAGCGTCTGAGTCAAACCTTAAATTATTGTTAGAACTATTAAAGTTAAAGTTGTTTATTTGATTTTAATAATTATTTTATTTATTTACTATCATTCAAGATGTGTTTGAGGAGCTCAAAAAAACTAATATTTGACATTTCAGCTTGACAATCGAACAAACAATAATTTATTTATTAATTATCAAATTGTTCCTGAAGTCCAATATTTTACTTGAGTTCATTAATCTCTCTTGGAATCATGGACATTTCGAGCCTCTTGTTTATCTTCTCAATATCAGTCCATTTTATGACTGTTTATTGTGTATTTATATAGTTTATTGTCACAACTTTGCAGATCCTGCAATGATGTTTTCCTGAAGTCGTAAAAAGAATAGCTGCAAACTCTCAAGCTTGAACTGACAAACATCATAAACTGATGATAAAAAAAAGGTTTCCTCCCATTGACAGATCACTGCAGCCGTCATTCAAATTTCTTAAACAGACGCTGTTCTGGAAACCTGCTGCTCATCAACCTCGTCTTCCATTGATCACCTTGACAGTGTCGCTCACTGGAGTCGTGTTTACACGTATGAGTCCCTGCAGGCCCACGACAGATCAAAGTGAATGTCAGGGCTGATTCTGCTGCTTTGTCTCTCCTCCTGTAGTCGGCTGTCTGAGGAGTTATCTGTGACTTCATGTCGCAGTGCTGCAGAATCTGCAGAATGTCCTGATGGTCAGATCCTCACAGGAAATCCTGACACTCTTCCTTAGTGGTATTGTTTTGGAGTTGACAGTCATGGAAGTAGATTCTTCCACATTCTGTCATACTCTGTGCTCCAAACAGTCATCCAGGTGAAACAATGATGAAACACACAGTTGTCTTTTGCACATTGTGACAGTTGGTCGTTGTTTTTAGACCCGACAGGGATTAAATCAGAAAATGACACCTGGCAGGATTTACACCATAACAAAAAAAAAACAGGTCAACGGTCTTCCTGTGAAAATGCAGCTCCGCTCATCTTACCGCGACAAATCTATTAATGGTGCTCTCCCTCTCTTTGTCTCCCTGGTGCTTTCGAGATGGACCTGATCTACTTGTCTCTCTCTGAAAATAACCTGATAAAACCTTTCCTCCAGCTGCCACAGAGCAAGAAACAACACCTACAGTGGAATTGCTGCAAGTTTTCCACAGGGGGAGCTTGTGAATTCATTTCTTAGAAACCTTTGGCGCTCACTATCTGCACCAGAGTCTGTGTGGTTTCCAGAGAGGAACCACAGATTTCCAGGCCGCCCACTCAAATTGGCAATTTCTGGACAAATTGCTCCCCACTCCTTTTCCCTGCCCTTCTGTCTCCACTCCCTTATTTCGTCACCTTCCTTACAGTTTTGTAATGACAGGCTTAAAGCTCTGTAATGGTTTTGTATTTACTTTCTGCACCATCACTGCAATTTCATCACCAGTTTGTTTTTTAGGAGGGAGAACAGTAAGGGGGAGACAGCAGTTAGGTGGTTTTCTTGTTGAAGTTCGGGGGAGAACTACATTTGTTGGGAAACTTACTGTTACTCCACTAAGTTAAGAGACCGCTTGAGTCTCAGATCCCATCAACTTCTCTGGCAGGGTCTGTTTTTTTTATTTTGTAGCAGCAGCTTGGAGATCCAAGGAAAGTGAAAGGATTAGAAAGTGTTTGACTGGAGCCCTGAGAGTTCCTGTGCAGACAAACATTAGTTTGGAAGAGACCGGTTGAATGCTTGAACTAAATAGGAGCTCTTTTTTTGTTTTGAAACAATCGTTAGTCTAGTGATTACCAATACATTTAGTGGAAGGATGGGGAATGGGTCAGAGAGGAAACCATTAAATTCTGACAGAAGTTTGATTTAATTTACTTGGACAATTGGTTCTTGGTGGAGGAGTGTTGTCTACATGCCATTTTATATATTAATTTCATCTTCATTTGATTATTTAAAACTTGCTCTACGGTCAAACCTGAGTTAATTGATTAATTAAACACAGATTGAAAACTTGTGATTAGCTTGTAACGTTTTGAACACGTAGGTTAGAAGTATCCAGACACAGAGGAGTGTTATACATTCATTTGAAGATGTGTATCCCTTCACCTTGTAAAGTCCAAGATTCATCCTCCTTTTTGCTCTGTTTTGCCAACACTCTCTGGATCAGCTCGAGCTCATTGGCCAAACAGAGTAAGCTAAAACAAAAATAAAAGTTGTGGGCTGTCAGAACAGAACAATGAGTGGGAAAATGTTTCAGGGAAACTGCTGAGTCTGGGTTTATCACTGTAATCGACCCATTTTGCATTTCATCTTTCATCATTTTATCTATTGGGAAAAGAAGATTTAGTGCAGACCTCGAGGAAATCACTGAAGCAGCAGTTTGTGTGATGCTCATTAGTCACTGCCGCGGAAATTGATTGACGAACTCAAAACACCAAGCCTCAAAAACTTCCTTAGTGGAAACAGTTCTCTGGTAGCGATGACCGATGCGACACACATCAAAAAGAACTTGAGCCTCTGACTTGACATCTGCTGTGCACCTGCCACAATGTCGCCAAGTTTCTCTGCCGTCTTGAAGTCTAAAATACCATTCAGATTTTTAACTTCCTATGGGTTAGTTTCAAAGCCAAAGTGTGTTCTTGTCACGACACCATTGTCACATCTCCCTTTTCTCCCCATTGCTCATCGTCCGCAGGCTCTGCTGGGGCCGTTTAGGGCAGGTCAATACTCCAGGTCCACCTCCATAACAATTCAAGACCCGGGTCCAGATATTTTAACGGGCTCCTTGTGGCGATTCCCCCTCTCTTGGAAGGAATGAATCTTTGATGGCGCTTTGGAACTCGCACAACCCACCAGTGGCCAGCGCTTAGGAGACGACTTGGCACCGGCCACATATCTCTCCTAATGATCGGTTCTGGAGAGAGCGGCGAGGACACCTGCCAGAGAGAGAGAGAGATCCAGGAAAGATGGATGTGCACATTTTGTACAAACAGCATAGGTGAATTTGTACCGTGAAGACAATAACTGATTTTGATTTGACTAGATTATACGTTTTATATGTGATTAGACTGTATTATGTTATTTATTATGTACAAATTGCTGGCTTGAAAAAAACACAGAATAACATCTTTTAAACATGATGGAAGCTCATTCTTGATGGAAACCTGAAGAACTGAAGCTTACGGCATGAATCCAAGCATCCTCATCAGATTGGCTCTCAGTGTGTCTTGCAGATGGGGGGAAGCATCTTTGAGTGTACTTAAGCCTGCTGACTCAATTATTTTTAATTACAAGGACTATAAGGACATATGCTAATCAGGAGTCTGTTGTGATTTTTGTTGCACGCTTGCTTTGCAAATTTTGTAGCTTTTGTGAAAACTCCTCCAAATGACTGCACAGTAACTTTTGGAGCAAGGAGCGAAGCTGTCTTTCAAGATATCTGGTGTTTTTTGCAGCAATTTAACTGTTCTGCTGATCAGCTTGTGTTGATACCACACACTCATTAATTCCATGCATGAATGATCTGCAGCTCAGTGACGGCTGTCCAACCTGGGCTTCTGTGTTTGGATTGGGTTGTAAGTGACCACCAGTGTGGTGCTGAATCAGAATGAGACCTCACCGGCCCTTAGAGACCTACAAGGCTCAATGAACATGAATGGTGTGTTAATAGTCAGGAAATTACTGTGCTCTAGGACTCGTGTTTAGTTCTGGAAGAAGAAGGAGGAAATGTGTGTATATTAGTTTTTGCGGTGGAGTTGGAAAGAGTTAAGGTGGGAAGTTCAGGGGGAAACAGTGGGAAAGCTGATTCTGTGTTTGCGCTGCCAAAGGTCCCCTTGGTTTCAGGTGATGACACAGCACCTCATTAATGCAGCAGCGTCTCCGGGCTGCCATGCCGGGATGCTGGGGTGTGATTTATTATCCCAGATCCACCCGAAGCCTCCACAGATTAAAGGGACGCCTCGTGGAACCAAATATAACATCTGCATTAGAAAACGTGCAGGGTGGGAAAGTGGCAGCCACTTGATGGGTTTTCTCTGTAAATAGAGGCTCCTTGTACAAGTGGTATGAAGTGGTCTGTGTTCTTTTTAGCTTGGGAAGATGTGGTGCATTGTTTACTTTGATGTCAGTCAGGGTTTTCAATGAAAACCATATTAAATACAGGATTCCTAAATGAGCTTCAAGAAGTTGTCTACACTGCATCTTTCATGATCCATCTTCTGCTCTGCACCTGTTGTACTCTAGATATCGTCTTCTGCTCTATCTTAAGCATATTTTTTATGTTTCTTTGATAAAATTTGCCTCCATACTTTATTTTATTATATCTTTTAGTTCCTGAGCATTATCCCTGTCATGTAAAAACAACCGAGTCACTAAATCGTCCCAGTTTGAAAGAAACTCAGGATCAAATTGATCGAATGAAAACAGTTAAATATTCAAAAGCTTACTGATGGATAGCAAATTGTTTCATTCCACCCTGTTATCAGATGTGACATGGAAGTGATTAAGGCTGAGTGCTTTTTGAAATAGCTGCCCCTGCTGTTGTATAGTTCGATTTCAAAGCAACAAAACCTCAATGTCCAATATTGTGATTGCTTTTTTTTTTTTATTAAACCAAACTTGTGCAGTTAGTATACAAGGTCTTAGATAAAGCATGTTGACTTGCATGAGCTGTTTTTCTTTTCATCTTTAGTAGGCTGCTGGAATCAGAATTATGTTTTTTGACACGATGGATGGAAATGTGGAAACTTACTGAGCGGAGAGTTGGGAGTGCTTCTGGTCTCATACCACATGCTGCTTGATGGATGGATGTTGTCTGAAGTTCCAGACGGTACCATAAGTGTGTACACTTTCAACATGGATGGTCCCGGTGGGAATCAAACTCCTGGCTGTGGAAGTATATCGACCTCCTGTGTGGACACTGAGCTCTTCTCCTCCCGTTTTTCAAACACGAAAAACTAAAAAAAAGACTGAAATATTTCCGGAGGGCTTTACTTCATGGTTTTATTTTATTGAGGTTTTGATTCCAGCATCTGCCGACACAAACTGATCCAGCTTTATGGTTGTATAGTAAACCATGTTTGAAGCTCGACTGTGGATCCACACAATGTTGATTCCCACCTTGCTCAGTTTGGAAGCAGATTAATTAGCAAGATGCTGCACATGTTTTATCTTTACAGCATCAGTAAAGGTGTTGGGTTCGGTAATGATGGAAAGTGGTGATGTTGTTCTCTCTTGTTGTTTGAACATAGAGGTTTAAACACAGGCAAACTTCTTCTCCGAAAACCTAAGCAAGTAAGAAGGCCATTCATATAATGGTGCTAGTAAATCCATTGTGTTTAAGATACTTTAGAATCAGGTTTATGAAATATAAATTGTGTTATTGAGGTCAAATTGTTCCTTTTAAGGGTTTCACCATGTTGAGTTCAGCATCTTGAGCTCACAAAGACGTATGTGTAATTATTCATTGACATGATATGAGTGTTTGGTTGTGAAGATGCCATCTCTGACAGTGACTGAGACACTTTGTTGTATTTCTTAGAAGTGCAGGAACACTTGGTTCGTGGTTGTACTGTGCTCTGACAGAGTGGCATGTTTTTTCTCTCACAAAGTATCTTTGACACGAAGCATGTGCATGGTGTGAACAGCCATTTTTAATTTATACCTGTTATCAAGTTAATTAGCTACAGAGTTACAGCAAAACAGCAGTGATGTTCAGCACCTGTTAAAAATCTAAAAGTTCAGCAGAGTGTTATATACATTGCATTTCTAATGGTTCTGATCAGTGTTTACTGGTGTCAAAACTCAGAAAAAGATGTTTCACCCTCCATATATCGCCACAGTGCAGAATCTTTATTAAAACCGTGTTACCCAAGTGCATTATAAATATGAGGCTGTATTTAAGTGGACTGGCTGGACGCTGTCACAGCAGATTTCTTTGAGGAAACCCACACAGATCCAGAATGTGGTGAAATCAGGACGGTTGCTGTGCCTGACACTCTAATTAGTAGTAAGCTACAAATTGTGCAGCTCAACAGTTGATGTGTGTCTGTGCGTGTCTGTTTGTGTGTCTGCCTGTCTCTCCTTAGTCCGAGCCCGTCTCTCAGAACTGTGTTTACAATGAAGCAGCTTACTGATCTCACATCAGCTAATTAGCTACAGCACAGTGAATGGGAATTGTCATGGCAGTTCACCACAGATACACGTATCTGGACTTCAATATGTTCCCTTACTTTTTCTGTTATTTTTCTGCAAACTATCCACATTTTTAGTCCAATTCATTAAAGCTCTAAAGTGAAGAGAACAGAACAGAGACTGTCATCACAGGAAGCCGATCCCAAGCTGCCACTGAACAGGATGCAGGGCAGTATGTCTTCTCAGGGAACAGTTCCTGCGTGAGTCCAAAACTTTAGATGTCAGATGCAGAGCACCAACTCTTAAGTCATGGGGGAAAAAAACAATGTGTCATATTCTTCGAGATTCACCCCATAGGGACATATCCCTTGCATTTGGTTTTGGCAGTAATTTTGCAGGGGAGCACTTATTCAGATTATTCAAATAATAACACATGTTCCATTCAGAAGACTGGAATATCTGTGTAAGCTCTAGATGTCGACCTTTACCGGCAGCAGCATCTCAATACACTGTCTTTCCCTCTATGACGCACATTATTTTTCAGCATATCTTTGCTGCTTGCCAAATTTTTGTTTGCCAGTTGTATCATCCATTGATTTGTTAAACATGGACCTTGTTGGATAAGTCTTTGCCGTGATGGATAACATGAGCTTTAAAACCCCCTCTAGTGTCTCTCCTGCCTGGGCTGCCAGTGGAATGATCTGCAAATCCACGGTTTGAATCATAACTGTATGTTGCCAGGTGGATTAGAGAAATGTTCCCACCGCTGAGTTCAATGTATTTCATTTGGGTAAATATGAGTCCTGAGCTAATTTAGCTAGCCCACCAACTGTCACTAGACCGGGAATATAAGTTTATTGTGCATACATCTTGCCCTAACTTTAAAGCTTTAGTTTTTGGGATGTAGTGGCATCTTATGGTCAAGTTGTATATTGCAACCAGCTGAGTACTTCTCACATTGCAATCAGTTTTCAAGTGTGAAGGAGAACCTATGGTGTCCTTCAGGTCACTTGATGCCTTCTCTAGATCTAATACTTGACTATACACTAGATACCTTGTGGAAGAAGACCCCCCCCCCCCCCCCCCAATACAGAGGGCTCATTCTAACAAAACACAATTACTCCTAATTCGAGCTGATGATATTCACAATGAACACGTAACTGAATATACATCTGCCATAATCATCCAAACTAGACACTTGAAATATAATAACAGTTCTCATTTACATGTGTTAAAGTGTGACTTGTGTAATGATATTTAACTGATGTTACATTAGCAAAGTCACAAGGGCTAAGGAGGCTGCCTCTGCAGTGGTGGTGGTTGAGTTAATGCAGTTTTATTCTTCAGTCTCTGTGTCAGAATCCTTGCGGCACGACTCCGGTAGTTGTCCGTCAAAAAGTGTCCGACTTGCTTCCACCTTGAGATACTGCACCTGTCACTTCCAGCCATCCCCTCCTCCCACCCGCCCTTTCAAGGCTTTTCACAAATTTACATAACAGCCCCTCTCGCAGCCATTGGCAATCTGTGCCGAAGCACCTTTGGAGAGTTTCAGTTTGTGCTAATAGGAGGTAGCAGATGTGCTTCCAACAGACTGAGGAACACAAAGAGTGGTTGATGAGAGCCTTGAGTTTTGAAAACACACCGATCCATCACAAAGAAATGCCTTTGTCCTTGGAGTGCACCAAGAGGCACATGCACATATTAAGTTGAACAGACCGGGTTCATATAACACAGCCAAAGTTTGCTTCTCGTGCTACACTTTGTGATTTCAGCCACATTATTATTGATGAAGCGTTCGATAAAGGTCGTGTTTCCTGCTGTGACTTTGAGTTTTTCTGCCTTGAGCGTCAAAATATGGCTCTGAACAGGGAACCCTGCTGACCACTTCAGGGCCCACGCTGGTTCACAAAGACGGGCCCAGCATTGAAATAATACTTGAGTGATGTTCTTGTGATGTTTTACAACGTGACAGGGAAGCAATGGAAGATTTCCAGGTAAATTGGAGTATAGCTAAATATTTCTATGCCTCTGTTTTGGACAGCAGTGTGCGTCGCTTAAATGATCTGACTGGTGTTGAAGGACCAGCAGTGCGTGAGCTTTGAATCTACAGTCTTAGTATTGAATATTGAATGTCTGGTCAATGACTGATTAATTTTAATCACTGGCTCTGTGTTCAGCTAATCCATCTTCTCCTCCCAACACCCAGCCAATTATTTCAACCAAAGAACAGTCGGTGTCCTGTCAGATCATGTCTGCAGTTTTTGTTCCCTTGTAAACGAGTCATTCATCCATTTGCTCTATTGGAGAAGCAGCTATAGCGCTGGTGTGCTCAAATACGGTTACAGCTATTGATTAGCGCTGTGTGTGTTGTGATGGTGATGGGTCGGTATACCAGTAATCCTACGGCTATGTGACCTCACTCCTCCGACACTTTGACCCTCCGCAGCTCACAGCCGCAGCGATGTGAAAACACAATGCCAGATTTTTGTTTCCCTCCACTGGAATGAAAACTTCCTCAATGTGTCATGGAAGAAAGCTGTAACAGATGTTTCAGTGGAGTGCGAGTTTGCTGGAGTCTCCATTTTTCCATGGAAGTTAAGACTAACTTGTAGGCGATGACGACTGAATACTGTAATCATACCAATTCTGTTGGCAAAAGGTCAGAGCCCTTGTCCTTCAAGATTTTTGGTGAAACTTTATAGATTAAACAAAGACTATCAAACCATTACTCTAAGGAGGATTTAATCATAAGTTTCAATTCCAATGGCAATAAGTTCTTCTCTTAGCACGTTTTAGCATCAGATCAAAGCTGATTAATGCTGCCATTTCTTTCTTTGATGATGGTGTGAAAGTCCCGGTTCCCACCGCAGGTTTCATCATAACCTTTGATATTCTTTTGCTTGGTTTGCATAGAACAGTTTTTCAGTTTGTAACTTTATTCAAAAGACTCAGAGAGGGACATAGAGTTCTAACATCTACCCAATCCCAAGTTTTATGCCAACACTTTTCCCTATTAGTTTTATTCTTTTGCGTTCAAAGCAGCTGGGGGGGAGTGAGACATTATAAAAGATGGAGTAAGTTTCAAATGGGACCGAAGACATTCTCAGGTTTTCATCCTGCCAGACAGAACGTTCAGTCAGGACGCAGCCAGACTGGCACGGGATATTTTTGTTCTCTCCGCTCTTTCACAGGGAAATAATTACCCTTTGTGAACACATTTCCATCTCAAGATTCTTTGATGCTATGCCCTTTAATTGTATTGTGTGCTTGTTTTCTACATTAATTCAGTGAACAAGATATAAGAATATTTGTTTGTGTTAATGGGGGAAAACGCTGTTAGAAAGCTGTTCACTGCGTTCTCTGATTCACCGCCATACTCTCGATAAAGAAAACAAACTACAAAAGAAAACAACAAACGTGGTGCTTATGCAGATTGTGTTTTATCTTAAGATCTACAAATGTTTTTCCGTACATAATGCTTTTATGTGTGGTGCAATGCAAATGCAAAATCACACATTAAACTGGCATAGTAGTTTCAAAATTATTTAATGGCACGTAATTCACTGTAATCACAGCTGCGCTCTCTGACCTGTAGTTGTGGGTTTAGGGACTTGAAGCGCATTTAGTCTTTTTATAGAAACTAGGGCTGTTCTAGTGTGAGAAGGGCATCGGCTTTGTGCTATTTGAGGTGTCTGTAATGAGCTTCTTAGGGTGAGGAGATTTTCAGCTGGAGGCCTCGTCGCAGGTAATCGGATTCGTGTTGTGTTTTTTCTTTTTTTTCTCACAGGCTTATCTGAGCCTACCTCCGGAGAGCGAGGAGTCTCTTTTAGCAATAATAGAGATGACATTGTGTTACCGTGAAACCCGGGGAGGGGGAAATCTAATTCGGGTCTCTCTGTCCATCTTACGGCAGATTGTACCGAGGGAAACGGCTTTTCTATGTTTTATTTTGCTGAAGACAAAAGGATTTAATTATCTTGTCTTTGCCTACAGAAATTAATTCAAATATGCATGTATACTCACAGCTGCATTACTTTTTAAAAGTTTATTTCAACCCATCGTTAAATTGTTGACATAAATACAAACACACACACACACACACACACCCCTCACACTTGGAAAACAAAACCATCCCATCTGTCACTGCTGGTAATCGGCACATAATGTGATCTTCTTACTTTTAGAAGCTTATGAGCCAATAGTAGCTGTGCTAGTACACTGCTTTCTGACTGAAAAACCTAAAGTCTCCTCTTCAAGGAAATAATATTATGTTCACTGGAGCAGTAATATTCAGTAAATATAGGTCCTGATAGAGAATATGTCCTCAAGAAAATGTGGAACAGCAGAATATCTCACTAGTGTTGCGATTCAGTTCAATATATTTTTGTATTTTGAAAAAAGTTGTCTCAATGTTTGTGTGTTTAACAACTGTTTGTCAAATTAAAGAAAGTACACTACAATTATATTTTAATGGTGTTTATTGTTATTTTTCCCTTTAAACTGGAGACATTTTTCGAAATCATCTTTTTTTTGACAGTGACCTTTGCATCGAGGATGTTTATCATTAAAAACTACAGTATTATATTCTCTGTTGAGATATTCATGCACTTATTTAAAAGATAACAGCAAACTCTCCCTCACGCACTGCCTGGTTAATTGTGACCGTGTTTCTATTAGGATGTGTCACTCAACTCTGAGCTTCTTAGCTTTTCTTCATCCCTCACTTGCTTGTCTCGCTCCATCACTTTCTTTTCACTGCATCAAGGATAGTTGCCTTCAACTTTGCAAATTGCATAGATCACTATTTTCATTATCAGGGGGAGGAGAAGAGAGAATCAATGAAAAAAAACAAAACTTTCTTCTCTTAGATGTGGTTTCATCTGTGAAAGTTGCTTTTCATCTGCGGACGCATCATTCAATCTTTAATTTGGGAGGAGGAGTAGCTGCAGGGGAAATGTCAATCTTATTGTTTATGTGTGATAATTGCATGTTTGTCCTTAATCCCGTTCTGATCAATAAGCTCTCATTGCCTTCGCCTCGAGCTACAGCAATGTAATTACATCTGGGTTCGGGGGAGGGATGTCTGCCTGGCAGGCGACTGACCGCTGTTCCTCTCCTCTGTTTGTGTTGCAGATGATGAAGTTTGCCTGGGACAACTACAAGCTCTACGCCTGGGGCAAGAATGAGCTGCGGCCTCTGACGAAAAACGGCCATATTGGCAACATGTTCGGTGAGTGTCGGCATTTTGATGAAGGGTCCCGGGGGGTCATAGGTCATCCAGTGGTCTTCTATTTCTCTCTTGAAGGTTTCACAAAACTGGAATAAGACTAGTTATTTATGAAAAGATATCTAAATGGTGTGAAGTGGAAGAAGCTGCTGATTTCATGAATTTAACGATGATAACGATCATTCTCAACATAAATGTGCTGTCAGCTTGAAAACCAGGGATTTAACAATATGGAATTTTGGACTAAACAATTGATTTCCTTTATTATAAGACCTCATCTCAACTAAATAGAATGAGCAGTTTCCTAGTTCGACCGGAATGTCCTCACACAACCGTTTTCAACAGGCTCTGACAGGCTCCGAAGCTTTTTCTGCACGTTGGCCACCAACAAGGAAGAAGTCTATTTGAGACACAGGCGTAAATATTTGAGAGTTTGTAAAGTGAGGCTGAGAATCAAAATAGCAGCGCGTCCTCCCTCAAGGTGAATGAGATGATGTGGTTTTCCTTGGTTCTTTAGAAAAGGATACAGGAGTTTGTTACAGCACAAAAACAGCAATTTGTCGAGTGCTTTAAGTTACAGTCTACACATCACAAGGAAACTAATCAAGCCAAGTGAGGAAAAACAAACCATGCAGACTGCTCTTTAAGAATCTGCTTGCAATAAAGAAATCACTGAGGCAATATCAACCTTATGTTTGGAGACATAATTAGATATTTCAGATGGTTGTGCATAAGATCGCTGTTTTCATCCAGAGAAGAGCAACAGTGCAGCAGTGTGACGGACACAGTCAGTCAGCTGCATGTTGTGTCTTTTTTACAGACGGTGTCTTTCTATTTTATCTGTTAGGAGCTTGTTTCTCCTACGTTTGGCTATTGTAATATCAAAGTCATCACAGTTAAAGCTATTCAATAAGCAGAGAGTCGGTTGTTTTGTTTTTCGTTAACTGTTCATCTTCAGTGTTTCAGACTGTGGCTCAGACAAGAAAAAAAAAAACATTGTGAGATACCAACGCTGTATCTGGGAAATTGTGATTACCATCTTTCTTCTATTTTCGTATGTTTTACGCACTCAATGATCAATTGATTAATTCAAGTTGCTAAACAGATAATCCTTATTTTCTACAGCTTTGTTCTTGAACAAGTTGATTTTCTTCATGGCCTGATACTGAATTTCTTCACCATTGAAAGGAGAAAATAACTAGAATACGAAAACACATTTAAAATCCTCTTTCCAGTAACGACAGCCCAACTCAGGACAAACCGTGATGGAGTGAAGCTCTCATCTTCTTTGTCTGTTCTGAACCGTCAGGTGAAAGGTATCAAGTTGCACCTGTTTGCGCCTCAGTGAGCTTTTGTCACCGTAACGCTCTTACCTTTCACTCAGCATGTGGAACCTCGCTACCTGCCAGGCGTGTCACAGTTTCCAACAGCCTCTAATTGGAGCCAGATCCTGAGGGGTCCTCGGGTCCTCTGCAGCGGAGCGTATCAGTCACTTCACACTGCCGAGCCAGAGGGAACTACCACAATAAAGCCCCTTAATAAAAGGTGGATCCGCTCTCAATAAGAATTGGATGGTACTATCCGACTGGGCGCTGTCTCCCGTACCCGAGGTCTCCCTCCGACACATCTGGAGGGATTTGGGATTATTAAGGCGACGATGTGAGCTACCTCCCCCGAGGCTGCAGAGGTTTTAGCCAACATGAGTCCTTTTCTTTTTGCCTTCTGTATGTCATGTGAACGTGAGCAGGATTATTTTCTGATAAAACTACCAAAATAATCCTTATTTCCAGTTTGGATGAGATATTGGAAAGTCTGATCATCTCTATGAGACACTGAAACATTCAATGAGTTGTTTCATATATTAAAGCAACACTCTGTAACTTTTACTGAGCAACAGCGCCCTCTCCAGTAGTCCACAATCGCAATCACAATTGAATCCTGGGTATTACCCATAATCCTTTGCTTCCTGAACCAGAACTGCTGCTGCTGTTCAAAAGCACCAAACACTGTGTGGGATTCTTCATATCGTCAAAGTTTCTTGACTTGATTCTGAAAGTTCAAGCTGCAAGTAGCAGTCAGTTCCACACAGATCGTATCTGCTGCCAAAGTTACAAAGAGCAACAACAGACATTCAGGTTGAGGAGTGCGACCTTGAGCAGCACTATTCTCCCTATTACAAGTCAGTTAACCAACAAACTAACTTTGAAGCTACTATTTAAAAAGCTGTATAGTCTTCTACCATATCTAATACTTAACTTCAGAGATGACGGTGATAGAAATATAATAAAAGATTGAGGGTTTGAACCAAGCTGTTAACGAGTTTGAGTTAAGGGAATAAGAGGAATGATGATGTTACATAAATCAGACACACATTTTACTGTCTTGTTTTAAATCATGAAAGAGCTAAATACTGTGGATATTTGTTACAGAAAGTCTACTCTGTGAATGGTTATTTAATATGCAGTAGGTAACAGCGATCTGTTAGTTTTACCTCAGGTAATGTCTTAAGATGACTTATCACAAAAAATTTTACTTGCACCACTTGTGATGTAAGGCGTCATTAGGAGGGAATAACAGCCGAGGACATAAGAAGCTAATGGGCTGTACTGTTGTCAGTATTAAAACTTGAGGAATGATGGAGCAGAATGATGGAGCAGCCGTGATCGTTCCTCAACGTGATGGAGACAGTTGCAGTGATTTGTTTGTGTTAAAGCTGCATTAAGCATCTTCCGTCTGCTGGAGGGCAGAAAGACTCCAAAACAGACTCGCAGCAATGAGCCTTGATATCAACTCGTAAAATTGTTATGGCGGCGTATTAGCAAACAATCCCTGTATATTACTTAGTGATCCAGCACCAACTGCTTGTGTCTCAGCTCTGGTTTGGTCAGTATGAGCTGGATTTATATATAACCAAGAGGTTAGAAAAATACAGTGTAGATTTAGATTTGTGTCAAGGTTTTGAATTCTATTAAAATTGATATAAATTTATTATTTTTCTATTATTTATAGAGATCAGAGCCCTGATTTTTTTATTTAGTTAATTTAATGTCTACATCAAACTTGGCCTGTTATCAGCCTCTCTTAATTCAAGTTCTATATATATGGTTCTATTTGGGTTTTCTTTATATTCATCTTTTCATATAATACAATATATAGCCATAGATAACAACACTTATGGAATCATTGACAATTAAAAAAATATATATATTATAAAATATATTAAACAGTCAATATTTGAATCAAACATTTCTTACCCCTTAACATTTGTATTAGCCCCCAAAAACCCATACAGGTTGGACTGTACTTATGGAATCTATAGTGTATAGTCACCTTTAAATGTAAGCAATTGCTGGCTATAGTTTTATGTGGAGGGATGAACATGAGAGCCAAAGTTATACAACCTCACAAAACACGAGCACAAACTAAATGGTGGGAAGCGTCTCAGATGTGCAGAGAGATGCAAACTGGTGCATTGACTCTCAGTGGGATCAGCAGCGCTCGCAAACCTTTCACATTAGAGGAAATTATTTAAAAGCAGAAATATTAGTCAGTGGTGTGCCAGAGTTCTCTCAAATAAAATGCCAGAAAACAGATAGATGTGGTTTCTCAGAATGCGCTCAGCTATACTACAGCTAAAAACGTGTGTGTTTTTGTTTGTTGTGAATCCGTGTTGTGTTTTTACCGCAGCAAATACCCACTGAATAGTTCAGACCTCATCTTCTTGCCAGGTTTTTCAGTGTCGTGCAGATATCCACAAAACACGGTCCCTTAATTCAGATCTAACCGATACGCAAACAATAAAGAGCCACAACAGAACGGGCTATTTGTCTTTGGCAGCACGGCATCGTATGGGGGAAGGGGAACAACTTCCCCTCAACCCGACAGTTAATCCCATCAGCCAATATATAACCACTCATTATAAATCAGGCATCCATTTTTCCGGCTCCCATCCCTCCTTGTTTGTTTACCAGCGAGCGGGGGGGAGACAGAAAGGGCATCATGCTAGTGAGTAAATGTCACAGTGTGAAGAGTGGTGCGGGGAAGCCAGGTATGAAATTGGATGCTGTGTTCTTTAATTTAATCCCCAGAATAAACAGAGATGCGTGATTGGATCGACGGTTAGAGTTGTCGTCAGGAGCT
The DNA here is from genome assembly GCF_949316205.1 of Platichthys flesus. Classification (NCBI taxonomy): domain Eukaryota; kingdom Metazoa; phylum Chordata; class Actinopteri; order Pleuronectiformes; family Pleuronectidae; genus Platichthys; species Platichthys flesus. The sequence goes on along the minus strand of NC_084955.1, from coordinate 21,228,749 downwards.
CGTCAATATGCCGAGAGCCACCAGCACATCCTCGCTGCTCCGCAACACAAAGCAACACAAAGCAACACAAACCGAACCGTGGAGAGGAAGAGGCGCGAAGCTCTCCTCCTCAAACAGCTTCTCTGGCACGTTTTCACTCGACTGTAATCTTCCTTTGAGTCTTTCCCTCAACCCCCCCATTCCTTTCTATTTTTACTGTAATCCCTCTCCTCTCTTCTTTGTCATGACCCTCAAGGCTGAACGCAGCTCCCACTTTACTCTTTACTCTTTCCTCTTAAACATATTTGATGCATTCTTTCTTACATTTTCCCCTTTGTCATTTTAAAAGCGGTGTCTTTAGAGCCTATTAAAAGTTTATTTTGCTCCGGGCAATTATAAAGAGGAAACCGGGCTATTTACTGCACTTTCAGCAATTCTGACTTCTTGTGAGATGGCTACAATAAGAGCAATTAACTAGACAAGTTAAAAGAAAGAAGCATAATTTTGATCTGTGAGGATTATATTAGCATTATTTCTATGTTAAAATAGTGCAACCCTTTAATTCTTGGGTTTCTGATGGGTTGAATGTGACCGGAGCTTTTTCCTGATATAGCTTTACCTTCTGTTTCCCTTTGACGAGATAAATTCTTGTCAAATATTAAATCTCCTCGATGATTGTGAAACAAAGGAGGGCAAAGTGATGAGAGCAGGTCAAGTTTTAGTTTAGCAGGACTGATTAATACATTTGCTTCCTCTCATTAGAGCCACATTTTATAGAAATGCATGAAGTCGGTGCCACAGAGGAGCAGTTGTCCCTATATTCTGTATTCTCAGCACCTCTAAGCATTAATGATATGAGTTAAGAGTTTAAATGCAAAGGCTAATTGAAGCTCAATTCTATTCATTAATGATAACTTGACCTTGTAGGAGAAGTCAAGCCTTCATGCAAAAATATGTGGTTAACTCAATTTGCAGAATCCTAATATCATTATTAATTTGTGAATATGTTATGTATAATTTGCTCATTATAAACTTCATCAATATATTGATTTTCAAGCTTGAGAGCGGGATCATCTGTGACCCAAGTGGATTTGGTCTTTGCATAGTTTAGTATTTATTATTTCACTTTTATTTTGTAAATATCTGTTGCCGACTCTCTGCAATAATAAATCTCTAAGAAGGAAAAAATAAGATTATAATGAGGATGTCTTCACTGCCATCTTGAGCTCCTGAGCTCATTTGCAGCCAGAATCTGGGCAGCAATTATCATGGTGTGGAGCTGCAGTATCAAAGTCCCGCCTGTACATGGGTTCTACCAATCATGACTCAGTTTCAGCTGTCAATCATGACTTTCACTCTGTTTTAATAGCATCAAATAACTGATCAAAACTTGAACACACATCAGTGATATAACAACAACCTAAAATCAAAGAAACACGTATTCAACCTGAACTATTAGTTTTTACTCTGGCCCGTGTCCCACCCATTAATATGGAGGAGGTTGGTTTTGTGACATTTTGTGCAGCCAGCCACCAGGGAGTGGACATTGAGCTGAAACTCTAAATACACATATATCTGAGTTAAGCTGCAAATTCAGAGGATTTTTTTCTTTAGGTTATAATGATTAGAGACCACTTTTTCACTTCTTTCAGAGCTGCAGAACTTACCGGCGTTCTGCTGTATCTTCTGCTTCTTACCTGTTTTTCTTTCAACCTGTCATCTCTGTACCCGGATTAATTCCTACTCTCTCTTTTGTTTACTCCGTTTTCTATTTGCCTCTACTAAAAAAAGCATTTTCTGTCAGCGAGATCAAGAGCGGTGGCTTTTTGCCATCATGCATCATGTGGAGGCAGATGACGGGCAGTGAGGTGTGACAGGGTGAGGAGAGGCTCTCTTTATAGCTCGGAGCAAAGGAAGAGGTGATGATGTCGAGAGCTTTTAATGATTTCAGGCTTTTGAAAAATAACTAACTCACATATGTAGATATGAGCAGATTTAAAATGAGTGTGGGAAAATGATGCAAAGGCGTTTTGGGACACTAGTTCAACCGTAAGACTTGCAAACCTAAGCCCTCAGTGCAGTGAATCATTTTCAATGTTTGGCTCCCAGAGCTGTCGTGACCTACTTTTATGGTGGAGAGCATTAACTAGAAGTATCAGTGGTGATGGTTCTGTTTCCCCAGCTTATCCCAGAGCACGACTGCATGACGCCCTCAGCCTTGCATTTAAATTATGTTTAACACAAACCGGGCATTATTCTTAAAAGGTTATTTATGGTACATAAAAGTACTACACATCTATGATTATCCACCAGAAGATGCTAATCCTGAATTTAAAACCTCTCCTCCAGGCCAGCAAATTAATTTAAGCAGTGCCAGTCTTGAAAAGAGTATCAGTATAATTGAATACTCTGCTTTCCTTTAATTAAACTGTTATTGCCCCTTGGTGATGTGCTTCTGGCCAGTAAATCAGGCCGGACAAATTGTATATTGTTTTAATCTTTTGTCATCACAGAGCTATAAGTGAGGCTGTTTTTCTCTAATCTGAACGGAAAACCGATTCAGTAAAACTCCATTGTGAAGGAGGGTTTATCGCTCTTGGTCAGTCTCCAGGATGCATTACTCTTCTTTCTCCTGTGTTACCAGTCTGGGAAACAGTTCCAGAATGGGTCTCTCACGTCAACTCTGTCAACCAATTTCGAGTCGTTGATACCTTGAAAGTTTTCTCTGTGCCCTCTTGTCTACGACGAGATGTGAGAGGGAGATGAATTCTCCTCTTGTGCTAACCTCACATAAAGTAGTAGCATGAATATTTCAGAATAGTTGACACAAAACAGCTCCTCACCAAGACACACAAATCAAATCCCTCCTTTTGTTGTTTCAATGCTCTTCAGAGAAACAAGGTGACAGGCTAAACAAGGCCCCTCTTTCAGTGGTGTGAGTCGCCATGGACACCACGTTGGCTTTGTGCTTCTAAAATCTTTGAAATGATGCAACTTATTTAAATAATTTGAGAGATGTTTTCAGAATGAACAAGTAGAGGACATACTGTTTCTCTGCCAGGGCCAAACAACCCCACAAATGATTAAATACAGAAGAAAAAAGGAAGTGGTTTGATGCCCTAAATTATTTATATGTCATAAAACATAGACAATGAAAGTAAAATAAACTCAACACTTTTCTCTTCTATAACGTCCCAGGCCCCTTCTCTACCACATGTTTGGCAGGAATCAGTTTGATAGTTTTTGGGGAAATAAGCTGATTATCTTTCTTTCGAGGAATTAAATGAGAAGATTTGTTAATTTCTGTAAATACGAAGGTAGAACCAATTAGCTTATGTTAGCATAGAGACTGGAAAGCTCATTAACGCTGTTTGCAGACATGAACTCCTTAAAGTGTCCAAACAGGAAAAGTTCTGGAGCACCTGACTCAGACATTTGCTTCTCCGATGCAGGAAAATGTCAAGACTTAACATCACACGTGAAAACGGCTTGATTAAGACGTTTTAATTTGTCTCTGACTTCAGAAGGTCTCAGAAAATGTGCGCCTGCTTCTTATTAGAGCTCTTGCTTGCTGTATCACTTTCTGCAGTTTCTCTGGAGGGAGAAGCCGCCGCGGCCTCAGAGCCTAAACGCAGGATTAAAGAGATGCTCATCCCTGTTTGAAACCTCATTACTCTCGTGCCTACACATGTGGGTCAGTAACTGAAGTGCACGGCACATTGAATGCCAAGCCAAAACCACAGTCCGACAGATGCTCGGGACCAGGCTTGTGTTTGTAATTAAAAAATAGAGAGAACATTACACCGGGTGTCACAGCTGCCCCTCCCTCCCTCTAGAGCGTTTTCATCTACAATAGCAGTCTGGGTGTCTGTGAAGGGGATTGGCCACAGGCGACAATTCACATTTTGCTCTCTTCCTCTCCGCCACAAGCGAGACTGCCTTAATCTTATGATTATATAACCCATTGCTTTTTTTTTTATTTTGTGCCATTCCCCACTTTGCCCTCATTTTGCCCTCATCCCCTTTTCCTTTTCCCTCCTTATCCCGAGAGGTGCAATTAAAGACCATCAGGTCACTGTTTTTTTGCTGAGAGCTGTACTGGAATGCAAAGTGAGCCACTTCCAGCAGTTCAGGCTGAACCTCTCACCTCTTCTCTCATCGTGATCGGGGACCCTTTAAAACCAGCAGCGTTTATTAGAAAATCCAGAGGGCCCTTCAGATGATGTAAAGCTCTGCCATGGGCTCTTACATGGCGGGGAACAGAGGAGGAGGAGGGGGAGGAGGGGGAGGAGGGGGGGCTTGAAAACTTTAGCTCAGATCAATGGCCTAAATGATGAAGCCCTGTATATTTATTATTTAGTCATCTCTGGCTGTTCTTTCACACGGCAGCTGGTACTTGAGGGTTCTTGGAGAAACTGATGAGGGATTTTCACCAGTTTCCACCATCATAATTATTATTATCATCTCGTACAGCAAAGAGAGCTTCTGAAGATATCTGCTGAGGCAACACGTACACAAAGACAAAAACACTCCTTACAGGGAACTCACAACAGACTCATGCATGTACACAAACACAGGACTAAGTGAGACTCAACCTTGAGCGCCCCTTTCATTGGCAAACTCCTCCTCCTCATATTATCTAAAGAACAGTTTTAATAAAAGCGTTCAGCTGGCAAACACTTCCGCTAACAATTGCCTGCTCTCTTCTCCGCCCACATATTAGACAGAGCGGAAGCGTTTCTCCCCTCACTCGCAATTACCTCACAGCGGGCCCCCCCCCGCGCCTGGTCTTGAACGCAGCACTGAGGATGTTGCAGGGAGCTGGAGAGGGAGCGGTAACGTCCCTCATCATTGGGGTTAAACGCAGGGCTACGCACACGGTGCCTATCACCCCCTGTCACATTAGAGACGCAGAGTGAAGAGTTGTCACCATCCTCCACCCACTCTCCCATTTCATCCCCGTCCATTTACTGTATCCCATGGGCTCCATCAACGCCAGAACTCATCTGTCTCCATAGAGACTGGTGGGAGACAAATCAGGATCTGACCTGTCCCCCTTTCTGGAGAGCACATCCCGACCCGAGTCGATTTGTTCTGGAGCCAATGAGGCCACATATCAGCATAGGTGTTTTTTTTTTATCATTATGTCAATACACAGCACCAGTGCACAATGGGAGATGCTTTACTCAAACTGTATCATCAGTAAGATGGGACCGAGACTGGGTATATTACAGAATCATAAAGATTAGATAATACATTTAGATAAATAAAAACATATCTTCGCTTGAGTAAAGATAATATGAAACAATAAAGCATTTATTACTCTCGTTGTTAAATATCTGCAGATGCTATTGGCCTGAGTCTTTCATGGTCTGGGTTGTGGTGCATGTCTTGTTTATTGAGCAGTGTAAGTGGAGTTTGCTCTTTCAAATCTACTGTGGTATATTCTCAGATATTGAGGGGGTACATTGATAAATTCTTAAGAAGCAAACATATTAATCCAAAGTCATACATATATCCATATGCTGCCTCTTATTTAAATACATTTCTTATTATAGTTAAATTAGAATTCTCACCAATTATTTAAAAAATGTTGTTTTTTAGATTTTCAAAAAAAGAATGAAAGAATGATTCTTCCCAAAGATTGCCGAGGCTGAGCCCTGGAGTTTGTTCATTGAACATAGCAAATGTTAAAAGTTAAATATAAATACAATCAAAGGTTATTGGTGATAAGAGAATGAATGTCCCCTCAGAGAAGAGCCTGTTATTGGGTAAAGTTATTCTCCCCACATGTGTACTGGCTAATGTTGGAGCTGGTTCCCACCAGACGTTTCTTTTCATTTCCACCCGGGCTGAGTCATCGGCTGCTGCCGCACACTCAATACCATTCATCCAGTTTTATAGATATATAAGTCATAAATGTCTGCATCCTGCACTTTATTAATCTATAGTCTTGTCTTTCTTGTTATATACACTATGTTTCTATTAAGACCCAGGATAAAGCTCCAGGTTGCTGAGGGCCTGTGTGGCCTTATCCTTGAAAGGCACATTATGAACTATTGATTGCGCCCACGCACAAAGATATTGCAGAAGTCACCTGTAATATATAACCAGCACCATTTCTGTCAGTCATCATCAAACCTTTATGCCCAGTGGAGAAAACGTATCTATAGTTTTTATTCAATCTTTTATGAAATCAGTCAAAATATACACATATGCAGTGCATATAGTGCACAAAAATGAAATGATCTTGACTTGTGCCATAAAGGAGGTCGAGAGCTACTTGAAGAGATGCACTGGAGAACCAGTGAATATGATAATTCACATCGTAAATAATGAGTCATTTCATTGATTTCACAGATCAGAATAAAACACTTTAAAGTATTCCTCCAATGATCTCAGTAAAATTCAGATATCACAGTAAGGAGGGAAATAAATCACCTGAGGCACTTGACAGCGAGCCTCTGATAACTCACTCTGGGTGGGGGGGGGGGCGAACCTGCTGTCGGAGCAGGTTTTGGTCCTGGCTGCACGGAATGACGGTCCTGTGCCGCATCGTCTCTGGATCTGCTGGCACCGCCGCAACGACAAGTGCCTTGAGATCACAGCGCACGCGAACTGGGCTCAGTTGCATCGGGCTGAGTGTCAGGCCTGTACTAGAATGAGGACTCAGATGCAGAGGATTCACGTGCCTGCACACTTTATTGAAATCAGTTCCTCTATGCAGAGTGACAAAAGATCGGGCTATGAAAAAACTCACTTTATCTATTCTAAACACTCACTAGAAAAAGGGGGTTTTAAAACATAAATCGCTCCCGAAGGAGGTCAAAACAAAAGGCTAGAGCAAGAAATCAAAAGCGCTCCCGAAGGAGGTAAACCAAACTATGAAAACGGGACAAAAGAAAAGGCTCACCTAAAAAGGAGGCTCAATAAACTAACTAACTCTCTCTAAACATAAATCACTCCAAAAGGGAGGAAGAAAAACAGATTACCAAAACAACACAAAACGAAGCTAAACTAGAAAACTTTAACAAACCAAAAATCACTCTCAAGGAGGAAATAGAAAACAATTCATGCGGCGTAGCAAAGATCAAGGCAAACACGACTATGGCTGTGGACAAGGGCTTAGGTGCACGAACAAGAACGAAGCACTTCGGCACAAGACAAAGGGGAGACGCAGACTATAAGCGCATGAGGGTGAAGGGAACAGGTGGAAACAATCCGGAATCAGTGACACATGAGGAAGGGCAAGTGACCTGAAACGAGAGGGGAGTTAGGATTTCAAAATAAAACAGGAAGTTACGAGACAAAAACCCAAGACAAGACAGACCTCACCACGGTGTGACACTGAGTCTGTGATGTCGCTTTTAGAGTTTAGAAAAGCAAGTCTAACCAAGTTGGTCGAGCTCATGACCTTGACCAACTTGGGATGCTTCATAGCTCTAATGTATCTTAGGTGTTTACATGATTTCCTGCTTTATCCTCTCAATCCAAACTATCACCATCAAGTCAGAACAGAAGACAGGTGGATCTCAGAGTGGAAGCCATCTTTTTTGATTATCCTCGCCACCAAATTTCTGCTCTTCACTCCTCGGATTAGAAAAAATGTCCCTCAGCGGGTATGAACACATCATCGAGCCTCTGCAGAGGGATTATAACCAGAATGATGAAAAAGACTGGTTGCAAAATGTATGATGAAGCAGGAGGATTATCAGGGATTTCACTCTATTCTACTGTAATGATTCAATGGATCCAAGGGCCAAGGTCAAACATACCGCCCACCCTTCCGTTGTGTTGCTCCACTGCGTCCGTCAGTGTCCCCTCAGTGTTTATGTAATCTGTGCTCACTGATCAGTCTGTGGCGGCTACGTGGAGCCGGAGTCACTCTGCCGATGACGTCTCTGCAGCGGGAGACATGTCGCTCGGTGTGTAGTAATCAGAGTTTGGCAGTTTTAAGCACAAGCGCTCCCTGCCAAGCTTTTAAGCTCATGGAAGCAGATTTTGTTTCATTCACTTGTTTTGGGGACTATTTATACCCAATACTTGTTTTTTTTAGCTCTTCCTTATTACAGCCTGTCAACACTCTCAGCCTTAATATTTCACTAAGCCGAAGAGTCTCACAGTAACTCCTCCTGTATGTGCTGAGGCAACGACTCGTCTTTTCATTCATAATTCTCGATCCATTGTGACTCATCAGACTCCCAGGCCTCTCTGTGACAATCCACCGCTTGAACTCTGCCTCAGACCCCCCTCTTTGTCTCTATGCTCATTGCCTTACGTGTTGCATGAAAACAGACGGTCCTGTTTACATTTCAGAGTATTTTCTTTCTGGATCCCTGACAGACAATAGCTATTATCTTGCTCCTTCACACACCGGCATCCCACAGAGCAGAGATCATTTTGTTCCTGCAGTGAACATCATGGCTCGAGCCATTTGGCTCTGGGTGCGGAGCAAAGACCTAACAGCTGCACAGGTTGACCTCTGCTGCCTGCAGTGTCTTGAA